>NW_022987593.1:16670697-16723197 GCF_902827165.1 Trematomus bernacchii
ATGTAGAAGATATTACTTTTTTCTCCGTCATGTTGTTTCCATAGCAACAACTTCAAAATAAAAGCATCTAAATAGATGTGTGTTCTACACACCAAAATACGTTATTTGAACACCCCTCTCGATCGATTTACAAGAAAAATTAGTATGGCCCGCCCTAATACACCAACGCAGTTTTTAAAGATATACATTTTTCAACACAGAATCATTTGCCAAATTACACCATATCCAATCATTTTACGAGTCAGAAAATGCTATCTGTTCATTGCAGTTATTGTTTATTGAATTAGATTACCATGAGCTCAACATAATTATGTAGAGTACAAGTCCACAGCCAAGAAAATGTTATTTGCATATCATTTTATTTATGAATATGGAATTATGGAATTCTAACACTGGAATTTGTTATTATTTACTATAACTTTATTATATTATTCGGGTACAGCCCTACTGTACCAAAATATCCGAATATTCGTTCGTTGGAGTACTATTCGGGTTTCAATTTCGTTATTCAGATATTCGTTTTTGTTTTTTTTCCCCGTTTTTTTTTTCAAATTGAATTTATTGAAATCTCCAATATCAACGTAAGAGCTTGTGCCTCTTCGGGGGGTGCTAACACTTAACCATAAACGTTATCGTTTACTTTCTCCGTCTTTATATGTAGATATTACTTTTCTCCGTTAATCTCTGTCACGTTGTTTCCAAAGCAACAACAACTTCCTGTCAACTGCGCTAACTCTCCTTCAAAATAAAAGCATGTCCATAAATAGGACATGCCAAATTACACTTAACACATAGCCTATACAACTGCAACGAATGTAACAAACACAATGCGATATCCTTTTCAATTTCAAAGAACACAAATTGGGTTACATTAACAAATAACTATAAAACAATAATACTGTAGAATAACAAAATGAATGCCGTGAATACACTGAAATACACGTGTTGAAGCGGTTCGCTGCTGATTACTACGATTCCGTACAGCCAATCACAATGGGTGACGTCATTGGTAAGCGACGGACCCCGAACCAAGCCCCCAGGAAGTGCGCCGGACTCTGATGAAAATATTCGTGCTGGCCAAACGGCGGTACTACACTTCCTTTTGGTTGCCAGGCCCGGAAACACTTTTTCCCATTGACTTACATGGGGAAAGAGTGGTCTGTAAATCGTTGGATAATTTTTTTTAAACTAAATAAACTACCCAGTATGAACACTTGTATAGCCCTTATTAAAAACATTCGTTCCTCAAGTTGTAAAATGTGCTAATAACGTTATTCTGAGAGTTATTTCCCTCTGCATTATGAACGCGCATCTAACCCACGGGACCGCGCCGCCCGGCACGTTCATGTTACGTGTTCAGCACTACATGAGTTTATCTTTACCCATGGATGCACAATAAGAACGGACCCATATCGCCTTACTGCCAGCCCACGGAGCTGTAATAATGGATATATTGCACATGTTTGCTGTAATTCATCATTTGTAAAATATTATACTACATGGGCTGTATGATTAAATCTTGTACCGTAAATGTTGTATTAAATAAAGTTAATATTACCGACGTAGATTAACGTCCCTGTAGCTTCTTATTGCACTAAGAAGCTTATTGCACTGTGTGTGTATGTGTGTATATATATATATATATATATATATATATATATATATATATATATATATATATATATATATATATATATACAGTGCAATAATTATTTCATGCTAAATGAAGCTCTGTTGCTTGGATATCACTAGATCCTGTTACAGCGTAATATAAAAGTACATAACGATTGATGTGTAAATTAGCATAATTACTAGCTACCCGCTAGCTGCTAACTGCAGCCTCGTTAATATCAAATCTATCATAACAAACATTACCATGCTGTCATGAACGTGCGGTGCTGTTACGTGTACGCAAATTGACGTGCTTGATGTGAACGAGCATTTTGGGGGGCATGGTTAAAGTTGCGCATGCGCTATGAGCGCACATACGGGTACTTCTCAGGCATGCCGGGTAATCTGTGACGTTTCGCTCTCTCAAAAGTTGGGCCATTTTATCATCATGCGCGAATGAGCAACTCTCATAGGAATGAATGAGGCCCCGCCTCCCACGCTGTATCCAGTTCTTATTATACATCCATGCCCCGAACACATATGGTAGGGCGAACACATATGGTACTGACAACGGCATTTCCTGTTTCTGCCGGAGAGAGGGGAGTTTGTCCCAAAGCCTGCCGCTGTATTTACTCCCTCCATCTGACAGGAGGGAGCCTCGTTGAGCTGAGAGTCACTCCACGGAGTTCACTACGTCACGGAGGGGGAGTGTGTAGGGGGAGTGTGTAGGGGGAGTGTGTAGGGGGAGGGATCGACAAAATAACGCGGCAAACTGAAGGAAAGTAAGCCCGAGACTCCGACCACACTTTTCGGTTCTCCTCAGCCTACAGACAGCTTTCAACATGTGGACTACTCTCACCATTTCTCTCAGGTAATAATCTTACTGATACTTTCATTTTATTATATATATTATTATATTTTATAAACCCAAGTTGGGGGAATAATATTGAAGAAGATGTAGTTCATTATTTAATTCATGATTTTAGGAGGGCTCGTGTATTCTCTGCAGGAAACCTTAATATCTGTGCTTGTTGAACTCAGAGACTACAGGTTGAACTGCAGGGAGACTAACATGTAATGCTCAATACTCTTTAATTCAGGATCCTATAGTTGACATGTAACCATTGCAGTTATTTTACTCAAGATTTGAGTACTTCTACTTTTACTCAAGTACAACATCTGAGTACTTCTACTTTTACTCAAGTACAACATCTGAGTACTTTTACTCAAGGTCTGAGTACTTCTACTTTTACTCAAATACAAGATCTGAGTACTTTTACTCAAGATCTGAGTACTTCTACTTTTACTCAAGTACAAGATCTGAGTACTTTTACTCAAGATGCGAGTACTTCTACTTTTACTCAAGTACAAGATCAGAGTACTTCTCCCACCTCTAATGAAACGCTTGAGCTGAATTGATGTTCTAACATCACTACAGTTTATGACGGATAAATGTTGAAACTAAAGCTTTTATTTTGAAGAATGTAAAAGGAGGTTCTGGATAAGCCGAGACTTCCGATTCTCCCGCGAGGGTTTGTTTCCCCGCGAGGTTTTGTTTCTCCTCTCAAATCCTTTGCGGGAGAAACTCACGCCTCATTCAGACCAGAAATACCCGTTTATACCTTTGTTACTTAAAGTTGTCGCTGTATTGATCTAATAATGATCGAGCAGATGCTTACTCTCCCGACTCTATTACATCTTGTCGTGGGTAAGTTAATTTATAAAGTTATATGTCAACTCTAGTGTAGGTGGTGCGGTAGCGCGTGCATTGGCTTGTTGTTATTTACCTAAAACGTGTTATTGTGAGGTTATAAACCTGACATTGACAGTATGCGCTCTGTTCAAGTGTTTAATGTACTACGTTGAACTTAAGAATCGACCATAGCTTATATATATATATAAGTTGTTCACGTTGGTCAGAGACAAAATGGGTAATGACAGTCGCATTACTGTCTATTTTTTACTTGGTATGATGGATATAGTTGATTTTTTTTAATGACACGCAGTGGTGTAAAGTACATTTACTGAAGTACTGTACTTTACTACAATGTATATGTATTGTACTTGAGTATTTCCTTTTTTGCAACTTCTACTCCACTTCAGTTCAGAGGTAAATGGTGTACTTTTCCTCCACTACATGTATTTAATACCTTTAGTTACTTTACAGATGTGGATGAATGATGTGAAATATAATCAAGTGTTAAATCAGACTTTAGTTCCACCTGGAGTAAATTCACAAGCTACCCTGCAGTATACAAAGTCATTCAAACTAGCTGCACCTTTACCAGCTTTTATAAACACAGTATTAGTTAGTAGTTTTAGATGTATTTATTTTTTGAAATAAAACTACTTGTACCACATGCTTAGATAACGCTCTAGTCTACTAAAGTAAAAGTCGTGCATTCATAACAAGATGACAGCCGTAATGTTTGCCCGGAAGTGACGTATTCCCGCGGAGTTTAAAGCAGAGCAGAGCATAGCATAGCATAGCATAGCTTTAAGTCCAGCTCACCGGCGACACGGTTTTATTATATCTTCTTTTGAATTTGAGTTAAGGCGATATCGGTGTAATAATGATCAGGAAGCTGCTCATTGCACAGACTATGTTCATTTTGGCTGCCGTCGGTAAGTTAAACTACAAAGTTAGATGTCAACACGTTAAAGCTACACGGTCTGCACGAGTGTGTAGTTATTTACAATATAACGTGTTAGTACTATGTTATTGTACTGACATCTGTACTGTTTTCTCTATTTAAAGGTTACAGGTACAACTTTGAACTTAAGTTTTGAACTCACGTGTTTGTCCGACAATGGGCCTACTATCGCTGTTATGCTTTTAATGCTGGATACCGATTAATCTTCATCATGAAAATATTGTATTTGAGCTTTTAAATCCAGCTTAGAGTTGTCATGTTTGATCTTTTTGTTAAGTACTCAGATCTTGGACTTGAGTAAAAGTAGAAGTACTCAGATCTTGTACTTGAGTAAAAGTAGAAGTACCAGAGTGTAGGAATACTCTGTTACAGTAAAAGTCCTGCATTCAAAATGTTCCTCAAGTAAAAGTAGAAAAGTATTCTCATCAAAATATAGTTAAAGTACCGACAGTAAAAGTAGTCATTGTGCAGATTGGTCCATTTCAGAATAATATGATATGTTTTATAATGATTGATCATGAAAGTGTTCTCAAAGCTGGTAAAGGTGCAGCTAGTTTGAATGACTTTGTATACTGCAGGGTAGCTTGTGAATTTACTCCAGGTGGAACTAAAGTCTGATTTAACACTTGATTATATTTCACATCATTCATCCACATCTGTAAAGTAACTACAGGTAATCAATACATGTAGTGGAGTAAAAGTACACCATGTACCTCTGAACTGTAGTGGAGTAGAAGTACAAAGTAGCAAAACATTGAAATACTTAAATAAAGTACAAGTATCTCAAAATTGTACCCAAGTATAGTACTTGAGTTTATGAACTTAGTTACTTTACACCACTGGCTATAAAGATAGAAAGACTAAGCCTTGCACAGAAAACATGAAAATACATTTTCAAAATGCTCAACAGTCCTGCCAACATTATAAACTGACTGCTACACAATTAAAATAAATGCTTTTATACATTTCTATTAGATGTGACTCTTTGGCGTTTCTGTTATTAACTGCTTTAGTTGATCCTCTGTTATTCCTCATTTTAAAGCCGATATTCCGTGGGGTCGGGGGGCTCGGATCCTTGTCACCTTTTTCATACCTGATGAGTTTGCATCCCTGTGGAGTATAAAGTAGCACCAAATGAAAAAGTACAAGTACCCCAAAATCATACTTGTATGCAGTACTCGAGCAACTACATTACACCACAAAGGATCAGTGGTTCATGCGTTGTTGCAATACAACAATAACACAATTATGATCAGAGTTGAATCAACATCGTCAGACATTTTGTTTTACTCGGAAGCATCACCAATGTCGTATTAGCTTTAGTGATGTTGGACACTATTTTATAATTACTCAGTTATCCACTCTGTGTGTTCATTATATGAGCAGTCATGACATGGTGCTTTTAGAAAAAAAAATACACAATGATGTTTATGATTAATAATCTCTTTAAAAAAAAGGTGAATAATGACATTTAAAAAATGCTTTTCTTCACGTGCTTTAAAACGTATTAATGTATTTATTTGTAATAAAAAATAAAGGAAATTCATTATTATTTCAGAGTTATCAAGGAAAAAAACATTTCTAGGTTACTCTCCCTTAGTTACATTTTATAACTTTTTCCTCATAAAACTAAAGTGGAATTTTGTAAACAAATATTCAAAAGGTAATTCTGAAACTAAATATTTGGTAGTGATGATGTGGTCAGGAAATGTATCTCCGTGAATGTGGAAGATAATATGGATGTATAATTTTACTGCAGTTTTTTTACTTGAGTTTTTGTTTTCTAAGGAGAGCGTCTGTTTTTAACATGGTTCAATCTCAATGATTTAAAAAGGATAGCTTTTCTTTTAAAACTGTTTCTTTCTTTCTTTTTACCCAGGACAACCTGCATGTCGTCCCTCTCAGCCTGTCGAGGCCGTGGAGGGAGGATCTGCAACTGTTCAGTGTCGTCTGGTCAACCACACCGACCTGTCCTCTACAACAGTGGAATGGAATAGAGGGCTCACCCGCCAAGTTCATGTTTATCGAAGTCAACGCGACGACCCAGATTCCCAGATGCTTGAGTACAGAGACAGAACCACTCTGAATCATGTAGACCTGACCAGAGGAGTCGTGACTCTGACCATCTCCAACGTATCTCTGTCTAACAATGGATCTTATGAAGTCTATCTCCCACAGCTGGAGGTCAGATGTTCGACTCTCCTCACCGTCGGTAAGAGTTTAATACTGAACAGCCTAGAAGCTCTGAGAGGCAAAACAATTGCCAGCATATCAGCATCTTTTGATAACAACCAACAAACCCCACAAAACTCAATGCCCACAATAACACAATTATGATCAGAGTTTAATCAACATCACAAAATAACTTTTACTTGGAAGCATCACCAATATTTTATTAGCTTTAGTGATGTTAGACACTATTGTATAATTACTTGGGGCAGTTATCCACTGTGTGTGTTCATTATATGAGCAGTCATGACATGGTGCTTTTTTTTAAAGTCATGTATTTATTTGTAATAAAATACAGTGGCAAAAAGTGAGGAAATTAATTATTATTTCAGAGTTATCAAGGGAAAAATCCTTTCTAGGTTACTCTCCCTTAGTTACATTTGATGTCTTTTTCCTCATAAAAATGTAAGTGGAATTTTGTAAACAAATATTCAAAAGGTAATTCTGAAACTGAATATTTGGTAGTGATGATGTGGTCAGGAAATGTATCTCAATGAATGTGGAAGATAATATGGATGTATAATTTTACTGCAGTTTTTTTACTTGAGTTTTTGTTTTCTAAGGAGAGCGTCTGTTTTTAACATGGTTCAATCTCAATGATTTAAAAAGGATAGCTTTTCTTTTAAAACGTTTTTTTTCATCTTTTTTTGTACCCAGGACAACATCTTGTATTTCGTCCCTCTCAGCCTGTAGAGGCCGTGGAGGGAAGAAATGCAACTCTTCAGTGTCGTCTGGTCAACCACACCGACGTGTCCAAGTACACAGTGCAATGGAATAGAGGGAACGGTTACGTTCATTTTTATCGAGGTCAACACGACGACCCTGATTCCCAGATGCTTCAGTACAGAAACAGAACCACTCTGAATCATGGAGACCTGACCAGAGGAGTCCTGACTCTGACCATCTCCAACGTATCTCTGTCTGACAATGGATCTTATGAAGTCTTTATCTCAGAAACGGGGCCAAGATGTTCGACTCACCTCACCGTCGGTAAGAGTTTAATACTGAACAGCCTGGAAGCTCTGAGAGGCAAGTGAGAAACAAATCATGTCTGTTAAAAGTGCATGGAGAAATTAAGACTCACCTGGAACAAACACATGAATGTTTCTACTCATTTTTAATGAACACAATCTGGTGATTCAAGTTTTTAAGTTTCATCCAAATAGTTTTCTCTCCTTTGTTTATGACTCTTTTTTTTGTTGCCTTTTTTATTTAATTTGTCATTTTTAATTACAAAATTAACGGTGACATTATGTGAAAGAAAATTCAGACAAATAACCCGAACATTATGATTATCTAATACTTGTACCAGGAAAAAAAGTTTAGACGAGGATAATCTTTCAAATCTACTTTTAAAAAAAGGCATCTCTGAAAGAGGATAGGAGTGAAGGGTTCCACGAACTAACTTTCTAACGAGTGAATATTTAAAGTGTTTTCTGTCATGGTGTTCGTTGTCACAAGTGGCTGAAGTGCGTTACACAGAAGTAAAGCGTTCATCTGTTTCTTCTGTGCTAGTCTTAATTTAGCAATGCACGCTAAACATAAGCTACATATATCGCATGTAAGCAAGTAACATTCATTACAGTCATGGCTTTCTTCATGGCTGACATGTATTACATCATGACATGTTTCTGTGGCGACTGAACTCCCAGTGAGTGCAGCCGCGTGGACGATAAACTCTTAGCTGTGATGCGTGTTTACAGCTATGTTTTACTTTTAAATATATCAATCAATGAATATCTCCAACATATATTATGTTGGGGAAAGACTGAACCACCTCTGATTCTGCCCTTCTTTCAACTTTCAGCTGCAGAGAAGAGGATCCATGTCTGGAAAATTGTCCTCTGTGTCCTAATTCCTTCTGCTGTCGTTGCTCTCGTTGTCGTTGTCGTTTGGATTCTGGTGGAACGTAGAGTGATCCGTAAGTTTCTGCTCTAAATAATTGAATTATCAGTTTTGTGAATCTTGCTGAAACTCTGAACTTAAATGCACGTAGGGTAGGATTTCCTAGAAGCCCATGTATTGACTCGTACTAAAGAATCCCTCTGCATCGTCTCTAGAAGTGTGCTGACCTCTGACTGAAATGTTTTACCTTTTTATTTCACTCCATTTAGAGGATAGGGTTTCTTATGTTAGAATATTGTTTCTGATCAAGCCCTCCTTGTGAAGTGATCATTAACCATCACTGGAAATATCAGTGCCTTGCATGCAGAGGTGCTGCGCTGCCGAAAAACATTGAACCACAACAACTATCATTTCAAGATTCAAAGGCTTTCTCGTCACATTTATATGTACAAAAGTGGTGGGGCACGAAAAACGTAGATGTTTATATATATATATATATATATATATATATATATATATATTTATATATATTTATATATAAGCTTCTGGTGCTTTTTTAAACGCGTAAACAAATCGCCGGCTATCCATGGTTCCGATAGGATAGAGAGGGGGGGGGGGGGTGTCGCTCTATGGAAGTCAATGGGACTCCCTGATAGTTGAACATCGACGCTAAAGGGCCCCCCACTGCGTTGATAGTGACGCCAAGGGATCCTGACATATAGGACGAGTTGGGAGTGAGAATGTGTTGGACACGGACGAGAATACTCATTTCCGGCAGCGAGAGCTGCGTCCCTAGCAACCACGTTACTATGAAAACGCAGACGGGGGAAATACTGTTTTCACGCCGAGAGATGGCGATAACTTCACATGAAGACTGGCCAATCTAAAACCTCTTTACTAACATACGTAGTACATATACATTTGCTTGACAAGAACTGAACAAATCTTCGTATTCTCCACAAATGTTTGTTATAGTCAGGGGTGCACATAACTTTTTTAGTGAGTTACTCAGATGAGTACCAGGAGACAGCGTTTGGTACTCACCCCACATGAAGCGTGGTGTTAATAAGTGCAGTCGTCCTCACTGTCCTCCTCAGTGTCTCCTTCACTGTCCTCTATTTACACTTCTTGCATGCTAGATGATGAAGATGATGAAGATGCACCTCCCTGTCTCTTTTTAAGCCTCCGATTTGCTTTCTCCAAAACTTGTTGCCAAAACTGTGAAGTCCTTGCATTTCCTGAGGCCAAGTTGAAGGATCAAATACTAAGAAATTATCACATGACTTGTAGTCATATCTGATTTCAGAGGAGGGAAGTAACAAAGTACATTTATTCAAGTACTGTACTTAGGTACAATTTATGCTACTTTGTACTTCTACTCCACTACAGTTCAGAGGTAAATAATGTACTTTTCCTCCACTACATGTAGTTAATACATTTTAGTTACTTCACAGATCTGGATGAATGATGTGAAATATAATCAAGTCTTAAATCAGACTTTAGTTCCACCTGGAGTAAATTCACAAGCTACCCTGCAGTAGCCTATACAAAGTCATTCAAACTAATTTTTAAACACTTTAATGATCAATAATTATAAAACATATCATATACATTATTATGAAATGGACCAATCTGCAAAATGACTACTTTTACTGTCGCTACTTTAACTAGGTGTTGATGATAATACTTTTCTAATTTTACTTGAGTAACACTTCATCCACCTAACCCTGTCTGATTTCAAACTCTTCCATTAACAGCCTGAGTAAGTTTGCAGGCAGCTGTGTGTTTTACTCCACTTTGTTGTTAATAAAACTGCAGCAGCTTGACCACAGAGCGTGAACGTTGTGATCAGCTGATTTTGCGCAGTTCTCCAGTGTGTGCGCGGGGCACAGAATGTGCACAGGGGAGTCTCCCACTGCAGCCAGTTGATGTAGTTTTGGTACAATTCTGTTGTAGGCCTACACACCGACGTTAACAGCAGCCCCGTCTGTGCACACGGCGACCAACTCTGTCGTCCAGTGATCTAAGCCTCTTTCTCCTGTGAAGCTTCACAGGTCCGTCGGTTATGTCCTGCGCGGCACAGCCAGCACCCAGTTCAATCAGTCATAGAAAGTCCGAAGATTTTTGCAGGGAGCGAAACGGCAAAGTGGCTGCTTAATGTCTTTGGTTTTTTTGGACATGTCTAATAATTTACTCCACTGAGTGTTGACAAGAAACACGTGTAGACGAAATATGTGTTTTTGTTTTGATGACCTATCAGGTACGCAAAGGCGCGTTGTGACACAAGTGACGTTACGCATTTCAGATTGTTGCCGCGCATGCGTACCTGCGTACCAGTTATGTGCACCCCTGGTTATAGTGAACCAAAAGTCGTGATAGAGGCTTGCTTGTCAACATCCGGGTATTTCTGCACTGGTGGGCCATGTTAACAATACCGTGTCACAATATCAATGGATCCAGCAGAGCAATAGCCTGTAGGTAAAACACAGAAGATCAACAAAAGATATGACATCAAATGAACTTACCAAAGCTGAAGTAGATGGTCAACTTCATTCATTTTCTTTCCGTTTCACTGATTTTAATCGCTATACGCTGCTCTCTCTCGTCTCCTCTTCACTACAGGGTGAAAACTACACTTTTCGCGTCACACGTACTTACAGCCAATCAGCTCTCTGAATTATGAGATGACGTTTGGTAGGTATGTCAGATCAGTGCCCCTATCAGGGATGCAAACTTGTCACCTTTCGGCGAAATTCGCCGTTTTGAATCCAAAATAGGTCGTTTGTGTGATTCATGTAGATCTGCAATAAAAATATTTTTGGGGTATGGGGGGGGTCTGGGACCCGGAGTAGTATGCGGCCGCGAGCTGTTATGTGCCATCATGACACGCATGGTGTTCTTTTTTTATATATTATAATGAAGCGCGAGCTGTGTGCTCGAGTCTTCCTGCCTGTCGGCTCTGCTCATGGATGTATAATAAGGCTCTGCTGCTCCGGGATGAGGGTCTAGCTTCAGCAGCTACATTACCTACGGTGCGTTCGTTAATATTAACTGTGCGGTCCGGAGTCACTGTGGCACAGACTGGACCGCTGGTGAACAACTGTTAGAGCGGGCCGTTCAGGTGTTCAGAGCAGAGCTCCCTGTCGGAGCGGCAGAGCGTGATGTGCACTGAAAAGTGTTCCTGTCGCAATATTATTTAATGAATCTTTGAGCTAGCTAACTAGCATACATTGTCACTATCTGCTAACGTTAGCTTTAGCCTTCGTTTTCAAATAGTTTCTTTCATAGGCTTGGTAGGAGGTGGTATAAGTATAGATCTTGTACTTGAGTAAAAGTAGAAGTACTCAGATCTTGTACTTGAGTAAAAGTCGAAGTACCAGAGTGTAGGAATACTCTGTTACATTAAAAGTCCTGCATTCAAAATGTTCCTCAAGTCAAAGTATTAAAGTATTATCATCAAAATATAGTGAAAGTAGCGACAGTAAAAGTAGTGATTGTGCAGATTGGTCCATTTCAGAATAATATATATGATATATTTTATAATGATTGATCATTAAAGTGTTCTCAAAGCTGGTAAAGGTGCAGCTAGTTTGAATGACTTTTCTTTTTTCTCTTACTGTGTTTGAGACTAAGAAGTGTGTGAGAGAAACTCCCTCTGGAGGGAACACAGGGATTTTAGCCTTTGCAGACCATTTACATGCACGAAAACAAAAAAGGGAAGACCCCAAAAATCATAAAAGGGCCTCTTTAAATGTTATCGGTTCTTTCCTTAATTGTATAAAGTGTCTAACACGGTTTGCTCCATGTTTTTCACAGGGATCAGTAAGAAAGGAGGAGATCCGGGGGTGGATGGTGAGGAACTGAAGGAGCTGAGGACCGGTGCCGCAGAGGGCGGTGAAGATCAACAGAAAGAGGGGTCAGAGGTCAAAGACCACGACAATGAACCCAAAGAGCCCTCAGACGAAGTTTAAAAAGCTAGGGCTGGGCAATATATCTATATAAGCGTCTTTGGGTTCGAGAAAAGTGCTATAAAATGTATTATTATTATTATATAATATTTGTATCATTTTATGAGACCAGACATCGTGATAGATTTCTGACATCGTAATATCCCACTGGTTTGAAAAGCAGCCTTAACGTGAAAAGATGTGCTTTACAAACTGGCATCATCTGTTTTTACCCACTAGGTGGTGATATCCATATGACTTACCAAAATGTCATTGTGTAAATATTTGTAGAAAACAACAAATATAAGTGCTGCAGTTTCATCACAATAACGATATCTGAAAATATTGTGATAAATGATCCATACCGCCCAGCCCTAGAATAAACCCATAACATCTATTAGACTGTTAAACACCTGAACTTTTAACATTAATCTGTTTTCAACTTATAGATATCAATATTCCAATCACTTGTAAATAGACTATTCTTGCACTATTTCTACTATGTTATTTACTTGCACTATTTTATCTGTTATTGTGTTGCTCTGTGGGAGGAGCCTGTGACCTCAGATGTTCATTGTCATATCTAAACTGTAGCTATGTACACATGAAACTTAAAGCATTGAATCTTGAACCTTATAAGGTTTAAAAGAAGTGATTCCTGATTATAAATAATTAGAGACTAATCTAAAATGTGCTTTACATTACATATTGCATATATCACACATGTAATACTGTGGACAATACCCACAGGAGTGATGACATTTCATTTAGCTGAGGCTTTTATCCAAAGGGACTTACAATAAGTGCAAAACCATAAAAACTCAGACTCCGAACAACAAGGACAGTGCAGATATATTCACTTCAGGCAAGACCATAGTTAGTGCTGCTGATGTAATGCAAAATCATGCAAATTGTAGATCAAATCAATTCTGTTTTTGTATTTACGTTAACATTTTAAAATAATCTAAGTATCAGATCTAGTTCATTCATTTGAATTGTCCCTCAGCAAACTCTCAAAGTATATTGCAATACGGCCCAAATGTGACACAATTACTGGACATCAAACACACTGTTTCCACACATTCATGTAAATATATCTAACATGTATATATGACCCAAGATGTATATATATGACCCAAGATGTGTATATATGACCCAAGATGTATATATGACCCAAGATGTATATATATGACCCAAGATGTGTATATATGACCCAAGATGTATATATGACCCAAGATGTATATATATGACCCAAGATGTATATATGACCCAAGATGTATATATATATATATATGTTCATTTTATTTCATCTCTTATTTCATAGTTTTCTATCATTTTTATTTGTATCTTTGATTTGATCTTAAATTGTATTAATCTGTGAATCTGTGCCATCCTGTTTTTCATTCTCACCCTGTTGCTGTTTCAACTCCTGCATTTCCCCACGGGGATTAATAAAGATCAATTTTATCTTATCAAACATAAAACTTATGCTTTTCTTATACTTTACTTTTAAAATATATGTAAACAGTTATTCCGCAGCAGTATTCTTGTATTAATAATAATCCCACATTTTAAATAAATTCAGTCAATTCAAGTTAAGAACATTTTCTAACAAATCGTGGCTAATACAAAACAAAGCCCAATAACTTCTCTGCCCACCAAGCTTGAAATAGACCCTTCACATTTCCCCTTATTATAATCAGAGGCTCCGTTTGAAGGAATGAGCTGCCAACACTTTAACAAGATAATGAAACCCTACGGAGAGCTGGGGTTTTAGGCTGTTTGTGTTTTCTCAAAGCATATTCAAGTATCAAGTCAAAGTCATGTATTTGATTTACTAACTTATGAGGCAACCTGATCTCTAGTGAGGGCAATTTGCTGCCCTAGGCGAGATTTTAGCTGCCCCCCCCCCCCCCCAGGCGGCCGCTTGCATCACAGTACATCCCAATGTTAATAAAAGCACACAGAAGCTGTATACGTTTTTAGGGAGTTTGTTTTATTTAAAAAAAACACAAATACAAAATGAAAACCTATAATTTCACACAACATTTTATTTAAAAAAACCTATGGTTTTGACTGTAATTCACATTAATTACAGCAGAGGGCGCTCTCCTAATCAAGTGAAGAGAGGGCTGTCATCTACTTCCACATTACATTACGTGTTACTTGTTAGATGCTTTTATCCAAAGCGACTTACATACTCAATACTGTGGCCAATTTGGGGTGAAGTGTCTCAGGGACACAATGGGTGTTTCTCAATCGCGAGTACGCTTGCTTGGTAGCACATGTCTGCCGAGCATCTTGCTTCAGAAGCGAGTCAAGAATACTTCCTGCCATTCGGAAAACAAAGAGTGGAACAGGCTAGCAAGTGTGCAGGTGTGCGTCATATGAGAGGCCCCGCCTCTTACATCTTCCGCCACAGATTTGGGGAAATTGGTCCGTGCGCAAAGCATTGTGGGGATTTTAAGACCGCGGAGTCTACTCATGTGCAGACTCGATATTTCTCCAAACGGAGTACGCCGGGCTCGGTAGATTTCCAAGTATGCTGGAGATTGGAACAGTACTTCGGCGGCACTCGATGACGTAGTATGCTTGAAATAGTGGCTCTGAAGCAGCTTTACTCGCGATTGAGAAACACCCAATGACTTGCTGACTGCAGTGGGGTTTGAACTTGTGACCCCCTGATCCCAACACCAACGCACAACCCACTGCGCCACACGCCTCCCTGGGCTCTGCTGAGGTGGAGGGGACACGAGCTCTTGATGCCCCTTAAAATATGTGGTTTGTGGTGCCCGTGTTTTTATAACTGGACACAAAAACTATATAACCCAAATAATAGATTTTACAAAAACCACTGGTTTTTACCGCTATTAACATTTATTCCAACTGTCTACAAATGAAATACTCAAGGCCTCAATCTAACACCTCAACACCTTACCTTAGCCTGACTCTCCTTGCCTTTCTTCATCTATCATCATCATAAGACAGCTGTTTTGAGACCACATGGTATCACTTGCTCTGCTGAGGTGGAGGGGACAGGAGCGCTTGATGCTGCTGCAGGGCTCTGCTGAGGTGGTATGTGGCCCAAAATATTTCAAAAGTGCATCTGAAGTATCTGTGACCATCAAGAGATGCATCATATTTGCTAGACCTAAGACATAATATAGAAATCAGATTACAGGAGCAGCTCACAATATCATATATTGCCTCCATATACCATGTACAACATGTGCATTTATCTGTCATAACCCTAACCCTGAGCCCCGACCAAGTATTGAGTATAAATGAACAAACTTTTCAGAAGGTCGAAATATCTGTATCATAAATCCTGTTTGATTGGTCTTATCTAATATTATACTATTTAGAGATACAGGATTATTGATGTTCATGATCTGTAAACTGTAATCATCACAATTAAAACAAAAAAGGCTTGAAATATTTCACTTAATGCATAATGAATCTAGGATATATGAATGTTTCATTTTAAATGAAATGAAAGAAAAACAGTTCTATGATAGTTATTCTTTTAGATGCACCTGTAGATTCAGCGACTCACCAGATGGCAAAGAAGCAGTTACAGTGTGATATAGCATATTAACGATAAAGGCTAAGGTATGCAGTATTTACAGTAGTGACGAGCATTTTAACACCGATGTGAACTTTACACTATTGAACATACTTTAGACAGCATAAACTGTAAGGCAATACAATAAAAGCCTACAACTATAAATAATGGAGGGGATGTAAAAGGAATAGCATTTGAATGACATTATCACTAGCCTATTACTGCAAGCAGGGCGAACATGTGCTCGCCTCAACAGATGAAAATATAACAGGTGAGGTAACATCTGAATAATCTTTCCAAATGTCCCTGAATTTAAGGTGGGAGTAACCGTAATTGACGTTAACTCTAAATATAACTATTGATTAGCAAACATTATTTTTTTCTTCCCCCTAATTTTCGGCGCCCCCCATATGGGTTGATGGCCCTTAGCATTCGCCTATACTGCCTATATGCCCAGGGTCGGCCCAGAGTGAGGGGCCCAGCGCTTCGTGTGTTTTTCTGTATCAGTGAAGAAAGTTTGGACCCCCTGGAGTTCCTCAAAGTGTCCGGTGTATAGTCTCTTTAAATGATAACAGGTTTTAGTGAATGATGTCAGAGTTATTCTCTCCTGTAGAGATGGCAAATCCAGATCATTTTACGGACTCAGGGTCTTCTGAGTCAGTCATTGAAGAGATCCGGATCATACGAGTCATTTGAGTCATATGAGTCAGCATCACCAAGACCGTAGAAATCCTATTGGTGAAACCGAAAAGTTGTTGCATTTCACGAGCATATTATTATTCCATATATTTTGAATATATATATATATATATAATATCTGCATGTATATTTTCTATTTCGACATGTATATTTTATATTTTATTTTATTTTTATTTCTATTCTTGTATATTTTGTAGTTTTGTTTTATTGTAAAATGCCTTATGCTGCTGTAACAACAACAATTTCCCAATTTGGGATCAATAAAGTACTATCTATCTATCTATCTATTAAACTGACGTTATATTAATCTCCGCTACACAGTGTATTTTGCTTTAATAAAAAATGTTGATCACAAAAAAAAGGGGTATTTGGCGATTTGGCAAATCTGAGTCTGCTGTTGACTCGTGCATGAGGACGAGTCTGCTGGATCTCTGGATCTGCTGCTATATACGGCTCCGAGTCCGCACGAGTCTGCTCTGCTGTGTGTTGCAGAACAGTGAGTCAGGATTTGCGAATCCGAGTCTGCTGTGGACTCGTGCATGAGGACGAGTCTGCTGGATCTCTGGATCTGCTGCTATATGGTTACGGCTCCGAGTCCGCACGAGTCTGATCCGCTGTGTGTTGCAGCGAGTCAGGATTTGCGAATCTGCGAATCTGCGAGTCTGCTGTTGGAGCCGTCGGCTCCTCTGAGTCCCCACGAGTCTGCAGGAAGTTTCACTGATCCGCGTCCCCTCCCCTGAGCCAAACGATCACTTCTGGCAGCTATCCTGTGACTGTATACTTGCTAAAGGGTAGGTAGATGGACTTGGGGTACGTTGTAATGTGATTTTACATGTTATAAAGAGAGTAGCGAGTGACGCAATTTATAGTTTTAATTTGTACGTCACACCAAGTGTGGGACTCAAGGACTCGGGTTAATGGAGAGGGGAGACTCGTCATGACCAGCTCATTTCTAGGATCCGGATGAATCAGGACTCGCCCATCTCTACTCTCCTGCTGTCCTCTGATTCTTCTCTGAAGCCGCTGTGGGGGGGTTGAAGAGCTCGACGAAAACACTCGTGAAAAGTGATGTTTAAAACTCAGTTAATGGGGCTCATTCACTGGCGCTTCCACAAACAACAACCAACATAATTGTTACATTCAAATTAAGTAGCCTACATTATTCAAGTTTACATTAATTTTGGATAATAACACGGGAGAAATGAGCGGAAGCGCTCTCTTTTCCTCTCTCCCTCTCTCTCTCCCCTGACAGCCTGTCAGTATCTCATGCAGCTCACTGATCCAGTAATGAGTGACAGTGAAGAATAAATATATGTATAACTAGTTTAGCTTGTTCCAGAGGTAGATAAAATAGCTAAGTGTGTTAGGTCTAACTCTTGTGTGTTCTGCTCCGCTCACCGGTCCGTCACAGCGGGTGGAGCTGCAGGATTTCTGCTTCACACACACGTTGCATACAGCTATTTTACTGTCTTTTTCGGACACCTTAAAATACTGCCAGACTGGTGAAGCCATTTTGGCGAGCTTGTTTTGCCGCACACAGAGAAAAGTGTCATGTATTTTACGTCTCGCGATCAGCCTTTTGCCCTGACACACCAGGCAGTCACCAGAGAACTCGCCGACACCCAACACCGACAGTTCCATCGACGAGTTCTCCTGCGTCTTGGCCGTGTGTCGCACTGGAAATCACCGCAAAGACTTCAGCCGAGCACGTACGAACTGCGCATGCGTGAGTGGCAATAACTCTCCTTACCAGCAGGCGGCGGTAGTGTGTATTCGTCATTCAAAATAGGCAACAACCGGAAGACAGAGAAGAAGAACAGACTGATATAAACAAACAAATAGCGTGTGCGTTCCATTTTCACTCTCGTCCATCGAAAACATGTTTTAGAATATAAAAATACATGAATGATGAAATGAGCACATAAAGTGCAGACATACTATAAAATCACAGTTAATAGACCTGCATCTGATGATCGCAGTGTTCTGGCGGGTGTGTAGTTTATTGAGTCAGCAATGTAATAATGGCCACTTCTTGCTAAATTTACGATGAGATGAACCGGACTTGACCAAACAAATCACGGAGCTTTCAGCAGAGGACAGCCGGGGACGCTCCCGCCGATATCAGAGATGTCCCTGCTATGTGTGGGAGGTAAGAGAGGACATTTAAGGGCTATGTTTGATGTCTTTAAGTATCACCTGCTGGGGTTTAGCTGCTGTCTTGTGCCTTAAATCGTTTGTTTACGTCCCTCACTTCCGTTTCGCTTCTCATTTGCTAGCTGAACAGCTGATCAGAGTGGTTTCTTGGCCCGATAGCTTGTTGGCCGGGTGTCGACCGTGAAAGGCCAAATAAGGCGTGTCACGGCCGAGGGTTCGGGACACATCAAATTTACTTTGGGCGACAAGGAACCCGTTTTCGCCCAACAACGCAAGACGGCCGATATCGGCCTGGTGTGTAGGGGCCAGAGAGCACCGATCGATCGGCAGAGAGTGAGTATTGGCCGATATCGATCGCCACGCAAAAACTGCGGTATTTTTACAGCTCCTTATGGGTACTGCAATTTGTGAAGTGCTTTCCTCTGTGGTGAAACTATCAGCACTGCATTACGGAGGAAAGCGGCAGAAAGTCGCCTGGAGTTAAAGAGAGTGGGGCTGCGTTGCGTGCATGGCTTCCTTCTGCAGGTAACGGCCCCTACACACGGCGGCATGTGGTGACTCTTCAACGCTTCTGCCCATTCACTTTGAATGGGGTGACGTCACGATTCGCCGAACTGCATTCTGGGAGCAAAGCGTAGCTTTCCTCGCGGTGCTCGCTGCAAAAGTAGAGCAATGTTCTACTTTTGAAGCTGAGGCGGAGGCGGCAGCCAATCAAATCCCGCGTATGCAAATCTGACAGTTCACGCGCTAGCCAATCAAACCGCGTGTATGCTGAGAGAGCCAGACCGCAGTTCATTTCCTCATATGCCAAAAAATGGAGGAGAAAATAATCGTAGCGGTAGGGAATCACCCGGTGCTTTCAGTCCCTGTTCACTTACCGGATACAAACCGGAGGAGCCAGGCATGGAGGGAGGTGGCAGAGACAGTGGGTGAAATTGGTAGGTTTTCACCTGTTTGGGGAGTTTATATCCAGTTTACTTCGTTTGAATGGACAGCAGGCATAGACAGTATATTTAGCCACCATGCAATGTTGCATAAAATAGCACCATAGACATTAATTAAAAATCGCTTTTTAGACATTAATGTCTATGGTGAGATTCATACACGGGAGCTTTTTTAAAGCCTTTTTACCCCGCTGCAAACAGAAACCCCCCCCCCCCCCTTCCCATCACAAACTTTACACAGACCCCCCCTTCCAATTATCAACTCCTGTCTTGTTTCCGCAAACTCTTGTGTCCTGCAGCAGCTAAACGTTTTGCAAGCCCCCGTTCGTTTAGTACTTAAAATAATAGACATCGCTTTTTCCAGCTGACAAACCAGACTTTCTGGTCACTTCTTCAATTTTCCAGCCCTTTGGGAGAGACACGGGAGATTCATGTGATTGGTTGATGGTCGCGTTGCTCGCGTAAACTCCCCAAGCTCAAGACACGCCCACCGCCAAGCGGCAACGCACGCCGCCGTGTGTAGGCTGCGTAACGGACCGTCTACACAGCAGCGTTAAAAAAATCTTGAAACGCTTCTGCCCATTCACTTTGAATGGGGTGACGTCACTTTCCCTCACTTTTCGCCGAACTGCATTGTGGGCAGGCGAGCGGAGATTTTCAGGATTCAAAGTTGAACAATGTTCAATTTTTGAGGCTGAGGTGGAAGCGTCAGCCAATCAAATCCCGTGTACGCAAATCTGACAGTTCAAGCTCTAGCCAATCAAACCGCGTGTAAGCTGGGAGAGACATACCGCAGGTCATTTCCTCATATTCCAAAAAATGGAGGAGAAATTAGCGGTAGGGAATCACCCGGTGCTTTATGACCAGACCTACCGGGATATAAACCGGAGGAGCCAGGCATGGAGGGAGGTGGCAGAGACAGTGGTAGGTTTTCGCCTGTTTGGGGAGTTTATATCCAGTTTACTTCAAACGTTTTTGCTTCGTATGTCGCGGGCGGGAGATTCATGTGATTGGTTGATCGCAAAAAAATCCCCAAGCCTCAGATACGCCCACCTCCAAGAGTTTTTTAACGCTGCTGTGGAGACGGTCCGTAACGGGGAGACGCGCTCTGGTGGCGGTCTCGTTCAGGATCCGAAAATAAAATAAATATTTTGTACACTTATTCCACTTATTCCGAGTGTGCCACTGGTTACGGTGCCGCGTGCCATTGGTGGCACGCGTGCCAGGGGTTGCCGACCCCTGATCTAGTTGGACAGGCTGATTGTTAGTTTTTTCTGAATGTTTCTTTATGTCCTCATTTGTCTTTGCTATGTGTGTAAATAACAGTTTGTGGCTTTGTTAATTCAGCTCTATTTGAACCTGTCAAAACTGCATTTATTCTTAAAAAAGTCGTTTGAATAAAGTTTTATACTATTTGCCAGAAATCTGCTTTGGACCTTTTCTCTTTTTATTTACCTGTTGTTGGATTTGTTTTGTTTTTGATGTTGTACTCTGTTTGTTAAAATATATTCTACCTCAATAGCCGAAATAACACATTTTGTCACTGGGCGCTTTACAATCTGTAAAACTTATGAACCCTCGGTCCCCAGAAAAACTTCCCAGAAAACTGAAAAAGAGGAAGGGTTTCTCTTTCAGGACGGACATCCAACAAAATGTCTTCAAAAATAAAAACCATTATAAATTAAATGTAATTGTGTATAGATGTTGTTCCTATTGCATTGAAACCTGTTCTTTAAGTTGATCAGAGAGATGGCACAGCTTTAAAGCAGAGCTGTTTGGAGAGCTCCTCAGTTTCTAGAACAGTCTCCGAGCAGACGAACACAGAACATGCTCCTGATATCAGAGATAATGAACACTTTAGCACACAGGAAGACTCTCACTACTTTTCTCTGAAAGTCATCGTTGAGGCTTCAAAGGGGACGGATATCTACTAACTATTTTAAACAATTATCTTTTTACTTCACCAATTTAGACCATTGTGTCTGGGTCCATTGCATGAAAGCGGTTTAAATGACAGGTTTTAATGCCTGTAGTTTGACAGCCAGGAGAGAGGGTGCATGTCTGGACGAAACCGCGGTCACTCACCCTGTAGTTTGACAGCCAGGAGAGAGGGTGCATGTCTGGACGAAAGTGCAGAAGGCCAATTTCTCTCCTGGATTTGATGATGAATCAACTCGTACTTTTTTTGCTGTTTGCTGAAATCATCTCAGGTGAGTCGCTAACTTTATTTGAGAGTCTGTACCTTTCTATGATAATAATAATGGGTTCCATTTATAAAGCACTTCATATTTGATTTCAAATATGAAGTGCGAGATGATGAATGATAAAACTTTAAGGTACTCAACATTACTGGGTTCACACTGCTGGCAACTAGACTAATTCAAGGGTATTCCCTCACTCTGCTGGAAAAAAGTGGAATATAATTCTAATATATATAATAAATATAATTTGCCCTTTTGTCCCCAAAGCACAGGAGAGCATCTTTCTTGAAAGTGGTTAAAAATCAGAAGACTTTTTAAAATGCTTTTCTTCACAGGCTTTAAAACGTATTAATGTACTTTTTTGTAATGAAAAATATCATTGGCATTAAGTGAACACAATTCATAACAAAGTGAGGAAATCATATCTTTTGAGAGTTATCAAGGGGAAAAAAGTTTCTAGGTTACTCTTCCTTACTTATATGGGTATGTCTTTTCCTCATAAAAAACTAAAGTGGGATTTTGTAAAGAAAATAGAAATATTTGGCATGATGATCAGGAAATGTATCTCAGTGAAGGTGGAAGATAATATGGATGAATAATTTTACTGCAGTTTTTTGATGTGAGTTTTTGTTTTCTAAGGAGAGCGTCTGTTTTTAACATGGTTCAATCTGAATGATTAAAAAAGGATAGCTTTTCTTTTGAAAATGTTTCTTTCTCTTTTTTTCCCGCAGCACTGCCTCTTGCATGTCTTCCCTCAGCCCGTCGAGGCCGTGGAGGGAGGATCAGCGACTCTTCAGTGTCGTCTGGACCCCCCCATCGACCTGTCCTTTTACACAGTGGATTGGAATAGAGGGCTCACCCGCCAAGTTCATGTTTATCGAAGTCGGCGCGACGACCCTGATTCCCAGATGCTTGAGTACAGAGACAGAACCACTCTGAATCATGGAGACCTGACCAGAGGAGTCCTGACTCTGACCATCTCCAACGTATCTCTGTCTAACAATGGACCTTATGAAGTCTACCTCCCACAGCTGGGGGTCAGATGTTCGACTCACCTCACCGTCGGTAAGAGTTTAATACTGAACAGCCTGGAAGCTCTGAGAGGCAAAACAATTACCAGCATATCAGCATCTTTTGATAACAACCAACAAACCCCACAAAACTCAAAGCCCAAAACTCACCTTAAACATTACAATGTGTGTTTATGACTTTAAGAAACAGGAAGGGGAAAAGGGTTTTGACAGATTTATTGTTTTTAAAGGTTTTTTTCCTCACTTGACTCTTTCAAGGCCTGTAGTCATTTTCTTGTTGAACAGTCACTTAATGAATCTGCAGATAATGACTCCTGTTGTCCCTCAATAAGACCTCTCTCCTTTGAAACAGTAACAAAGGAGCAAGAGAACCAGACCAAGAGGAACGACTCCAGCACAACCTCACCTCCAGCTGGAGAGAGAAATGGTACATTATTTAAAAACCTCTGTAGAAAAATGTAGTGTCTTTGTCCCTCTGGGTAAAGGACAGTCTGATAGTGGGAGTTGATGTGAAACTGCATCACCTTGGCTCTTCTTGTGAACTGAAATCTCCTCTGATTGTATTCCAGATGCTTCAAACAGAGAGGCTGGTCGTGCTGCTATCATTCTCACAGTTCTCCTGATTCTCTGCGTTCTCGTTGTTCTGCTGGTTCTGAAGAGAGGGAAGATCCGTAAGTTAAAAAACAAAACAAATATCACAATATGTCTGACCAAACACACTCACTGGCCACTTCATTAGGTACACCTGTTCAACTGCTCGTTAAGGCAAATATCTAATCAGCCAATCACGTGGCAGCATCCACTGCATTGAGGCATGTAGACATGGTGAAGAGGACACGGGTTGCGGTCGAATAGTCCATTTAGCTTAGGAACCTTCCTAACGGAGTGAAATGACCCGGAAGTCCCTCAGTGGCAGCCATGATAAGTGCCGTTCGAATTCTCTAAATTAAAAGGAAAGGAGGTTTCAAACTTCCTTTATAACCTCCTTTAGTTTAGGAACCACTGGACCTCCCTAACCGAAAGGAGAGGAGAAAATGCTGCCCCACAATGCCTTACGGCCGCAGCATTTGCCGTCACCCAACAGTCGGCCGTTCACGGAAACAATCGATTATGAACGAGAAATGATATCATGAAAGTTACGGTGCTTAATAAGCATTTTAAAACGTATGTGGTAAGTTGCCAAAGTGCTTTGTTTTGAACGTTCATCAGTATTATAATCAAAAAGAGAAATATGAACGTTAGTTTTTACTGAAATGATCAAATAAAGTCAACATTTCACAGTCTTTACTGAGCTGTGTGGGGTTTGTTCAACTTTTAAAAGATGTCTGAATGGTGATATACACAGTGATAGATGTTAAGGACTAACGTTTATAATAAATACATTTGTATTGATTTTAAGATCTTTTCATACAATCATACGTATTGGGATCATTTGTATTAATGTGGACCGGAGGGAGAGGGAGACGAGCATAAGTTTCACTTTCCTTTTTTATTTCAATTCCAACTTTGGTCATGAAGAATATGTTTCTCTGTTGTCCCCGTTCATAAAGCATAAAACAACAGCATCAGAGCACGGTGCAGAGTCTCTAGATGAGTTTACAGTAGTCCCTCGTTCTTATTAAACATCCATGTTGTAGTCCGCTGTATAGAAAACTGTAGTTTCCATAGTTTCCCCACAGCAGCAGGCGCACATTTATGACGTCCGCTGGCGCATCATAAACACGTCGGATAGTGAAAGTGCAGTCGGATTCTCTAAAGTACCGCAGTCTCTTCTCCTAAATCCTTTTGAATTCTCCTATCCACTATCCCTTAACCCCGTGACCTTTCACACAGAGGTCAAGGAATAGACGATAGGGATAGACGTTAGGAGCTGATGTTTTGACTATTGGACCGCAACCCTGGTGAAGTTCAAACAGAGCATCAAACGGGGAAGAAAGGTGATTTAAGTGACTTTGAACGTGGCATGGTGGCTGGTGGCAGACGGGCTGGTCTGAGCATTTCAGAAACTGCTGATCTGCTGGGGTTTTCCCTCACAACCATCTCACAGAATGATCCGGAAAGGGGAACATATCCAGTGAGCGACAATCGGAACATTTTGGTTTTGCTTTATTCCATACATACTATGTGTGCTGCTTTTTGGCTGTAAACATTGCAGTTTTGTCTTTACA
Source organism: Trematomus bernacchii (assembly GCF_902827165.1). Lineage (NCBI taxonomy): Eukaryota > Metazoa > Chordata > Actinopteri > Perciformes > Nototheniidae > Trematomus > Trematomus bernacchii. The sequence goes on from NW_022987593.1 coordinate 16,695,746, forward strand.
TGAAATATCACATGCTTCATGTCTGAGTTTTAGATTTATAAAGTAAGATTGAGATGACACATGAATTTGTTATATCACTTTTTCATTTGACATCTCTCCCAAACTTGGTTTCTCTCTTTCAGAGGGATGGATGGAGACGCTCAGAGGAGGGAAGGACAGACAAACAGACGGTGGGGAATGAATGCGAAAATAAAAATCTGAACACGGACGCAGAAACTGGAGACCTGTAGAGAAACGGGTCAGAAACCTCTGTCTGATAGTTACCCGCTGCTAAATGTTCCATTTTCCTGCTGAAAAACTAACCAGATAGATATTATATCCTCTCTGCTGGCAGAGGTACAAATATACAGGATTAAAAACAATGGGACCAATAAAAGGGTCATTCCAGAAATGCAGGACATTTTCGGTCCCACATTACCTTTAGTCAAATGTAATGTTTACGTGTAATTTAGCATAATCTATCTGCTTTAAATGCATTTTATTTTCCCAGATTATGAATTGCCTTTTTTTCTTGCCACCAGGGAGCCTAAGCATGTTCAGTTTGCAACAACTAACAATATATCTGAACAGTTACCTCAAAATGAACAAAACGTTTAAGTTATATTTAGATCAAGAGTTTAATAGACATTTAAAAATTGATTTCAAAGTTCTAGCGCACCACTGAGCGCTGATTAAAAGGAACAAATAACACATCCAATAAGAAGTGAACCTTGATGCCTGAGCTGCCAGAAGTGAAAATAAATTGATGAGTAACTTCCTGACAATCTGGAAGGGTTAATTTTGAATGACCCTAAAGTGAGTTGTGAGTCCTCGGCCCAAATATCATGTTTTCCATGAGCCTAAAATGACCAAATATCTGTACCTCCACTCAGACTGCAGACATTCACGTCCTCCTCAGGAACATCGTTCAAACTGTGACCAAATACGTGCAGAACTACTGACGTTCCCATCGAGATCAGGCCTACTTTGTGTTTACTGATTAGCACCTGCTTCCTGATGCTACTCCTTCTTCTAGAAACCAGGCTTGACCCTCATCTACTGTAGATAAACTACTGACTGTTGAAGGGCTGGTTTATAACACTGTTTTTATATATTTTAATATATGTGGGGTTTGGAAGTTATCATTGTATGTTCTTGTTTCTCTGAATGTAATTCAATAATGTCACTTGAGTATTTTTTGGAATGATGTTACTTGAATATCAGTGAGTTTGGCTCACACTGTCCCCCCCCCTCCGAAGTGAGTCTTTAATAATACCTATTGTGTGGTTGTTGCAGTAAATACTGTGTTGTTACTTGAGCCAGAGTTAACAGGAATGTGTTTTGATTTGTAATTGTTTTTACTTACAAAGTCATTGAATCAGATTCTGTAACTGATGAAATTAGCACTAAAAACTGATTAATTCTTCTTAACACTGTCTTCGTCTCCTTGGTCCCTCATTGAATGAGCTGCTCTGATAAATGAACCGGCCAAAGAACGACCCCTCAGTAAAATGAGTTCAGAGGTCAAACTGTACCTCAGGATCCCATTTTATAATCATTAATGCTTTCTACTCCTCTGCCTTTCAGAGGTACGCAAAGTACTTGTTACTGCATTTATCAAACAGCTTTAGTTACTTTCCAGAAGAGTTGATTTTGGATTGTTGAGATAAAAGGATGTGTTTTCTTTTATGTGTCGACACATTTCTTCTACTTTTTAAGCTACATTAGTTTTTGAGAAGCCCCTTGATCAGCTGGGAAACGAATCATCACAAAGCTGAAGGGTGTTCTCTGAGAAACTCTCAAAGTCTGACAGGACGCTAAAAGACATGTGATCTTATTGAATATAATGTACTGCTGTAGATTAAACAGCCGTGAAGAAGGAACAATGAGCACAACCTTAAACACCACTTCCCAGAGATTGGGACCTTTTTTTCAAAACCTAAAGAAAAAAGATGTAGTCTAAAGCAGTGGTTCTCAACTGGTCAGGCCTCGGGACCCACTTTTTCCTTTGTCAATAAATCGCGACCCGAAATTTTGAACCACTCAAATCTATTCAACAAAAAATCGTGCTGTAATTTATACGCTTTTCAGCATACAATATTAATTAAAGTGAAGTACAGTGCATATATCCCTTATATCCCTTCACAGAACTAAAGTATGCTTTAAAGGTTTAATGAGATGATGGAATCAAAGCTGAACTGTATAACATAAAAAGGCACACAAGCTGAAAACCCAAACCCAGAAGAGGGTGGGGGATTTTTAGAAATACTAACATATAAAACTACGCATTCTGGTACACTCTGAGAAGAAAATAAATAAATGTATTACTACCCGACATATTAATAATATTTTATGCCATTGTTTGTTTTTCACTTTGTTCTGACAGCTGTTCTTTATTTTCAACTTTTTTTCCCCTTCACTCACACATCTGTGACCCACTCTAAACGGGTCCGCAACTCAGTTGAGTCTAAACTGGTCTAAAGGAACTCAGAAAAATAATAATGTCCCCTTAAATTTGTTTGTGTTATCTCCAATTTCTTCCTATTTACTGGCTGATCTTTACAATCTCCTTTAGGATAAAAGGCGAGAGGCTCTTTTAGGATGAGTTCAAAATGTAGAAGCTGCTCTGCCCCCTGGTGTCCAAGCGGTGAAACTACATGTTTCTCATGACAATTCAATAACAACTTTTCTCACCACAAAGTAACTGCTACTAAGACAATTTAGGAACTGTATATCCTCGGACCTCAACCAGAATATACAAACAAATGTCCACTTGAATCCTTCCTCGTAAACGAGTGCAGCAACAGGTTATAGAGAGACTTAAAGAGTCCTCTCCTGCTGATGTTCAGGTGTATATCAGTATGTAGTGCCTCTACTTTAAAGAGTCCTCTCCTGCTGATGTTCAGGTGTGTATCAGTATGTAGTGTCTCTACTTTAAAGAGTCCTCTCCTGCTGATGTTCAGGTGTATATCAGTATGTAGTGTCTCTACTTTAAAGAGTCCTCTCCTGCTGATGTTCAGGTGTATATCAGTATGTAGTGTCTCTACTTTAAAGAGTCCTCTCCTGCTGATGTTCAGGTGTATATCAGTATGTAGTGTCTCTACTTTAAAGAGTCCTCTCCTGCTGATGTTCAGGTGTATATCAGTATGTAGTGTCTCTACTTTAAAGAGTCCTCTCCTGCTGATGTTCAGGTGTATATCAGTATGTAGTGTCTCTACTTTAAAGATTCCTCTCCTGCTGATGCTCAGGTGTATATCAGTATGTAGTGTCTCTACTTTAAAGAGTCCTCTCCTGCTGATGTTCAGGTGTATATCAGTATGTAGTGTCTCTACTTTAAAGAGTCCTCTCCTGCTGATGTTCAGGTGTATATCAGTATGTAGTGTCTCTACTTTAAAGAGTCCTCTCCTGCTGATGCTCAGGTGTATATCAGTATGTAGTGTCTCTACTTTAAAGAGTCCTCTCTTGCTGATGCTCAGGTGTATATCAGTATGTAGTGTCTCTACTTTAAAGAGTCCTCTCCTGCTGATGTTCAGGTGTATATCAGTATGTAGTGTCTCTACTTTAAAGAGTCCTCTCCTGCTGATGTTCAGGTGTATATCAGTATGTAGTGTCTCTACTTTAAAGAGTCCTCTCCTGCTGATGTTCAGGTGTATATCAGTATGTAGTGCCTCTACTTTAAAGAGTCCTCTCCTGCTGATGTTCAGGTGTATATCAGTATGTAGTGTCTCTACTTTAAAGAGTCCTCTCCTGCTGATGTTCAGGTGTATATCAGTATGTAGTGCCTCTACTTTAAAGAGTCCTCTCCTGCTGATGTTCAGGTGTATATCAGTATGTAGTGTCTCTACTTTAAAGAGTCCTCTCCTGCTGATGTTCAGGTGTATATCAGTATGTAGTGTCTCTACTTTAAAGAGTCCTCTCCTGCTGATGTTCCGGTGTATATTAGTATTTAGTGTCTCTACTTTAAAGAGTCCTCTCCTGCTGATGTTCCGGTGTATATTAGTATTTAGTTGGGGGGGGGCGACACTAACAGGAAAGGGAGAAGCCCAAAAAGCAGAATCGGGCCTCTTTACTTAAGGATTATTAGAGAAGTGATGTGTCTGATAAATGTCTGGTAGCAACAGATATCTGTATCAGCTGCTTTATTGGACTGAAGCTGTCCAGATTCATCTAATATCATTCCATCACTTGCACTATCTCACTATTTTTCCTTTTGTATTTATCAATTTTTTTGTGTTTATCTGTGTTATTGTGTTGGAGGAGCCTGTGACCTAAGATTTTCATCGTCATAACTACACTGTAGCTATGCACGTTTGACCAATAAAAGCCTTGAAACCCCCCTTTCTATGAGTCCGAACCACAATCCCATCCCACATATTGAACCAAATTCTGATTCATTAGAACGAAAAAGACAGGAAAACATGAAACACGATGAAAGCCAAACGCCTGAACTACAGACACTTTACGAAACCAAAAAATATGTAGACGTGGATTTTCTCTCGGTAATCATCTACGTCATTCTGTAACCAATTTTATTTTCCATTAGGTGTTATATATATGTACATGTTATTCATCAGTTTCAGTGCTGCTCCATCCATTTGTAATCCAATGTGATCATCTCCTCCCCGGTGTGAGATAATACAAAATAAATTACAAATCTGTTTTCCAGGCCTGCACACTCACACCTCGCTCATTAAAATCAACTTGCACTAATTTCACATCATTTTGTTTTTTTTATAATCCTTTTTCACTTTAATGAACACCAACTGTAGTTTGAAACACAAATAAAGAAAAGAAACAAAAACAACAACAAATGTTCCAGGGTGTTTTGGGATGGGGGGGGGGGGGGGGGGGCTCGACAACAGGTTCTTGCTCGGGATGTTTTCAAAAAATAAAAACACATCAAATTGTAAATTCTATATAGATATACTCGCTCAACAAGTCTGCATAATCTGTCACATTAGATACATTTGACGGCACGTGGAAACCTCCTTTCTTCACCGCTTCAGTTTGATGTGTTCTGCAAACCAGTGGAACCATTTCAAGGCCTCCGAGTTCGTCACCGAGGCGTTTCCTGATGTCTTACAGAATGAAAAAGGCCTCGAAGAGAAGTGTTGTGATCCTATTTTTTATTATTATTATTATTATTATTCTCGCTTTCCCTCTTCTTAGAATATAAGATTATCTCAACATTTAAATAAATCACTGCATCTGATGTCTTATAAAACACGCCGATATCTTCCATTTCCCTGATAGAGAAACGGGGGGTTAAATATTGAGCTTTGGGTTTTTTTTGGGGGGGGGAGGGGGGGGGGGGGGGACAGGTAACCATGACCTTTTTCACTTACTTCATTTAAAAGGAACATCGTCCGCAAAAAAAAGCTTGCATTATACAGTTTACAATGTAGTACCATGCTAGCGCTGCTCGCCTCGCCCTAACCATTTATTAGCAATGGAGAATCAGTGTTGTTGGAAACTACAACACACACACACACACACTCACACACACACACACACTCACTCACACACTACTGTTATAACCCCATTCTGCCCAATCAGAGGAGGAGGAGGGAGTGACTAACGGAGAGCGGGAGGGGGAATGAAACAGATCATTTGTTTGTACAGAAAACAAACAGAATTTAACAAAAGCAGCAAATGCAGAAAATCACCCTTCATGCATTCAAAATGAGCGGGGAGAAAACAAATGGGGGGGGGGGGGGGGGGGGGGAATATGGGGGGGGAAATGGGGGATTCACAGTTTTCTCAGCTATGATGCAGAGATGGAGGGTCAGGTGGAGATCATTTTGAGGATGTGTCTGCGATTGGCTGAGCGCCGGTGTCATACCGTGTCTGTGGGGGGGGGGGGGGGGGGGGGGGGGCAGAATGGGGGTACAACTACATTCCTTTCCTGACTAAAATGAATTTGCTGTTAACGTAGAAAGAGTCTCTCTCTGTGTTTCCATCGCCGTGTTAAATTCCTGGCTTTAGAGAAATGAAGCCTGCTGTGCGTACGCTCTGGTCTGTAGTCGGGGAAGGGAGGGGGGGCAGCTAAGATGCTGGGAGGTCCGCGCTGAAGGGGGGGGGCGGGGGCTCAGCCGGTGGGGGGGCCTTTGCGCTTCAGTAGATACTGAGAGATGTCGTCTGCGTCGCGCTTCAGCCAGGCGGCGTTCAGCAGGATGTTCTCGCAGCACTGCTCCACCGTGCGCTCCGCCGAGGGCGCCGGGTGGCTCTCAAAGAAACTCTGAGGACACAGATAGTCATAATATTATTAAAGGTCCCCTATTATACTGTTTTTCATCAATATATCACAGGTCTCAGATATATCCAGAACCTGTCTCTGATTGGCTGAAACACCAAACAGATCATTGCAGCATCCCATAATCCCCTCTGTTTCAGCCCCGTTTCCAAAGTGCTGATTCTCTGTCTGTTACTTTAGATGAAAATAAGGAGCCCCTCCCCACACCCCTCTGAGAGATTATTATGTTATGACATCATAAAGTGGCCAAAATCTGATCAGCTCATTTTCAGACAGGTTTTTATATAAATGGATCAGGACAAAAAGAGAGAATCTTTGTTCCTGAAACTTTCAGAGTCTCTTTCCACAGAGGGGACACATGTTGATGTAGAAGAGACATGAGGAAGTGGATTTTGCATAATAGGTGACCTTTAACATTCTCTGAACTGAAAAGTATAGAATATATGAAGTAAATATAATTGAATCAGCTAAATTAACTGAGCAGATCATAATAATATGTCTAATTGTGCATGCGTGTCACTCCAGATGTTCTGAGGAATGTTAAGGCTAATGTCCCGATGTCACAACAATATTTATCTTATTTGTTTCATATCAAGAATTGTGTTCAAAACATGTTAAATGTAATAAAGGACATGTTATGTAAGCATTCTAATTCTTAAATGGCTTGAATTGTACTTTTAGCAACAAAAAACAAGCTTTTGAAAAGTAGCTAGTTCCGTCACATGTGTTAGCATCGCACATGGACAGACATGTTGTCATGGCAACACAAAGTCACATGACCTGGCCTAGGGACCCACCAGACTGTTCAGAGTGTGTCACTTAGGGACTTCATGAGATAAAATAAAAGGCTAAAGCTGTATAAGGAACTTTCCAGAACATTTAAAGTCATGTGACACCTGGGTTATTTTGGGTTGAAACAGAACACATTCAAATCCATTCAATAACGTTTAAGTTTGGTATCTATTAAAGCTGCTGTGATTGCAGAGTAGACCTCAATGTTCAGACATGTCTGTACTGTGAGGTCATACCGCCCTCTAGTGGTCAAACATGTGAAGTTCTTTGTAATATATGTCACCCACAGGAACAGACCAAATATCTGCAGAACAAGTGAAGCGCTCTCACCTTTATTTCAGCAGCCATTTTGTCGATAGCAAATCCATTAACTGTGAGCTGCAAAGACACGACGACAGGAAACATGTGAGCGGAGTAAACAAAAACGACATTGTGAAAAGTTAACCAACTAATTCACTCAGCAGAATAAATGGTTCTGTATGTTGCTGATCTACCTGGAGCTCACCTGAGCTTCATGCCGTTTTAGGGAATAGGAAAAACTCAGTAATAGAGAATAATATGAATATATAACTTTATGGCAATTGTTTGACCCAGTTTTTCATTTCGAGGCACAGGGGTAATGTCTCAGGGCCACATGAACCATCAGAGTGTTTTATGTACCTTGATGAGCCGTGATATGAGGAAGCCGCCCTGGTAGCGGTTGTAGAGCTCCTCCCAGTTGTCCTTCACAAACTTCCAGGCAGCTTTACGGCCTTGTTTACTGCTGTCAGCGACGCCTCCGATCACTAACACTGTGTCCTGGGGACGGACCTCTTCCTGTGGGGGAGGGGGGGGGAGAGAGAGAGGGTTATAGAGAGAGGGGGTTATAGAGAGAGAGATAACAATGATATTTAAAAAAAGATCCAGATGTCAGGCAAACAATATTGACTTCACAATTGGGACACATACAATAGAAAATTGCTCAGAATATAATTATTTAGGTCTGACTGGAAGTTCCACTGGAAGCTTTAATCAAGCTGTCAATGGACTGAGAGAGAAAGCACGCAGGGCGTTTGATGCAATAAAAAGACAAATTCACATTCAAATTTTAAATTAGGCTTAAATGACTTCAATCAGTAATACAACCCATCCTACTCGATGGAAGCGAAGCGTGGGGCCCACAAACAAACCAAACATTTGACAAATGGGAAAATCATCCAGTTGAAAATGCTCACAATGAGTTTTGCAAAAGCCTCCTACAGGTTCACAGGAGAACTCACAACGCCTGCAGACCAGTCTGAGACCACAACTATTAGAGTCAACCAAAATATGACAAATCACACCAAAAACTACCTGACTTATTGGAACACTGAATCCCAAACACAAAGTCAATGCTATCTGGCCCTAAAAAGACAGTACACTGTGGCAGCCTACCTGAGCACAGTGACTGATGTTAAACACAGGAAGATGTTGACAAAGTACAGACTGAGTGCTCACAGCCTGGCCATAGAAACAGGCAGGTAGAGAGAGAGACAGAGAGAGAGACAGAGACAGAGACAGAGACAGAGACAGAGACAGAGACAGAGACAGAGACAGAGACAGAGAGAGAGAGAGAGAGGTTAGCTCAGGAGAGGTTTTGATCAGCCAACGTCTTCACTGACTGGAGGAAAATCCTGTCAGACACTTTGGACTTTGAAGTGAAAAGCAGAAAGGTTATAAACTGATTCTCTACGGATCACCTCCTGTGTTGTTTTATTGCAGAGTCAGAGTAATCATTACACCAAACTGGGTCACATTCTCCTCCAAAACACACAAGCAGTAAAAACAACCGTCATGTTTTTGAAATGCAACCTTAAAGTGTTGCAAGCTTTGAGGAACAGATGTTTCAAGGTTCAGGAGGAATTGTTTTATAACACAGGATGAGGATCAGGGAGTAAAGACACAAACTGACCTGGGGTCTTTCAGAAACCCCCTTCAGTGTGTCGTCTTGGGGCTTAGTGATTATAAAGCAGGTAACTGGTCCAGGGGGTGTTCTACGACATGCGTTTCATTTGTGTTTTTTTATACTATTTTTTTATTCTGCATGTTCCTCACTGCTGTAATCTCCACATATCAACACAGTAAAAAGCTAATGTTGGGCTATAGAGGAACTACAGCACGGTCACATGACTTCACGTCACCACCGCTAAGCTAAAGGTGGCTAATGTTGGGCTATAAAGGAACTACAGCACGGTCACATGACTTCACCACCGCTAAGCTAAAGGCGGCTAATGTTGGGCTATATAGGAACTACAGCACGGTCACATGACTTCACGTCACCACCGCTAAGCTAAAGGCGGCTAATGTTGGGCTATAAAGGAACTACAGCACGGTCACATGACTTCATGTCACCACCGCTAAGCTAAAGGTGGCTAATGTTGGGCTATAAAGGAACTACAGCACGGTCACATGACTTCACGTCACCACCGCTAAGCTAAAGGTGGCTAATGTTGGGCTATAAAGGAACTACAGCACGGTCACATGACTTCACGTCACCACCGCTAAGCTAAAGGCGGCTAATGTTGGGCTATAAAGGAACTACAGCACGGTCACATGACTTCACGTCACCACCGTTAAGCTAAAGGTGGCTAATGTTGGGCTATAAAGTTACTACAGCACGGTCACATGACTTCACATCACCACCGCTAAGCTAAAGGCGGCTAGCGTTGGGCTATAAAGAAACTACAGCACGGTCACATGACTTCACGTCACCACCGCTAAGCTAAAGGTGGCTAATGTTGGGCTATAAAGGAACTACAGCACGGTCACATGACTTCACATCACCACCGCTAAGCTAAAGGCGGCTAGCGTTGGGCTATAAAGGAACTACAGCACGGTCACATGACTTCACGTCACCACCGCTAAGCTAAAGGTGGCTAATGTTGGGCTATAAAGGAACTACAGCACGGTCACATGACTTCACGTCACCACCGCTAAGCTAAAGAAGGCTAATGTTGTGCTATAAAGTTACTACAGCACGGTCACATGACTTCACGTCACCACCGCTAAGCTAAAGGAGGCTAATGTTGGGCGTGATGACGTTTAGTCGTCTCATTTAGACTCTTGCTAGCAACCGGCATTTTAAAATGTACCGATTGGGTATTTACTGACATATTTTATGCCGAAGAACCAAACATTAAAATCTCTTCAGCTTGTGTTAACCACAGAACTTATTTCAAGGGTTCTAAGCAAAAACACTTTCAAATAAACATCGACTTTGATTCGAAGGGAACCAGAAGTTAAAAATGCCAACTTATTATTGAGTTTTAGGACTCATTTCTGCCCCACCCTATTGTACGAACACTGTTTTGTGCAGAAATTGCCACGCGACACATCTTCCTCTTCCTCTGTGACTGTGAGAAATAACAGAAATGTTTGCAACATGTGGTGAACGCGTGTGTACCGAGAGGGCGAAGGTGAGGACTTTCTGGATGAGGTCGGGGGCAGAGATGGCTCCCAGCACTCGCTCGATGCGGTTCCTCTCCTCCTGCATGTCTGCCAGTTTGTGGAGCTGAAATACACAACAAAAAAAACCCAGTGTTGTGAAGATTATTATTAATTTGATTGCCTATATTCTAATTTAGCTGGATTTACCTATATATAGAGATACGAGTGTCATATAGTATCTGTAAATATGTAAATTCAGCTACTCTGTTATGGTTGTTAGTCTTCTTAATAATGTAACTTACATGTTTACCCTATTTGTGTCCTTATTATCCTTGTGTAAACTAATCTTAATTATCTTGTGTTTCACTCTTAATCTGTTGCCATGACACTACAGGGATTGTTAAATGCTTATCTTATCAATGATCCGTTTATTTATCTGTGTGTGGGGCATGGAGCAACAACATGTTATTGTGCAATATGGTATTGTATAATGACAATAACAAATCCTTGAATTCCTTGAAGAGGATTATTTTAAGTGCAATCACTCACAGTCTAACATGTTTACTGAAGTCTTACCTCCATCATTTTTTCCAACGTGGCACTGTCTCCATGCTTCAGCACTGTTAAATACACCTGAAACAAAAACACAATTACAGTCAAAGCGTTACTCAAATAGGATTCCTACACAGTTTAAACTAAATCTAACTAGTTTGATGATATAACATGAATACTTTAAGAGGTTAGTGGTATTTTGGTTGTCATATTTTGGAGACAGAAAATGTAATAATGTAAAATAGATGCTGTGTGAGAAGCACTTTGGACTCTAGGTGGGCGGTGTATAAACAGCACAGTGGTGAAGAGAAGATATGCTGATGTTACATTTTAATTTGTATGCGCTGAACGTTTATCAGCTCACTGCAGCTGAGGAGTTGGAATATGTCTCAGAAAGGTGAAAGGAGTACACATGATAGCCCATGCCTTGATTTGATTTGAAAAACAAGTATTCATTTGAAGGCAAAGGAAAAAATTGGTATTGGTTAACTCAGGGTATATGCAGGAATCCTGAAGTCAAATGTAATACCTTTCAAGACCTTTTTTAAGACCCTTTCCATACATTTTAAGACCTCGTCGCCACTTTGAGTTCTAACTGGTTACATTGGCGACACACTTTACCTCACATTGACTATATACAGTATTGATTGTCCTTCCTCCTTATCTTCCAACCATTTGGACGCAGACTTGCATTTCCCCATAACGATGTTGTTTAACAACCGGCGTAAACGGACCTTCGCGCGCTATCAAGCAGTGAGCGTGCGATGTCCTGTTCAGATGACGTCAAATCCAACGGGATGCCATAAATAAACTACACAGAATCACACTACACACCTACGCAATGATTACATTCAGGCACACTGTAGAATACAACCTCTTTGGACAATTTATATACTTATTGAAAACAAGCTACAAAATGTAATACCTTGGAAAATGCTGTTTAATACTTTTTAATAGCCTTAATTTTCGCTAAATTGATTTATCAACTTGTAATACTTTTTAAGACCCCGCGGACACCCTGATCCCGTGAATATAAAGGCGGTTTTGATGGAGGTCTCTGAGGTGTTTCTGCTCACCGGGCTCCTCAGGTCTGCAGGCAGGACCTGCTTCCCCTCCACATGGTCTCTGAATCTCCGCCGCGCCTCCTCCAGAGTGGGTTTGTGTCCCGCCTTCCCCAGCTTCCCCAGAACCAGACTCCTCAGCAGGGCGTCCAGGTGGCCTGAGAGACACAGCACACGCAAGCTATTATCTTTAGTCAAAGTCAACTTTATTATCTTTCAGTTTGTGTGTACAGACGGAGAGATCGAAATACTGTTTCCCACAATCCTGAATACAAATATATATATAAAAATATGTATATACCTAGATATACACAATCGACAGACATATCAGAGGTCTGGGCTAAAGTATACTTAATCACAGGGTAAAAAACAACACGGTGGTACATTTTATGGTAAATTACCGTACATCAAAAAGTGATCCTGTGAGTCCAGGAATTACATTATTGTGAGCCATAAACCAAGTGGATTATGGTGTAAGATTTAAAAATAAACAACTTCTCAACTCAACAAAAGTGATCAACCTTTACACTACGTCAAACTAAAAGCGATTTACATACAAGCAAAGAAAACATGTGCTCTTTTCTAAATAAATGTGTGGTTATTTCTGTATTTCTCTCAAAGATTTCCTCAAAAGAAAAACCTGAATTTCAGCTTCAGTTTAAGCATGTATTGCCCCTATTAAGTATTTTAAACAATAAATACAATACACTGTAATAGACCAATCTATTAATAACAAATACTTAGGATGTGTGTGTGCCTCACCAGGGAGAAGAGGTTGTTTTGTGTGTGTGTGTGTGTGTGTGTGTGTGTGTTAATGTTCATAAAGACATCTCCTTTGGTCTGAATAATAATGTATTCATCTCCTCACCTTCCCCTGGCTTGCAGTCCCAGCCCAGCTCCAGGCCGATGGGGGTGAAGAGGTCTCTGATGAACTCCTGGATGTCCTCGTGGAAGTCGGTGTGCGACAGCAGCGAGGACAGAACGCCCAGGTTGCAGCTGAGGTCGCTCCACACCGTGTAGTTCGGCTCGTTCACAAACGCCTCCATGAGCGTCAGAACCTGCACCGTGCTGATCATCCCCGCACGAGACTGAAGACAAAACAACCAGGTCACAAATGCTTCTATAATTATATCAAAACAAAGTATCCCTGCATGATAACAAGTATTGTGCTTAAGGGAAGATGAGTTTCCTCTTTTGTCACATTTAAAAGTCTCAAACTGAAGGTGTTGTAGAGCAAGAAGAGAAAAGGGAGATTTTTGAATAATTGGTTTAAATATTTTTGTCTTGTTGTAAACCTTTTAATAAAAATGAATATGCATATTTCTGTAGGGGGGTAACAACAGATACATTTGATATAAGAATGTTCCACTTATTAATGAATCAGATTTTTAGGGGATTTTCACATGATCATAAACCTCTTGTGATTCTGACACATCATCTGTGTAACTTTTAGTGAGGTCAGGCTGAGGTCAGCGTCACAAAATGCTTCCTGTAGTGATGAAACTAAACAGTCAGAAACAGAGACATTTTAAAAATAGAGTGCTTCCTCAAGTGTGTGTGTGTGCCTCACCAGGGAGAAGAGGTCGTTGTGTGTGTGTGAGTGTATGTCTGTGTGTGAGTGTATGTCTGTGCGTGCGTCTGTGTGTGCCTCACCAGGGAGAAGAGGTCGTTGTGTGTGTGTGTGTGAGTGTATGTCTGTGTGTGAGTGTATGTCTGTGTGTGCATCTGTGTGTGTCTCTCACCAGGGAGAAGAGGTGGTTGTTGTTGTGTGTGTGAGAGTGTCTCACCAGGGAGAAGAGGTCGGTGTGTGTGTGAACGTGTGTGTGTGCGTGGTGTGTGTGTCTCTCACCAGGGAGAAGAGGTCGTTGTGTGTGTGTGTGTGTGTGTGTGTGTCTCACCAGGGAGAAGAGGTCATTCTGTGTGTGTGTGCATGCGTGTGTGTGTGTGTGTGTGTGTGTGTGTGTGTGTGTGTGTGTGTGTGTGTGTGGTATGTGCGGTATGTGCATGGTGTGTGTCTCTCACCAGGGAGAAGAGGTCATTCTGTGTGTGTGTGTGCGTGTGTGTGTGTGTGTGTGGTATGTGCGGTATGTGCGTGGTTTGTGTGTCTCACCAGGGAGAAGAGGTCGTTCTGCAGGCCCAGGCGGTCCACCGGCTGCAGGCTGAGGTTTCTGACTCCGGGCAGCAGCCTCTCCAGCATGGACGAGCTGTACTGGATCCGGTAGAAGCCCACGGTGCCGGGGTTTATCTGAGAGCAGGGACACAACGGGTCAGACTGAGGGGGGGGGAAGAAGGCTCACTATTTATTTAAACTATATTCATTTGACTTCTTAGACCGAGTGCTCTTATCCAGCAAGGCTTAAAGGAAGTGAAACGGCTTCATCGCTTCATCACGGGATAACGCTGGAGGTTTTGGTTAACTGTGGCAAATGTTCACCACTCATGATAATTGGTTTAATTTTTTTTTTACTTATTCTTTATTAGTTATTTTCTCACATTCCCCTTTACATCCAATAGTACTCCAATTTAGATGAACAGTTTATTTAACGAGGGGTCACAACATGTTTAACCCTTAGATGCCCGAGTGACTGGACCCTACACTCTTCCATAAGTGGGTCAAAAAGGACCCGTATTAGAATAATGTGTTTTTATTAGGGCTGTCAGTCGATTAAAATATTTAATCGCGATTAATCGCAAATTAATCGCACATTTTTTATCTGTTCTAAATGTACCTTAGAGGGATATTTTTCACGTTTTTAATACTCTTATCAACATATGAGTGGACAAATATGCTTTATATGTTTGTTTATTATCATTTGAACAATGACAAATATTCTCATGAATATTAAACACAACAACCTGAACATTACAAATATTCGCCTCAATTCAACCTGGAACCTCTCTCATACAATAAGTGTGTGTGTGTGTGTGTGTGTGTGTGTGTGTGTGTGTGAGAGAATGTTGAGACACTGTGATGGATCGTTTGGAGCAGCTCAAGGCATATATGCTCCAACGTGTGCTGCCTGGACGCTGCAATAATGTTGCGCGTACTATCCGTGCTGAGTGTGCTGACTTTTCGTACAATGTCCCACTGTCTGGCTACCTGCATAAAGTCAAGTGCTCGGCGCAGTTGTCGGCGAAATGTCATTGAAACAGCTCCTTATATCCGTTAGCGCAGCTAGCTAGCACCAGATGCTAACAACACGTAAGGTGTGCCTCGCTCGCGCGAGTCGCGCCACACATACACACTCCCTCCCGGTCCTCCCGATGGCCAGTCCGGGCCTGCCGGTGGGCGTGGAAGTGTGGTCTGCCACAAGCGGGCGGCAGGAGTAGGGCTGTCAGCATCAGCTTGTAGATGGTATTTTACACTCGATGCGCTCTGAAACTACGGCGGCCGAGGACAAAAAATACACATGCGTTAATCGCGTTAAAATAATTAGTGGCGTTAATTTCTTTTTGCGTTAACGCGTTATTAACGCGTTAACTTGACAGCCCTAGTTTTTATGCCATTTTTGTCAAGAAAAATCACTTGTATAATATTTAGTATTATATTTTGGTTCACACTAGAAATATTTAGAAAACATTTTTACATTTAGAAAAAAAAAACGTTTTGAACATATTGATGCAAAGATCTCCACTATTCTGAGACCCTCGCAGTATTCCAGTCCCTTTTCAAAACTCATCTCTCCTCTTGTCTACTCATAGCCCCCCCCCCCCCATCAATCCATGCCGGTTGATCAAGTTTGATAGTCCCATACCCCCCACCCTAACCTTCCCTTATATTGTAAAGCGATGTTGAGTCCTTGAAAAGCCCTATAAAAATACAATGTATTATTACTATTATTATACTGACAGGTATCAGATATAGCTGTGTAAAATAATCTTCCTGAGAGGTGTCACTTGTGATGTAGTCTGTGTGGTCCACAGTGAATGTATTCCTGACAGCAACAGGTGATAAGAATCAAAGGTTCCCACAGGATCCCATAGAAAATGCATGCGGGTCATTTTTGACCCACTTATGGAAAGCTTGGGGTAGAAATACAAAAACTACAATTTCTTAAAATGTAAATTTAAAATGTGAATGGCATGATATCCAAAACATGTTTTTTGAGGAATAGCTGGAATATGAAATGATAAACATTTTTTTTAATTACAAAGATACTTCAAGAAAACCACCTCACCGGGTCAAAAAAGACCCACTTATGCATCTAAGGGTTAAGGTCTCAAATCCTAAAAATTCAACATGAGAATATGAAAAACAAAATGTATAGAAAAATAATTGTGACTTTTAACCTTTGGTAACAGCCACAGGATCAGTGAGTATTCAAGGCATTATTTATACATCAGCTGTAGAAATGCAGTCCATTTGTAAAGCTCAACCCATTTCCAACCCTCTCTCAACACTGTCTTTATTAGTAAACAGAGAGTTAATCAACAACTGCTTTGGTACGAAGCCAGACATCGAACCGTGTGCCACATTTTACAAGTAGGTATTAAACTTTCCTCAGCAGCTGTTCCCGATATATAATGAGACAGAGAGAGCCTGTGAATGTAATGCACTCCGAGCAGGCCGCCAACAAACACTTAAAGAAGACGAAGCGGAGAGAAGGTTAAGACGTTCGCCTTGCTGCGTGTTGGGGCAGTTTGTCTTTGAGACTCACTAAACTGAACTACTATTAATTATAGCAGCATAATATTATCTTAATGCAGTTGTCATATCGATTATCACTAATACGATACATGCTGGATTTAGAAACGCCATCTGCACAGGACGGGGAAGTGAGCTGCTGTCATTTGTCAAGATGTGTCATAATGAATAAAGACAGTTGGTTAAATTTCAATTAAAATCAAACTGGTTTAAGCTTGTACACTGGACTCAAATGACACCAGCGTTTCCCCCAGGGGGGCGTCTTGCCGTCATCTGACGCCCTTATTCAGCTCGGAACTCCCTGAACTCGAGCCGAGGGCGTCCAAAAAAAATAATAATTCGAGAGAAGATCGAGTTTTTATCGCTTGAAATGAGGAAAAGGAAAAAGGACAAGGGCACCTCTCTGTTGGAGGGGCAAAGGAGTCTGCTGGGAATCTTTTCGCCGCCAGCAAAGCGTGTTCCTGTGACGGAAAGTGTACTGCCGGCGAGCCTTGACGGGGGGTGCTAGTGGAGCATGCGCGTGAACTGCGAGCGCCGGAGCCTCGCAGCGGCGAAACTGAGGCTCCGTGGTAAACTGTGGTAACATGAAGAGCCGTTTGGGAGCCGAAAGAGAGCCGGCTCTTCTTAGTGAGTCGAGCCAAATGATCCGGCTCACTAAAAAGAGCCGGAATTCCCATCACTAATGCGTTAAGAGATAGTATCTATAAAAGGGACAGCTCAATTCAAAATTCAAGTCACGTGACACGACGTCACACCCTCCCCTGCTCTCGGGGTGGACGCCCTCTCAGCCTTGGTCTGGCGTAAGTGAGTATTCAAGACATTATTTATACATCAGCTGTAGAAATGCAGTCCATTTGTAAAGCTCAACCCATTTCCAACCCTCTCTCAACACTGTCTTTATTAGTAAACAGAGAGTTAATCAACAACTGCTTTGGTACGAAGTCAGACATCGAACCGTGTGCCACATTTTACAAGTAGGTATTAAACTTTCCTCAGCAGCTGTTCCCGATATATAATGAGACAGAGAGAGCCTGTGAATGTAATGCACTCCGAGCAGGCCGCCAACAAACACTTAAAGAAGACGAAGCGGAGAGAAGGTTAAGACGTTCGCCTTGCTGCGTGTTGGGGCAGTTTGTCTTTGAGACTCACTAAACTGAACTACTATTAATTATAGCAGCATAATATTATCTTAATCCAGTTGTCATATCGATTATCACTAATACGATACATGCTGGATTTAGCAACGCCATCTGCACAGGACGGGGAAGTGAGCTGCTGTCATTTGTCAAGATGTGTCATAATGAATAAAGACAGTTTCAATCTATATCAAACTGGTTTAAGCTTGTGCACTGGACTCAAATGACAACTATTACGAGAACAGCTGAGGCAAGTTAAACCCAAAGGAGATGGAACACGACAATTCATGTTCTTGCCTCATTTACACTCCTGAATTACCAGAATAAAGGATTATATAATATAACTGGTTATAATGCCTCTTTGTAGTATGTCCTGATACGTAGAATGTAAAGTGCATTTTGCCAAGATTACTATGATGTACTTCTGCATTTGCATTTTGGAAGCCAGCATGCTATTCTAGCCGTTTGACCAACATATCTTTGCACAGGGGAAGTATGAGCAAGAGGGTAAAAAGGCAATGTTATGACCAAATAACGCTGCCAGTATTAGTAGACAGGGTGAGGAAGAGGACAAGAAGTCTGAGAGAGTCTGATTACTGCTTCCTGCTCTTCCTCACCCTTTACAAACGGGAACTTCAGCCTGTGATGAAAACAGACCGACTCATTCATTCAGACCTAGGCTCCACGGGAACGAAAACGGGTTGAATCCTCATATTTCTCTTGCGTATAGCCCTTTAAGCTACACGACGCCGTAACGGAAACGTAGAAACAGACCCCGCAAACGACAACGGGTCCAAAGGTGGATAGATCTGGGAACGGAGCGCTCTGGGGGGTCCAATGGGGCCGTGGGGTCGCCTATACGGTCATTCATTTCTGATAATGACGACGCAATAGCCCTGCCTCTCCCCGCCTCTGCTGCTCACCCCCGCAAAAGTACACTGCACACTGAATTCAGATTATTTATCTTTATCTCGATATGGACATAAACGCGAGTGAAGTCTAATCTGACAGGACGGAGACACGCAGCTCCTCCCGCTGTGAAGCAGCGGGAGCAAAACACACACTTCAAGTCAGATCATCACCCTTAGCTATTTTAATTACCTCTCAAACTAAACTAGTTATAAATATGTTCATTTTGACTGTCGGGTTTACTTACTGGATCAGCTGCTGCATGAGGAAGCATGAAGATTTAAACTTTAACACACGTTGACCGGCGAAAAACTCTGCGCGGTTCCCTCCGCCCCCACCGCGGAGAATAAACAGAAGTGCAGCCATGACAACCATTCTTCTTCGCTGCTTTTGTGGAGGAAGTTGCTGCTTTTGTGGAGGAAGTTACAGCGCCACGTACAGGCTCGGCATATGTACTGCAGCTTTTGGAGCAGGTTGGATGTAAACGGAGCCGTCTCGTGGAGCTTGACACAATCCGGTGTATATTGCGTGGGGACGGAAGGTTTTTTGCAGTTGCGTTTGCGTTACTCCGATGCGTTTTGCCGTATGCGTTCCCGTGGAGCCGGGGTCTCAGCTCAAGACACTGGAAACTGTTCCCCGTTGGTCAAAGTTGAACTTTATTTGAATGAAGTGAAGTGTTTAGCCAGCTTAAAGGTTTACTTGACCTTTTATGCAAATATGTCTGCAGCCTCAGGTAAAAGCAAAAAGCAAAAATGGTGATCTCATGAATATTAAGCAGAAAAGCAACTTCAAAGTATTTAAAACAATTCCTTCTAACTTTAATTTTCACTAATTAGTTATTGATCTATCAAACTGATAAACTTAAAATGAGTACAAACAATCGCTTTATGCTAAGTATTGGATCAGTACTTGGTTATCTCTATCTGTGTTTTAATTTGTGTTTTTCTTTTATGTACACAAGTCAAATTCCTCGTACGTGTCAACCTACCTGGTAATAAACGTGATTCTGATTGAATGTAGGTATCAGGAGAGAACATTTGGATCAGTGAGTGAGTCCATGATTGCAGGAGAGTACTGCTGGAAACCTAGATCTAAAACCTAAACACCCGATGGAGGAACTGTGACCCGCCCTCACCTTGATCCACTGCTCGGTGGGGACGCCGCTCAGAGTGATGGTCGTCTCGGCTCTGTCCAGCAGAACCTTCAGCTTGGAGCATGTTGGGTCCTCGCTGGTACAAATACTGATGGGGACCATCCAGCTGGGGCAATCCTCACCTGCCAACGCCAGGCAAAGAGCAGGTGAGAAGATACAACAGCATAGCAGTCAGAAACATACAACTTTATTGATGCTCAGATGGGTTCAGGTGCAGCAGCACAAACACTCAAATATCTACAGATACATGGAGAAAGAAAAGAGGAAATAAGAGAGGTAGATATAGAAGATATACAAGAGCAAGTAAAGACAAAAATACAAGGGAAAAAGATACAGTGTTGCAGAGAGGGATAGTGATAGTATATTAGAAGAAATGGATCTCTGTTTATAGTGTCATTTAATACAAGATTATTACATGGCTTAGTTGAATACTCGATTCTGATTGGCCAATTCAGAACACGTGACACGTTGTTAATCCAGAACAGACAGACCGCTGTCAAGGACTTATTGACCGTTGTTAAGGACGCTCACATCTGCACAAAGAAGTCTGTTCGATTTAACTGTATACAGTTTGGCCGAAACTGGGACAAGAAAACAGCGGAGAAGTAACGGGGCAGAAACCCTCCTTTTTACGCAACGGTCCAGACATAGACATCAAAACATATTCAGTGTGCAGTTCCTTTGGCATTAGGGCAGGGATATCTAGATACTTCCCAAGGTTTGACATAATGAATTGTGCTACTTTTAAAGCAAGCCATGATGTTTTCAAATCTGAAATCAAAAAGGTCCTCAAAAACGCTATCGAAGCAGTTCCTGCCGTTGCCAAGGAGGATCAAGAAAGAGAAAGTAAAAGAGGGTAAAAGACGGAGCGCTGGACGTCAGATAAATCCCCAGAAGAAGGCAGAGAGGAAGTGAACACTAACAGGAACACGGTGTGGGCTCTGCAGAGTTTAAGGACTTGTTAGTGGATCAGAAACTGTGAACAGAGTTGGCCAGTGCTGCCGTAAAGTTGTTGTCGCAGTTCCAGCCGTTGGTGCGCCGTGGAACGGAGTTTTTCTTTTTCTTAGCGGAAGAAATACGATCATTTTAAGTCAATAAAATCATTTCAATTAATATTGGGAGTCGAGTCGTTAGTTTGTTTAGTATCTGGCCATGTAATCTGTAATAAGCGGGATAATGTGTCGGGTGTTCTTCTCCCCATAAGGACCGCCTCGCTGCACATCATCCCTTACGTAAAACACTGACATAATAGCAGTAGTCATAAAGAGGATAGGGTGAATTGTAGTACTATAGTCTAAACATGTATAGTACAGTAGCCATAGAATTTCAAATGTAACATGAGTTTAGTACAGTATCAAATAAATAATGATAGTTCTATATGTAATTGAATATAGAGTTTAACCCCGTGTTCGGTGTTTTATGCAAATCATTTGAGTCTAAGAAACACTTTGTGGTGACTGTGTACTCACCGCTGTGTGGTCCACTGGCACAGAACTTCTTCTGAGATAACTTCACAATGCGGTCGTCTCCTTGCTGCAAACAAACGTCTCGGTTAGTTTGTGTAAAAAGAATAATCAAGAAATGCTTCAAAATTAGAACAAGCCACCAGACAAACTCTTTATCACCCCTCTCTGATCAGCATGTCATGTGCTGCCCTGGTCCTGCCTGATGCACACCTTTTTATTCACTTTTTGCTGTATATTTATGATCTTTTTGATTTACACATGACATCTATTAAACATCTGTCCGTCCTGTGAGAAGGATCCCTCATATGTTGCTCTCCTTTAGGATTTAAAGCATTTCCCCCACACTAATTGTTGGGTTTCTTTGGGAGTTTTTCCTTCTTACTGCAAGGGTCAAAGGGCAGATGGGGTCATGGCTACACACTGTAAAGCCCCCGAGACATACAGTATGTGTCATATCTGGCTTGCAGGAGCCAACATTTCTTATATCAAATATGGTGAATTGTTTCTTTTTTGCCCAATTATATATTCAGTTGATTCCCTTTATTGTGCTTCAGGTTAACCTTATGGATTTATTATTATATTTGTTTTACAAGAGGCCGATATGGAGTCTACAGCCCTTTGTTTGGACTGCAATCAAAGGCACGTCTAACTCCATGCATCATACCTGGAGTCTCAAGGCAAGTTGGGTGATTGGATTACCTCAACAGGGCTATATCAATACAATTGTATTGGTTGATTGCTAGTAAAACATTTGTTTTTAGATTAGATTTAGATTAAACTGTATTGTCATTGTGCAAAGTACAGGTACAAGCCAATGGAATGCAGTTAGTATCCAACCAGAAATGCAAGATGTGCTATATATAAATAAAAACAAGGTGCATATTATAATTACTGTTTGGTAACTAGGAAAGAGGTATCGTAGATAGATTACAACACAGACAAACAATCCAGCACCAGTCACTTTTACGCTGCTATGGACAATTTTGCACTCCCGTTTGCACTATGCACATCAGGGCTATTCAATTAGTTTGGAATGGGGCCGGTTGATGAAAATGATCCAAAGCAAGGGGTCGGGAAAAAGATGGCTTGAAATATGAGCAATCATATTAAGAGCTTCAGATACAGTAAATACTACAACAGCATAGTGGAGTGCATATATTGTGTTTAATTCAATCAAACAACATAGCTCCAAGGCCTTTCTAGATCGTTCAGAACTCAGTAGGCCTACATGTGAAGCTAACATCCTTTAATCTGATTTAATTTAGGTGAAATGATCTAATCATTCACGCAGAGATGCAATACACTACAGTAGCTAGTAGGTGGGTTTGAAACCCGAGCCCGCCGAAGTTTTCAGGCAATGTCTTCCCCTCTATCTCTCAATTTAACACCCTCTCTGGAATAAAGGCACAACAAGTAGATTACTTTTTAACATTATACTCAAAGGGCCAGTCAATATCACCCCGGGGCCGGATTTGGATCATCTTTTTTATATATATCCTGCTTACTTGAAGTAAACGGTTATTTTGTGTTTTTTTTGTAAATTATTGAGTGAGTTTTTTTATACCTCGGGACTGTGGGAAACAGTATTTCGATCTTTCTGTGTGTACAAACATATATTTTGAGATTGACAATAAAGTTGACTTTGACTTATTGCCTCAAACCAGCAGTTCAGTTTGTTCAGTGAACACTGATGAATATTGAGAGCGTTTGCCCCAAGCCCCCAGGAAGTGCGTCGGACTCTGAGGAAAATATTCGTTGTGGCCAAACGGCGGTACTACACTTCCGTATCCGTCGCTGGGCCCGGAAAGACTTTTTCCCCATTGACTAACATGGGGAAAGAGACGTCTGTGAATCGTTGGATAATTTTTTTTAAACTAAATAAACTACCCAGTATGAACACTTGTATAGCCCTTATTAAAAACATTCGGTCCTCAAGTTGTAAAATGTGCTAATAACGTTATTCTGAGTTATTTTCCTTGGCATTATGAACGCGCATCTAACCCACGGGACCGCGCCGCCCGGCACGTTCATGTTACGTGTTCAGTACTACATGCGTTTACCTTTACCCATGGATGCACAATAACAACGGATTATATGATTATATGAATACTTTCGTGACGTTTCGCTCTCTCAAAGGTTGGGCCATTTTGTCTTCATGCGCCAATGAGCAACTCTCATAGGAATGAACGAGACCCCGCCTCCCACGCTGTATCCAGTTCTTATTATACATCCATGGTTTGCCCTCATGCAGGTGAAACAGCTCGTGTCCAGTGACGCTCACCTGCTCCTCTTCCACTTCTATAATGGGGAAGCCCATCTGCTTGGTCCACGAGCTCATGACTTCAGCGATGGGTTTTCCACTGGCCTGTTCCAGACAGTCCCATAGGTCCTCTGTGGACAAACAGACACGCGTCAAAGGGATTAGGACACTTAGAAACCGATTCACGCGGCAGTTTCAAATTTGAGTTAATTATTTTCTTACCTGTGCAAGCATTTTTATGTTGGAACTTCAACAGGTAGGCGTTCATTCCTTTCCTAAAGTCCTGGAAAAGAGAGCGTAAGAGGTGAACCTTGATGAAGAGAATACCAGAGAGAATATCAAAGTGCTGGAGAACAAACCTCGTCTCCTGTGTAGTCGTGCAGCATGCGGATCACAGACGCTCCTTTGCTGTAGGAGATGGCGTCGAAGATTTCATCCACCTCTGACGGGTGGCCCACGTTCACCTGGAGCACAAAACATCATAAATAAATAAACAGAAATCAGATGTTGGTTCAACAAACACAACTATTTATAAGATATATTGCCATTTTAATGTAATAATGTCTGTATCAGTGTCTTTGTCTCTGAACCATTATACAGTGTTTTATTTGCCATATAAAACAAATAAAAAAAACATCTTTCATTCAAAAATACATCTTAAATAGGAAAAACCATTCAGTGTGTTTACTCTGGACCCGATCAAGTTTGTGTAGTAGGAGATTGCAAACCTTTTTACAGTTGTGTACCGTATTATATACCTTGTTATACAACCTCAATAAATAATACAACTTCCAAAATAATCCATGTGTGTTGTATTTTGCAAACATTATTACATACAAATAAAGTAAAAATTAGATGTATTGTGATGAAGTTATCACAAATCATTATCACTATTTGCAACGAGTAGGAGACTTTTTTCCGAACAGACTATGAAGCGACTAATACCAAAGGCAGACACTAAGAGGCTTCATTAGTCTTTAACTGTGACGCACTTAAAAGGACACACTCATGCTGAAGTCGTTTCAAGATGTTGAAATAAATGAAATAATAAAAGCAATCTCTACAGCAGCACCTGACAATCCTCACAAACTGAGTCATAAAAAACGGCCATATATCTGAACAGGCCAACACACCCAGGTGACGCTGGCCGGAAGTGATACAAAACAAATATAACGTGACTATTTTTTATTTGTATGCTATTATATATATGTTGCATTGTTGGAGGAGCTCAGGTCAGAAGAATGTCATTGCCATTTCTACACTGTAGCTTATGACAATAAAACCTTTGAATCTTGAAATAATGATAGTTACTAAGCTTGGGTCTGTTATTTTGTTTCTGAGCACTTTTTAATAAGGTGAATCTGAATGTCACCTCGATGGGATGGCTGCTGTCCAGAGCGTCCAGGTCCAGAGCGCGGGTGTAGTCTGCGGAGACAAACTGGGTCCAGATGTCGTACTCTGGGAAGCAGTGGTCCACACACAGATACTCGATCCAAGACGCAAAGCCCTCGTTGAGCCACAGA
Organism: Trematomus bernacchii; assembly: GCF_902827165.1. Lineage (NCBI taxonomy): Eukaryota > Metazoa > Chordata > Actinopteri > Perciformes > Nototheniidae > Trematomus > Trematomus bernacchii. The sequence goes on from NW_022987593.1 coordinate 16,720,880, forward strand.
TGGGTCCACCATTCCTGATGAAACACACAAGAAGGCAGGGTGTCTTCAAAGACCTTCAAAATAGTTCCCTTCGTAAAATATGATCTCATACATTACCAAGGTTTTTAACGTGTATTACATTGTCCCTATTTCAGAAATATTACACGGCACAGTTTAGGCATGGGTAATTGATTGAATATATCGGGTATCAACGATTTGCTGAGTACACCAGTTGTTGTTTTTGTCAGTTTATTTGGCAAGTTATTGGTTTGCATTTGACTGTACGGTGAGGAAAATCGATATAAGAATATTCACCTTTTTGATAATTTGTGAGTTTATTTATTAGACTAAAAGGGCAAAAAGAGCTTGTGTAATGAAGCTCACTACCCTTTTGAACAGCTTTACACACAATTTAACATTAGTGCCCAAGCCTAACACAAGTTATTATAATATAGACTTTTGAAAATAGGTCTTCTTCAGTTATGAAATGTAAACAAAATTAAAAAAGGTAGTAAGTAAAATGGTTTCTCTATTTTAAACACATTATTTTACATGTTATTATAAACTTAAAGGTCACCTATCATGCTATTTTTAGGCAATAGCATAGGTCTCAGATATATACAAATATATAAAAAACATGTCTACGAAGTGTTTTGCTCAAAATACCAAACAGATCACCCATTCTAGCCATGCCTCATATCCCTCTATTTCACTACCTGTTTCAAAAGTGCTGATTTGGGGTATAAAGCTTAACAAAATTATTGTTTTATTATTTCTGAAACAGTATGGAGCTCAAAGGCTTTCTCTCTTGCCGGTTATACCACAAGGTGAGTTCCTTTTTATTTCCTGCTTCTTCACACACATGCTCTCCAGTACAGGTTAGCTCTGAGTGTTAGCGATGCTAATGTAAACACCGACCATATTACGTCCAAAACAGTCGGCATTGTTTCTGATAGCAACGTTTCTGATAGGGCCGTGGGTCCACATTTCAGATATTACGTCATATCAGACGCAAATCTGGATCAGCTCTGTTGTAGCCCCGTTTTTTTAGATTTGGGTACGGAGGAAAAGAGAGGGTTTTATTTTCTGACGCTGCGTGAGTTCCCCGACACACCGGGGACACATCTTTATGTATAGAAGACATCAAAAAGTGCATTTTGCATGATAGGTCCCCTTTTAGTCTTTCAGTGATTACTCTAGTTTTTTTTATTATATATTTTGTTTTCATGCCAGTTCAATAATATACTTTCATGTTCAAAGCCTCTAAAAAGATGTACATGTATAAGTGAGCCTTACCATGGTGACCAAGTTTCCGAACCACTGGTGAGCGAGTTCGTGTCCGACCACCAGCGCCACCCACTGCCTGGAGGACGAGCAGGAGTTCTTGGGGTCGATCAGCAGAGCCGTCTCCCTGGAAGAAAACAACAAGAGAGTGGAGGTTAACATGGAGACCGGCTGAAGGTCGACGGCTCCTCTGGACGTCAAACACCCAGAGTGCACTTCAGCTGTTGCCATGTTTATTAAGAGAGGCAGGAGGCAGTAGATGCTAATCCCTTTCCATCTGAACACCTAACAGGTGGTGCAGCTAACCAGGAAGCAATTAAAAACCCATCAGAGCTGCCACCCAATAAGACACACGTGCACAAATAACTGATTTCCCTGCAAGATAAAAAAAGAATCTGCTGCTTTCTCAATGAGACACGGAGCTGCACAACTACAGATTAGAGTTGAATTAAAACAAAAGTTCCACGTGGAGTTTTTGGATAATTGTCCTATGATTCATGATAAACACATAGCTCTGTAACACGTCAGAAAGTAGCAAAATAACATATCCCATATATACATTTACAAATGTTAGAGAATAAGTAGAATTGGGGATGAAACGCTCTTTAAATGGTCACATGCAGAGCACACAGTGAAATGTGTTCTCTGCTTTTAACCCATCCTAGTACCAGGAGTCTAGTACTAGGAGTAGTGAGTGGGCAGCTATTGTACAGCGCCCGGGGAGCAATGGGAGTGAGGGGGGAAGGGGGATGTCCGGTGCCTTGCTCAAGGGCACCACGGCAGGGCAGGAGGTGAACTGGGATCAACGGTACTAGAATAAATATCATTGACAGTTTGTCATGATACAAAACAGAACAAAGTCTGAAAAATCTCATGTTAATACATTTTGTTATCAAAGAGGCTGTCGATTAATTATCCGTTAGCCTACTTATTAATTAATCACCAAATATTGATTTGTTAATTAAAAAACCGGATTTAGATTTGATAGACTCCGACTTATCTTGACTGACTACTGAAGCAAAGATTAAAGACTGTATTGACTCCCTTTATCTACA
>NW_022987593.1:16728830-16766330 GCF_902827165.1 Trematomus bernacchii
CTCCCTCAACGCAAGTGTCAAGAAGAATAATAATATATAATACTTTATTAATCCCACAAGGGGGATTTCAGTTTTAACCTACTGGTGTTGCTGGTGACCGGTCAATGCAAGTCACTAAAGCTTCTTCCTGTGTGTATTCTACAATATCAGTCTGTATTTAATAACAAAATGGGAACAAGCAACTACACAACAATTGCGGTGAGAGGTTACTCTGAATAAGATTTATCTCACTGTTTTGCGGAACCCTCATTGTCAAATACCGCTTGAACACTCTTGTTGGAATTGGGGTGGAGGCTCCCTCTAATAATAATATCTTATCCAAACCAACAAGCACGCCCACTTCAAGCAGTAACTGGCCAAGTGTGTACTTATTAAGTAAGGCTTGAGGTAGTTTGTGTTTGGGCTTCTCGGTCTTCTTTTATTCTTCACATGCCTTCCTTTTTTCCGCTTGTGTGCACAATCGAGTGTAACACAATAAAAGTCAGGCAACACTTCCTACCACTAAATTGTAGGCATTCTTCCGCCTTTGAGCCACTGTCAGTGGAACCACACTATATGTGTTAAGGTAATAACCTGCCACTGTATTTTCTAAAATGAGTAAACAACTACAAGAAAAAGGCAGCTCCTTTTGAGTTTAGTTTCACTTTCTTTTCAGACCAAGTCAAGTCCGTGTCGGGAGGATAAATGGAAACAACAACTTCTGGACACAACTTTATAAACATGGATATGACTAACGGGAGACCCTCTGTCATAGCTTTCCCTCACAGTGTGCACTGACTCGGGTATAACACCTGTGATGTTCTCTGGATATTCTGCAGGTTTCAATAAAAGCCCAGCAATCAGCAGTCAATGGCTTTCACTCAACTTTGCCAGAAATGCATGTCAACACACAGTTGCATCTTTTAACCATATGTACAAATTAGGGCTGCACATTCAATCAACATTTACAAACTGACTAGTGCAATACTCAAATTGGAGAAAGCACAATATGTGTTAAAGGTTTAATTAACTGCAGAGATGTTAGAGCCAGCAAATTGTTAACTATAGACTCAATGCTTCTTTTGTTTTGGTACAGATCCAGATCATTTGAATTCACTTTTTTTTTTAAATGTTGATGGGTATAATGTATAAAAATGTAGAATGATAAACTCCCCTCAATAAAAATACCATATCTCAAAGCAATTTCATGCAATAAGTTTTTACCAAATGGTGCAGCCCTAGTATAAATAGAATATAATTTGAGACATCTCCTGATCTCTAGGAAAGTTCTGGAACATTAGTCATTTCACCATCACACGCTCCTATGTTGCAACACAGGCGAGTAGTGGGTTAAGCAACTTTCCCAAAAAGAGAAAACATCCCATTGCCTTTTGGTTTTCAGCTTACCTCAAACTGTGTGACAGCAGCATAGCGGCTCTCTCCTGCAGCGTTTGAATATTTACTTCTATAGAATCCCTTCATTTTGTCGTTCAGCTCGCCGACGAAGTCTACCTTCAACGTGCCGGCGCCTGGGGGGGGGGGGGGGGGGGGGGGGGGGGGGGGGGAAGGAAACATTGCATTAATGAAAGAATGATGATACAAAAGCAGGTGACAAGTGGAGTCACGTCTTACCTTTCTGTAAAGCGCTAGGGAATGACAGGGTGACTTTCTCATCCTCGTTTTGATAGTTGAATCCGGTTGCCATTAATTTCTAAAAGAGAAGAAGAAAAAGACCATGGAATATTCCTTTTCGATTAACGTTTTTATGTATGACAATGGTGTCGGTTAAGAACATAAGAGGGAGAAAGTCTGAGCCTCACCTTCTCCTCCCTGCGGTGCAAAGGAAGCTGTAATGATGTCGATGTCAGCGCAGTTCATCACAATCTGATTTGTGGCTTGAGTAACCTGTAAATATTGACATAGAACAGCATAATGTATACTTTGAACATCTCTGCTGTGGCATTATTTCAAATCCCAAACTGCTTGGGAAGATTCCTTTTTACACCTTTTCCAAAGTCAAATTCACACAATAAAAAAAAAAGGTGTAATTCAAGCTGATTCAGCACTTTGAAGCCACATTGGAAAGATACATCTATTTATTATGAAAGCAGAGCAGACACAACTTGAAAGCTGTTTCGTGAATTAAAAAAAACACTTTTAAAACTCCACAGTTAAATAAAAAAGGTGTTTATGAGGATTGCCAGCACCTGTGCAAACACACTACACTTCATTAGGTTTAAGGAAAAGAAGGGCTAAGGTCCAATGTAAGCATCACCTCAGTATGTAAAGGAGCATGGTTTTGTTTGACTAGATTAAAATGTATTTGGTTTATCAACATGAAACACTAGTAAGCAGAGAAAGGCACACATCGACTTACTGAGCACTAAACCTACAGAGGCTAAAGGGCTACAGTGGTCACAAAGAAGACTCAGTCGGGTTTGAAAAGGAGAGAAAGTGATGAAAACAAAGAGAGGAAGGCAGACTATGGGGCTTCTACCTTGTGATGTGAAAACAGTGGATGCGACTGCACAGATTATTGAGGGGGAAACTCCGTGGAAGCGATGCCGTTTAGCAGTTTGTCAGAGTGACATTCACGGTTTGTGGCACTGCTGCTGTTGTTTGAGACGCTTTGAGGCCGACACAGCGGGGCAGTAATTATAAAACATGCCGGGCAAATGGCTGAGTGCCACGTTTTAGAGATTCTTCCGCTCTATTGTATTTTACACAGACTTTGTGCAAACAGCAGGTAATCAGGTTGTTACTAAACCAAACTGTGGGCGACAGTTTTTAACTTTTAGCAATCACAGGATTAAGAAACCTTCAGGATGACTCAACAATAAGACTTGAGAACATGCATTTTAGTGATCAACATAAGGACATAATGTTTGAATCGATTCAAAATTTGATGTTTTTGTGAAACGTTGATGTTTTAATTATTACGGTTTGTCTAATATGTTTGAATATGTCCTGCCCTAATGTTTTTTATTTAGCATATGATCACTCGTATACATATACTGGTGAAGATAAGATTCTTGCTACTGATAAAACAATTTAAATAAAAACGTCCTCATCCCTTTGTTTGCTTCTCAAAAACATCCAGTGCCAACTTTTATTAGTTTATTGCTAAAACAATAGCTCAGTCAACAGAAAACTAATCATTAACCGTTGTGATAAATAAAAATGTACTTTTTTAATAAAGTAAGCTTTTCACATTTAAGGATTTACAGCTGATTTATTTTATATAATCTGAAACTGTTTATCTGTAGGTTATTGACTGTTGGTCAGGCAAAACATTATTGCATTTGTTTTTCTGCTTTGCATTTCAAATGTGGCTCATGTTACTTGGGATTAGTGTTACTGTAGCTATTCAATGATATTTCTTTTTTTAATGTTGAGTTGTTTATCATTTGGTGTACACAAAGAAATACTTATTTGAGCAAGCACATGTAGACCATATCAAATGCAGTGCTGCGCGTTGACTGATCTGATAATGTGTGCAGAGTGAGTGACTACAGCCAGGCGTGTTAAAGGCAGGTGTTACGACGCCCTGCTGACAGGTGCCAGTAGCCGAACAATGAGGCAATTTACAGACTTTAAGCACAATCTCTATCGCTGAAATAAATGCAAAGTGAGCTGTCATGTTTGTTTTATCTGTTAGTTACACAGTAGCTACCATCTACATGCACTTTTGCAACAATCCAACGGGAACCCAAGTGATTCACTAACCTATTACCTTGAGTCAACTGAAAGCAAACGAACAGTGTGCATTCCTTACATTTACTGTCAAGACTGTGTAAAGAATAGATTTTGCTGCTTTAAAAATAGCTAATCAGGCAAACTCACTATTTGCAGATAGTTACGTACATTAACTAATGTGCTGTAATTAAATATACATTTGAAGTACTACATGCGACTTTATACATTTCAAACAAAGGCAAGTGTTGTACCATTATCTTCATCACTTTTACTTGACAGCTTTATTCACTTTTCAAATTATATATTTGTGACTATGTGTCTTCAGATGTTTTGAATTTGAATGGTTGTGAACATTTGAAGGATAAAGTGTTTCTTTATACGTTAAAAAAAAACTACTTCACCAACATTAACGGTTGGCTGATTTAAAAAACGCATTAAAACAAAGCCAAAAACAGGGATGTTTGTCTGCGCTCATAAGAAGTTGCCTTTTTTGCGATTTTGGACACTACAAACATTGTGGTATTATAGCAATTTGAATTATATTCAACACTTAAATAATACTTCAGTTATATCTGAATTAAAATTCACATGCTACCCTGCAGTATCCAAAGTCATTAAAACTAGCTGCACCTTTACCAGCTATAATGCATCAATAATTATAATCAATTCGTATCATATATATTATTCTGCCAATCTGCAGAATGACTACTTTGACTTTTGGTACTTTAAGTATATTTTGATGCTAATACTTTTGTACTTTTACTTTAGTAACATTTTTGAATGCAGTAATTTGAAAAAGTATTCCTACCCTCTGGTACTTTTACTCACAAGATCTGAGTAGTTCTCCCACCTCTGGTGGGAGGGGGCTACATCATGTTGCCATGATTTAGCAAACATTATTGAGCGTTAGCTAGATGCTAGTAGGCTAGTAAACAACTTAAAAAATGATGGCAGATAAACCGATCCTGATTTAGAGCAATGCATTGGTGTAACAAGGGGTTAACATTCCTGGCGAACAACAAACTGACCCTGAAACACATTAAGCGCACTGCAAAGCGCTTGTTAGCATGCTAAACGTTAGCTAACATGAGAGTGCAAGTCTGCCTGGGACTGTTGTGCTAGCTAGCTTCAATTAGCTTCTGGCAAACATATCGAGACGTTATTTTTCACCATTCATTGCTCTCATTCAGCCACCTTGAGCCTGCCAATAAACGGTTAGCTAGTTTAGCAACTGCCAGCTAACACAAGCTAACGGCTAACGTTACGCTAAGCTACTACTGATGCTAACGGCTAACCGTTTGCCCGTTATTGCTCGAAGACAGCACATTAGCTCGCTTCTGTTAACGTTAGCTGGTCATATTACATAACAAGATCCTCACACAAACAAATCCATCCATGTAAGAAGCCAGACGCTCGGGGTCAACTTACCTCCACCACCGCCTCCAGTTTGCCTTCAAAGGTGAAGTCGATCAGGTCCGGCTTCAGACACAAGCCATAGTTGACGGGGTAAACGTCAGCTGGTAACCGCACGAAGGGCCTCCTTTCGGGCATGGTTCCTGTATTTTGGCCGCTAACGAAGACGGTGCTGTGTGTAACTCTTGTTATCGCTGTGAGTTTTATTAGTGCAGATCAGAACGGAGCTCGGCAGTGAGGATGCAGGACAGCCGGTAGTGAGTCTGTAGAGTGACAGCGGAACCCTGCGGCCCAGGAGAAGCAACATCAACTGAAACCTCTCTCCTCTCAGCCCAAACAACTCAAGTTAAACAGCGTCGACCTACAGACACTCGGCGTCAGCACGTCGTGTCAGCGTACGTGCTTTACGCACCATAGATAGATAGATATTATTTTAATCATGTCTACCAATTGTCTTTATATTTCTGCAAAACTATGATGCTGCATTTTTATTGGAACGATTGTGTGGAAAATATTTATATTGGTGGGTATAATATAATGAAAAATAAGTGCTTAAAAATGTTTTTCCTTTTTTGAGGAAAAGGGTTTAGACTAGATTAGAATAGATTCAATTACATTTACTGTATTGATCACCATTTTGGATATTTTTTTGTCAAAGCAGCATGTAAACAAGGCATTGTACATGAATTCAAATCAAATAAAACAGAAAGTTAACATAAACAGTTAACATATCTATATATTGAAATATCTCATATATTTGTATATAGCTCTAAACACTTTCAATGCAAAAATGCATTTTGCATTAACAGCAGAATCACATTACCCTTCAAAATTGCACAAATACAGGTGCACAGTACTGTAGTTAAAATGTTCAACCCAAGTATCCAATGATAATGTAAACTTTAATCTGAATGTTACATTTTGTGACAAATACTGTAGCAACAACAAACTTAGTTCCTTTCAACAGTATACTATATTTAACAGGTCAAATTTAGAAGATACAAACTGAATATTGATTATAATAGATATTTGTATGGTCTAAAGGGAGTATCCTTGTTTTTGTTATCACTGCAGATATACAAAAGCACATAACATGAATGTTTGTAATAACACATTTTTTATGTAATGCCACATTTTTGGTAGTATAATATTAAAGATAACATGCTGTATGTATGTTCAAACAACTATTTATTCTCGTTGTAAATGTCCATAGAGCTCGCGCTAATAAACCGGAAGTCGTCTTTTGTGGCAGACTGTTGTCAAGATGGCGACGCCCATGAGGAGGACGCTGGTTGCTCTTCACAGGGCAACATGTAGCAGTTTAATGGTAATGAGGCATTTAATAACACTTTTGTTTAATAAATAGAGACACTCAGTTTGTTGTTCTTAGCATCTCGTTTGTTGAGCTTGTTGTGAAAACGTCGCAATTTGCAGAGTCCTGATTAGGGCTAGCTAAGCTAAAGCTAACTGTCTTTACATAAAAGGATAATTTCACCAGGAAATAAAAACAAAAACAGATTAAATGTTAGGAACAGATACAATACTAATACTCTGTGTTGTTAGTGAACACCTATTAGACTGTTAGGAAGTTAAACATGTGATTTTCTACCCTATGTTCTTAACCTTAGTGCTATTTCAGAGTTGTTTATGTACTTGACTGCATTATTTGTACATGTTGTGGAAAATTAATTAAAAACTGACCTCAAACATAAAGTATAATTATCTTCAGACAACGTGTAGAGGTTATTACTTTTGCACATAGGTGTAATATAGGTATACTAAATTAAATACTATTAATCTACCTGTACGTTGCTTAAGTATTTCTATTTGATGCTACTTTACACTTCAACTCCACTTAATCTCAGAGACAAATATTGTACTTTTTACACCGCTACATTTGTCTGACAGCTTTGACTACTTAGTTACTAAGTACAGCTGAAACTGTTAATCAAAACATGAATTGCAAACTATTTGAATAAGTAATTTATTGCATTAAAAAAAAGCATTTCATGAAATAAATCGAAATGATCATGAAGTAGATTTAATGGCAGAGCTGTTTAGTTGTATACAATTATAAGGGTCAGGTGTACCTAATAAAGTGGCCATTGGGTGCAGATTGATTAATTAGTATAACAAAAATGGTGTGGTTAAACAATACACGTTTCTGTATATATAGATATTGAATTTGCATCTTACTGTGTACATTTATAGCATTGTTCATCTTTGTTTGTGCATCTTATTAAAGTATTTGTTTTCTCTCAGGATAAATAAAGAACTAACTCACCGTATCTGTTTCTCTCTCAGAATGCCGAGGCGTCTATGGACCTTCGGCACCCGCTCCCTCTGTACCTGCCGGTCCGGACTAAGAAGCGTTACTTCGTCCCTCCGCCGGTGGGGGTGAAAGGGATGAAAGGGTTGAAAGATGTTGACAACGCGGACAGGGCCCGAAAAGCCGGCGTTGTCCGCAGACAGCAGTACTTTGAGAGGCCCATCAACATCGCCTCCACTTGTAATAAGACGTTTTTTCACCATTCTTGATTGAATTTAAATACATTTGTTGAGGTAGCGTTACTGTTCTAGTTTCTTATCGTTGAATGTAAAGACTGCAAAGGCTTTTAGGAGTTTTTAGTATATATATTCAACACAACACAGTAGTATATGATTAGTACCAAAATGCATTTATAGCAAAAGTATTAAATGTCCCGTCAAGTTTAAATTATTTCCTACATGTTATCTTATCTGACTTCTTCTCATTTAAATTATAATTGTGGTACCTTTTGACTCTTTTAATATCTTTCATTGTGTTTTAGATATCTTATTTGAATCACTAAAAGATATGAGTTGCTTGTGATGGGACGAGAAGAAAAGCTTGATTTTAGTTTGATGTAAAACAGGAATTTCCTTAACAAGGATGTTAATCAGATGTAACAAAAACACGTATTGTTCTTGTAATTGGCACACAAACTCCTAGCTAAAGAAAGTTGTGTATTGTCGTCTGTACAGTTGTCCTAAAATGTAAAAAAACAGGATTGTTTGTATTGTCCACAATCCGGTAATCTGGAGCTATCATCATCAATCAGACGACAACACTGTATTTTCTAATGTCTCTCCTCATTGATAATCCCTGTCTGTTGCTTCCCCAGCGGGAGTCTTTGACCCCTACATCCCTCCGGAGGGCGACGCTCGTCTCTCCTCTCTGTCTAAAGAAGGCCTGAAGCAACGAACTGAACGGATTAAACAGGGCGCCGGCTCACAGCTAGCGTAAGATTGTTTTCTAACTTCTCCTGTTGTTCCTGTACTGAGGTTTTTTATCATCAAACATACCTGGATGTTGTTGGGCTGCCCTCCACCACAGATTTTCTTGTAGAAAAGTAGTCCTGTCACATTGATCATATATTCTAATTATTTTTTTGGGCTTTTCAAAATGGTTTCAGTTCAAGAGCTGACAACGAATGTTATGACACATCATGGAACATTGTGCTAATTGTAAGATATAATATAAGTAAAGGTATAATGTAACCTGTCCAATCTGTTCACCTTTAACTTAGCCAGTCTTTAAACACGGCCAGAGCCCACACCGTGTTCCTGGTAGTATTTACATCCTGTCTGTGGATAATGTGCAGCGAGGCGCTCATTTATGTAACATTTTTTAGATGTACGACAGGAAGCATCACCACGCTTATTACACGGCTACATACATATAAATAAATAAACAAACTTGATTCACAAAAAAGTATTTCATTTGTTAAAAAACTATTGTATTGATTCCACTTAGAAAAAAAAATGTGTTCCACGGTTTACCGGCGGTTGGAAATGGGCGACAACGTAACTTAAAAAGAAGGCAGCTCTGATCAAGGTTTTCTGTCCATTTTATTTAACCAGTTTTTAAACACGGCCAGAGCCCATACCGTGTTCCCGTTAGTATTTACTTCCTGTCTGTCTCCTTCTCCTGATTCCTCTGACATCCAGCGCTCTGTATTTTTACCTTTTTTAAAGAATTTACTTTTGTGAGCCTTTGAACCACCTCATCACATTCTTAGGGATGATAAACTGTAAACACGGTCAATGTGAGAAAGCTGAATATATTTCTTTTCTTTTACAGGATTCGTAAAATCAAAGAGTACGACCCTCTGTTCTCATCAAAGTCTTTTGCAGAGCAGGCTCAGGAAATCTTCATTGAGGCCCACACCGCCCTGACACAGTAAGAGAAGGATCTCAGGTCTCTCAGGTCTCTCACGTCTCTGACATCAGCTCACAGTCAGGGAGGAACGCTGAATATCACAGTGAGACATTTGTTATAGAAGTGAGGAATCCACTCATGCTGCCTTCAGCTTAATGCTAAGTGGGAAAGCTTAAAAAACTAGCGTTGTTGTACTTGCTCTGCAAATGAATTGGCTGATTTAAGGAAACATCTGTGCAGACCTGATGTACAGTTATCGCTAAAATAGTCGTGTTGCCTGTGATCTGGAATCAAACCGTCTGATACGTCTTTATCCATTTTAGGGCTGTTCTTAAGTTAACAGAGCTGTGAGTGAGCAGTCCAGCTATTTTATCAAACCTTTTAGGATTTAAACATTTATTTTAAATAGAAGACAAAGAAAATGAAGTGTGATTTTGCTCAGTATTCAATTAAAGGTGGGGTAGGTAAGTTTGAGAAACCGGCTCGAGATCGCTAGAATTTGAAAATACACAACCGGAGAAAATCTGCCACTTCCTTACAGAGCCCCTCCTCCAACACACACGAACGCGCACATGACCAATGAGGGCACGAGATAAGTTTGTGCACAGATGGAAGGCTGACAGGCAGGTAGGCCATCCAGTTATTTTAGCCGGGCCGGCTCAGATGATTGGTCGTGCTTTTTACAGTACTACGGCTTCCACAGATGACATTTTTTTATGGATTTTTTGTCAAAGCACTTAAGATATTCATTGCTATCGGGATGTTAAGAGCATTCCATGGAATATAACAAAAAGTGTATCTCGAGCCGGTTTCTCAAACTTACCTACCCCACCTTTAAGTGTGTTATAAAATGTATTTTTATACAATTAGTTCTTCAACTTTGTTTCTGTTATTGTTAGAACATTTTATAGAAGTCATTTACAGTATTAATTTAATATTTGACCCTAAAAAGTATTTGCTAAGTGTTTTCTGAAGCTTTTAACAGCATCTTACAGTCAGTCTGATTTTAAAACTGAAAACAAAAACTGTAGGAAAAGAAAAAATACTGTTTCATGAAGACTGTGAGATGAGGACTACATCTTTTTTTTTTTGTCTATCAACTATAATATCCATTCTTTACATTTCATGTTGTTCTTGGTTTGAAACAAAACAGCACATTTATCCCTGCTGTTTCTTTTGCAGGTTCAACAAGGAGAAGCTTCACTCCTTGTTGACAGAAAGGTGTTATCCTGTAAGTAGTTCTTCTAAACATTGCTGGAGTTCTTCACCTGAGCTGTGCCACTTTAAAGTGAATGCATTGTGGAGAAATGTGCAAAATAGTGAGAGGAATGAGCAAAGGTTAACCGTATGTATAAGTAAGGACTCAAAGATGTCACCATTAATGTTATGCATAAGTGTCATTAAATAATAATGCATTTATTTATCAAGCGCTTCTCCTGAGGCCTGTACTACGAAGCTGGTTCAACCTAAACTGGATATGTTGGAGTTAGCCGGTTGGCCCAATCCAAAACATACGCGCTCTCGCTAAGCTGTACTACGACGCTGGTTATCAAGTGGATCGCTCAAGCCAGCCGTGTCCTATCTAGTTAGGTGCGCGTTCACATGAAAGGGGTGGTATTTGGAGCATTCGACCAATCTCAAACATGGACAAGCGTACTGACAGCGCAGCGTCATACTTCCTGAATGAAAAGTGAACTTTAATATTAGTCAAATATGAAGAAGTTAAACTTTAAACATCCATGACTTAAACACTTTATCCAGGATAAAAGCCACATAGCTGCACCTGCAAGGTGAATACAGCTGGTAAAAGAAAAAGCGTTTGAATGCGTACATTAACAGGTTTATCACTGCCCCGTCTAAGACACGATCTGACTTTAATTACAATTGACTCGAGTGTTTCGTCAACTTAATGTGTTGCTTAAAATAATACTTCTGCATACAGTATGTGACACTGTGAGTGTTGCACGGCCAGATACGGCTCAAGAAGCTGACTCAAACAAGGAAATATATGATACATTATGATGTGATATGATATGAATGATAATGGGACACATCGACGTCTGCACTCACAGTGCCGCGGACTGTACGTAATGTTACTCTGATCCGGTTACTTATGTTGTGGCAGATATTTAAGTAAGCTTTCTTAACGCTAATATTATAATAGCCAGATTGCTCTGAAGATGGGAGGGGATATTCTATTCATTTTCACGTTCACACAGTCAGTTGATTTTTGCCGGCCGTCTTTCCTGCAACGGCAGTTTTTCTGTATTTCCTCTATCCTGTAATATGACTTGATAGCTTTAAACTCCGCACACGGAGCTCTGATTGGTCAGCAGGCGGTGCTTTCACTGAGTTGATCTCTGAGCCTGCAACCTAACCTGCTCCGGAGGAGGTTAGCCGCTCAGCATAAGTTACCATGGAGATCTAGCCTGCTAAAAAGAGAACCAGCGTCGTAGGACCGGAAAGCCCGAGATTTCCCTGAATTTAGCCGGCTAAGCGAAAATCCAGCTTCGTAGTACAGGCCTCTGGTGTTCAAAGACACTTTACAGAGATAAACAAAAGTAATACATAGAAGTAAAGTCAAACGCACATTTTAATTGAGTTTGTATTCCTCTGTTTGCAACTTATATATATCAATATTCCAATTACTTGTATATAGACTGTACTGCAATATTTCTACTATATTCTATTTTATTTTATTGACTTGCACTATTATCTGTGTTATTGTGTTGCACCGTTGGACGAGCCTGTGACCTCAGATTTTCATTGTCATATCTACACTGTATGCACACATGACAATAATAATAATAATTTTGTAAATTATAGAGTGTTCTTGCATTTTAATGTGAGTTTTTTTTATACCTCGGGACTGTGGGAAACAGTATTTCAATCTTTCTGTGTGTTCAAACATATTTTGAGATTGACAATAAAGTTGACTTTGACTAAAAGCCTTGAATCCTTGAATCTGTGCAGGAGATGACGAGGGGGAACCGTTACAAGACGATCAGCTGGAGTTTTTTGGAGTCTCTGGAGCCGCCCAAGGTGGTCCACGCTCGCTGCCCCGACATGATCTCCAAGGGCAACCTGTACGGCCAGGTGACCGTCCGCATGCACAGCAAACAGGTACGACCCGCATGTTGATCTGAGACTGTGGTGAGATCCACTTTGGAATGTAATGAAATCTGAACAATAGTTTTTTTGTGTGTTACCTGCCCCAAAAGGGCTGTAGCTAACTGAGTTTTGTAGTTTTTGCATGCAACTAAACACATGAAGTGCAGCACTGTTAACTATTTACAGCCGTCATGTCTGTGTCGACGTCAGTGTTTGTATCCTGGCTTTTGATGCACTTTTCTCCCATCTTTTCTTTTAGTGTCAGAAATGTATGAGTGTGTTGGGGTTAATTTATGTGAAATTGTAATGTCTTCCTCTTTGATGCCATAAGAATAGTTGTGACCACAAGACTATCATTTAATATAATCCAGTCTGGATCCGAGTATAGCTATTTGTGTGCAGAGCTTCTACTCGAAATGTGTGTTGTTGTTTTGTATAGTTTCATACATACAGCTTCTGTCAGTGTTTCGTAACGATGTGCTACCAAAACTCAAGTCTACTTTTTAGTACATTTTAAAATAAAATTGCATGACAGTAGCCAGTTTACAGGTGCTGCATTAAAGTGAAAACCTAAACATCTTTTTATGTTATTCAACTACAAGGAAAGCTTATTTAAAGGGGACCTATCATGCAAAATGCACTTTTTGATGTCTTTTATACATAAATATGTGTCCCCGGTGTGTCAGGGAACTCACGCAGCGTCAGAAAATAAAACCCTCTCTCTTTTCCTCCGTACCCAAATCTCTAAAAATGGGGCTACAACGGAGCTGATCCAGATTTGCGTCCGATATGACGTAATATCTGAAATGTGGACCCACGGCCCTATCAGAAACGTTGCTATCAGAAACAATGCCCGACTGTTTTGGACGTAATATGGTCGGTGTTTACATTAGCATCGCTAACACTCAGAGCTAACCTGTACTGGAGAGCATGTGTGCAAATCAGCACTTTTGAAACAGGAAGTGAAATAGAGGGATATGAGGCATGGCTAGAATGGGTGATCTGTTTGGTATTTTGAGCAAAACTCTTCATAGACATGTTTTTTAATATTTTTTTATATATCTGAGACCTATGCTATTGCCTAAAAATAGCATGATAGGTGACCTTTAAGAGTTATTTTATGGTTTCTACCCAGGTTTAAACCAATAACATATTACATTAAGGGCTGCACGATAATAGGCAACTCAAGCTATTGTTGAACTCCTGAGCTCTGTCATCACTAACATCTGTTTATAGGTCATATTTAAATATATTATTACAATATACAATATTCTACTGTACAACATCTAATATTTACATTCTGGTATATCTATTCCTGCATTTTAATTGAACAGTCATGTCACTTGCACTACTTTTTTTCAGCTTTTTCTTTTTGTATACTAATTATATTTCAAAGTTGTACTGTTGAAGGAGCTTGGAACTAAATCTTTTCAATGCTAACAACTAGGCTTGAATAGAAAAATATGCAATATGCGTTCAAAGAATGATATCATGGTGTACTCCTTTCTGCCTTTCTGTGTCTTTAAGTCTACTAAAATCCAACAATTAGCATGATGAATTAAAAACAATCAAAGGTAAAAGAAAAACGTCATTATTTTATGATCAGTACAATTCCGCAGTCTTCTTGCAGATGTCCATATTGCAATGACAATAAAAAAAATAGCAATAGATTTAGTAGACTCGATTACAATCCGGATTGAATGACCGTATAAACCTTGTTTTCGTCTTCCTGCCCGCAGACTCTGGCCATCTACGACCGCTTCGGGCGTCTGATGATGGGCTGCGAGGAGCAGCCGAAGGACGTGTTGGAGTACCTGGTGATGGAGCGACACCTCATGAACCCCTACGGCTGCTGGAGGCTGCACGGGAAAATAGTCCCGTCCTGGGCTCCGGCCAAAGACCCCATCATTAAGGTGACCGTCTGCACTGCACGCGCTAATACATTATCTCTTAAAGGTCACCTATTATGCAAAATGTCTCTTCTACATCAACATGTGTCCCCTCTTCTTCATGTCTCTTCTACATCAACATGTGTCCCCTCTTCTTCATGTCTCTTCTACATCAACATGTGTCCCCTCTTCTTCATGTCTCTTCTACATCAACATGTGTCCCCCCTCTT
The DNA here is from genome assembly GCF_902827165.1 of Trematomus bernacchii. Lineage (NCBI taxonomy): Eukaryota > Metazoa > Chordata > Actinopteri > Perciformes > Nototheniidae > Trematomus > Trematomus bernacchii. Next base: position 16,743,329 of record NW_022987593.1, read on the forward strand.
CTTCATGTCTCTTCTACATCAACATGTGTCCCCTCTTCTTCATGTCTCTTCTACATCAACATGTGTCCCTCTTCTTCATGTCTCTTCTTCATCAACATGTGTCCCCTCTTCTCCATGTCTCTTCTACATCAACATGTGTCCCCTCTCTTCTTCATGTCTCTTCTACATCAACATGTGTCCCCTCTTCTTCATGTCTCTTCGACATCAACATGTGTCCCCTCTTCTTCCATGTCTCTTCTACATCAACATGTGTCCCCTCTTCTCATGTCTCTTCTTCATCAACACTATGTCCCCTCTTCTCCATGTCTCTTCTACATCAACATGTGTCCCTCTTCTTCATGTCTCTTTCTTCATCAACATGTGTCCCCTCTTCTTCCATGTCCTTCTACATCAACATGTGTCCCCTCTTCTTCATGTCTCTTCTACATCAACATGTGTCCCCTCTTCTTCATGTCTCTTCTACATCAACATGTGTCCCCTCTTCTTCATGTCTCTTCTACATCAACATGTGTCCCCTCTTCTTCATGTCTCTTCTACATCAACATGTGTCCCCTCTTCTTCATGTCTCTTTCTACATCAACATGTGTCCCCTCTCTTCATGTCTCTTCTACATCAACATGTGTCCCCTCTTCTTCATGTCTCTTCTACATCAACATGTGTCCCCTCTTCTCATGTCTCTTCTACATCAACATGTGTCCCCTCTTCTTCATGTCTCTTCTACATCAACATGTGTCCCCTCTGTGTAAAGAGACTCTGAAAGTTTCAGGAACAAAGATTCTCTCTCTTTTTGATCCATTTATATAAAAACCTGTCTGAAAATGAGCTGATCAGATTTTGGCCACTTTGTGACATCGATGTCATAACGATGTTTTGTCTTGTGTAACCATTAGCCAATCAGCAACCAAGGTAACCCCCCCCCCACCTTATCACCTGAATCTCCTCCTAGAGCACCAATGTGTTCTTTTTAACCAAATATCTCTCAGAGGGGTGTGGGGAGGGGCTCCTTATTTTCTTCTAAAGTAACAGACAGAGAATCAGCACTTTTGAAACAGGGCTGAAACAGAGGGGATTATGGGGATGCTGCAATGATCTGTTTGGTGTTTCAGCCAATCAGAGACAGGCTCTGTATATATCTGAGACCTATAATATATTGATGAAGAACAGGATAATAGGGGACCTTTAATTCAAGAACAAGGCACAGTTTCTGTCAATCGAACATTAAGTTAATGAACTGGCCGGTCCATACATCACTTTAATGACCCGGTGAATGTGAGTTTTGAGCAGACTTTTCCTATTTTACAGTAAAGGACTCTGCCCTTTCTTGATGAATATTCTTTTGTATACATTTGTTGCTTCACCATCTAAAATAGAGGCTTATTGGTTACAGTTCAAATACTGCTTCAGGTTTAATAAACTGCCTGGACCCCCTACTGTGTATTACAGGAGACTTTAAAGAGGGCCTTTTTTGCTTTTTGGGGTTTTTCCTTACCTGTAGTTTGTTTTATAGGTTTTTGTTTCTCTCCCACACACTCCATCTACTCTATTTTCAAATGACCTTCACAACACAATGTTCATTTTTGAACAAATATGCGTATTTTGCAGAGACTGTTGCAGAGCACTGATGGTGAAGCTTTTTTAGATTATTAAGAAACACCTTCCAGGCAACATGAACTGCACCATCTGTCATATTTCTCTGAGACGCAGCAGGGCCTGACTCACAGAGTTAGGGTGATTATAATCTACATTTTGCCGTGATGCGCATTAGGCAAGTCAAGTCCTATTCCAGTATGTCTTGGAGACTGACGCAGACAACAAGCACTAACTCGCTGGGAATCAAAACAGCGCTCTGTGCATCTTTTTTCTCTCGCTCACTGTTTGATTTTGAGGAGACTTTAAAGTCAGCGCAACCGTGATTCATGTGTAAAGGACCGAGCCACACCGTCACATCCCTGCATGTCCAAAAATGATTCATATTCAGAACAGATGTGGTTAGTTAAATGTTGTTTAATGCTGGGTGGAGGTGTTAAAAAAAAAAAAAAAAAAAATACATATTGACCTTGGACTATTGTTTATCTAGTGTCGTTACCAGAAGTGTCTGATAATTACATGGAGAATTTCTTAAATATTCTTATTTTTTCTCCATGCCTAATGCACCAGACCTCGGAGGATTGGATTAATATTTGTGGTTATTTTTAGGCCACCTGGCACCTCCATCAGCTGTAGTCCATGAAATTAAACGGCAATGAAATGCAGATTTTTACACAGAATCTGTAAACTTTGAAACTTCTCTGTATAATTGGAAATTGTATTTAACTAGTGCTTTCTATTTGTGTATTTTATTTGCTCTTATTACTGTTTTTTATAATTCTTTTCATCACTGCTTTTATTAATTTGCTTCCAGTTTAAACTGCATGGAGAGAAACCTGCCTTTGTACATGGCACTAAAGATCTTCTGATTCACAGTTGCTCTTTGCTGTAATTGTTAATTTAGTTCGTAACGATTTTAAAGGTAAATAGCAAATACCCTTTTATTCGGAAAACCATCCATAGTGATATAAAACGACAAGGAGTGTTGTAGTTGTTTAAATAATATCTTTACCAGTGCCTTTCTGCAATTTTAAATATAGCAATCTGTTTTTCTTCTTTGGTACAGAAGGTTACTTCCCCTTAAGAACATTTGGCATTATATGAAGTATGGGATAGATCTGGGATATTTGTTATGTATCGATTTCAATTTCTACTCAAATAAGACTCTCATAAATACTTTGCGACCCATATTTGTTAAATAAGAATGTGGAATAAGAATGAAAACGCATATCATCAAGTCTTATATTAGTAGAAGATATTGAAATCAACACTTAATACTATAACACATTTTTTAAGTACCATACTTTGTATAATGCCATATGTTGTTCTGAGAGGAATTAACCTTCTGTACCAAAGTGGAAAAAAGTTTTCTATATTTAAAACTGCAGAAAGGCACATCTAATTTAAACAAGACTTTAAACAGGTATTTATGAGAATGATGCCGCATATCATCATGTGTCTTATTTGAGTCAAAGATAATGATAACTGATGCTCATCTGCTCCTCTTTCTCTTCCAGACTATCCTGATTCCCGGTCCAGACCTGAAGCCCGATGAGGAGTTTGAAGCTCTCAACCATCAAGTTGCTAAACCAGAGGCGGTCCAGTGGAGCAAATAGTCCACAGGGTGGCGCTGCTCTTTACATCAAACCTCAGTAGGACTTTATAAGCAGCCATGCGCCAAATGCTGTTAACATTCTGTCTGTGGCTGGTAGGTTTGTCCACTCTGGCAGGAAAGCTGGCTTCCTTTGAAGGCTCTTATCTGTTTGACAAATGCTGCTGGCTGTGAATGGGTGGAAGCAGCAGGTGAGTTTATAGAATAGCCAAAAGAACTGCTTCCTCCGCTGCAACTCACCACACAACGGTCTGGAATACTAATACCGATAACAGCTGTTTTTTTCTCCAATTGGTTTCACACTTTTTCATATTGTTTTAAAACCAACTTAATGTGTTCATGTCAAAAATAAAATTCACAGACCTCAGGAAATTGAGTGGTTTATTTTTGTGATGAATACACTGCATGACCTCAGGGAAATACAAAAATAAAGTGTACCATCTGCGTGTCTTCACACCAGTAGATTTGAACAGATATGTCTTTATCAGAATAATCTTTCACAGAAGATATTGCATACAAAAGTGAAAACAATGTGGACCTCTCTATGCAAATCAAGGAATGTGTTACAACAGGGCTATTCAATTGGCGGCCCGCGGGCCAAATCCGGCCCCGGGGTGATATTTACTGGCCCTTTGAGTATAATGTATAAAAGTCATCAATTTTTTTTTTTTAAGATTTTTTTTTTTTTTTTTTTTTTGTGCCATAGTGCCTTTATTCCAGAAAGGGTGTTACATTGAGAGATAGAGGGGTAGACAATGCCTGAAAACTTCGACGGGCTCGGGTTTCGAACCCACCTACTATACTGTAGTGACAACTCCTGTCATTGATTGCATCTCTGCGTGAATGATTAGATCATTTCACCTAAATGAAATCAAATGAAACATGTAGGCCTACTGAGTTCTGAACTTGCCATTTAGATCTATAAAGGCCTTGGGGCTATGTTGTTTGATTGAATTAAACGCAATATATGCACTCCACTATGCTGTTGTAGTATTTACTGTATCTGAAGCTCTTAAATATGATTGCTCATATTTCAAGCCATCTTTTTCCCGGCCCCTTGCTTTGGATCATTTTCATCAACCGGCCCCATTCCAAACTAATTGAATAGCCCTGTGTTACAACAATACAGTTCTTTAAAAAAAAGTGACAACAAATGACATCTAAAAACACACAAACATGCAACAGTTCTCACAAAACTAGGTCACTCTATTGACATAAAATTGGCAGGGATGCGTAAATAATGAGATCGCTGAATGTAAAAAAAAAAAAAATCATTGCGTCTGCATGACACTGGAACAGATGTGCTGAAAAACACCCGCGTTTTACCAAGTGATGGAAAAGACATTTGACTTGTTACACCTACACAGAAACCTGTATACATTGTTAGATTTATTTACCATGAAACCTCTTCAAACACAATACAGCTATTTCAAAGTTGCAATTGCCTCATGATTGAATGATTCCTAAAAAATACAACAGACATTAAAATGTATGGCCATGGCTTATCCCGAAATGTATGTCATTTAGATTCATTTGTCTCATTAAGTTTTACCAGCTATCTGCATATGAATGGAGTCAAACATACCTTTATTTCATATAAAAAAATATTAATGAATATTACAGTGGTGGCAAACATGTAATAATGTATATAATATATTGACCAATACCATTATCTGCATAGAAGACCTTCACAAAAACCTGTGTTGTTGATCAAAACCTTTCCTAGCCATTATTCAGCTAACAGGGGGAAGTCATGTATCTCCTTGAAACTGAGGATTAACCTCTAAAACTGACATTATTCACAATTTGTACTTGATTTATAAATTGGAAACAGGTCAGTTTGCCTGCAACACAAGTGTACTGATGTTTTTTGCAATCACCGGACATTTAAAAAGCATGTATTTAATCACACTGTTAATTTAAAGTTGACCTATCATGGTATATTTAAATGATATATTGTAGTGCCATACCTATATAAGGTATATTTATACGTTTCTGTTTTCAAAATACCAAACAGATCATGCATTTTAGCCATGCCTCATTTCGCTCAATTTGCACTTTTTTTTAGCTCTGCTCTGCAAGGGCTGATTCAGTGAGAACATCACCATCTACTGGCCTGGCATATGTACTACAGCGTCTCCAGCGCTTTCGAACGGCAATGGCCGTGGCTGTCTCCTCCTGATTGGTGGAGTTGGCCCAATAGCCGTAGCGCCACCGTCCTGACGTCAGGACAGTGTTCAAATCTGGATCAGTTTTTATCAGATCCGTTGCAGCCCCTTTTTTAGAGATTTGGGTATGGAGGAAAATAGAGAGGGTTGTGTTTTCTGACACTTGGTGAGTTCCCTGGAACACCGGGGACACATACTCATGTATAAAAGACGTACAAAAGTGCATTTTGCATGATAGGTCCCCTTTAATGTTACTCTCATTTTCTCGAAGTACAAAACAATTAGGCAGTGTTAGCTCCACTGTGAGTGTTTAGCATATCTTGAATTTATGGTATTTATTGTCTATTTAAGTCTTTATATCCTATTCTTTTGACTTAATCAAAAGTGAGGGAGAAACATTACATATTGGCGTTTAGTCCTTAAATGGTCACTTAAGCAAACAAGTATGCATAGTTTTCAAAAATGTTCAATAAGTCATAGACATGTAATGTACCATTTACACTTAATACATTTATTTTGAAAATATAATTTCCACAAAAGAACAAAATTAGACTGAATCAAATGGCTAATTATTTGTAATCTCAATAGATTCATTCGTCTTGCGCTTTATTTTTGAATGCCAGCACAAGAGACTTGTTTAGTTTGAACTAAACAAACGTTCACGTTAAATTTAAAGTGGGGAATCAGAAGCAGGAAGAAAAGGGACTCTATCTTAATGTCTCAGATGCCCTTCGATCAACCAGTCTGTAGTTCATTGCTGGTTTAAAGAGGGACATTATGCAATGTGTACTTCAGCAACAACAAAAAAAACTATTTCACTGCACAACTAATTGTCTCCAGCTTATGAAGGCTTGTTAGGCAGAAAGCGGCATGACCCAAATGGGTATTCTGACCTGTAATAACGCAGCTCTAAATTCTGTCGTTGATAAGCCTGAGTACTTATCCAACAGAAAGGGATTTCAGCTCTGCCGTCTGCAGGGGAGCTGATTGTGAGCTGACCTCCCTGTGGTTCTCAAAAACAAAGTTCCCCTTGTGGTACCTGAAAAAGTCATTGAGGATCCACGATCTCACAGGTCAGATGGGAACACAAGAGCCTCAGCAGCAAATTCTGCATCGTCGTCTTCATCTTCCTCAGGGATATTTTCAGGCTCCCATGTAAAGACGTCTGAGGTATTGTCTGTGAAAGAACCAGATATGCTCCTTTGCATCTGCCAGGGACACAAAGCATCTCGCCGGCCCAGGTTCTCTTTTGGCTCGTCCACCTGCTCACCGCTGACATCTGGTGGGTTCTCTTCTACCCTGAGCTGTCTCTGGTTCTCTGTGACTTCATCTTGGTCACTTTGGAGAATATCCACTTTGTTTTCGGAGGAGGGTTCTGTATCCTTAGATTCCAAGGGACAAACGTCTCCTGCAGTGCTGCCTTCCTTTTTGACAACTTCTGGTTCCTCAGTATCCCACGGACAAACATCTGCCTTTAAGCTATCTTGCTTTTGTAGAACCTTTGGCTCTTCTGTGTCCCATGGACAAACATTCGCTGGCAGGGTATCTTGCTTGTTGAGAACCTTTGTCTCTCCCGTATCCCACGGACAAACATCTGCCTTTAAGCTATCTTGCTTTTGTAGAACCTTTGTCTCTCCCGTATCCCACGGACAAACATCTGCCTTTAAGCTATCTTGCTTTTTGAGAACCTTTGTCTCTCCCGTATCCCACGGACAAACATCTGCCTTTAAGCTATCTTGCTTTTGTAGAACCTTTGTCTCTCCCGTATCCCACGGACAAACATCTGCCTTTAAGCTATCTTGCTTTTTGAGAACCTTTGGCTCTCCCGTATCCCATGGACAAACATCTGCCTTAACTGTATCTTGCCTCTGTAGAACCTTTGGCTCTCCCGTATCCCACGGACAAACATCTGCCTGTACGCTATCTTGCCTCTGTAGAACCTTTGGCTCTTCTGTGTCCCATGGACAAACATTCGCTGGCACGGTATCTTGCTTGTTGAGAACCTCTGGCTCTCCTGAATCCCACGGACAAACGTTTTCCCTGGTATTTGGTTCCTCTGAGGCTTTTGATTCTTGAGTTTTGACTGCCACTGATTCCTTTGTATCCCATGGAAAAACATCTGAAGACCTTTCCAGTCCATGTGACACAATCTTGGTAGCTTCAGTTGTTTGTGGGGGGTCAGTTTCCCAAGGACATATATTTACTTTTGTGGCATCTTTCTCCTCACTCTGCAGGGAAGCAGCTATTGAAGGTGAGACTCTTTGTTGTGAGCCTTCTTGATTTCCTGTTTCCCAGGGACACATATCTACCTTGATGGTAGCTGAGCCTGTATTTGTTGTATCAGTGTTATTACCCTCTTCCCATGGACAGAGGTCTCCAAAGTTTTCAGGGGGATCAGGGAAATCCCACTGACAACTTTCTGCTGCCTTGGTGACTTGTTCACCCAAATGCAGGGCTTCTGATTTTGCGAGTTGTTGCCCTTCATAACCTTTTGTTGATGCACTGGGATGGACGTCAGGTTTAAAAACGTCATGTTTAAGGGGCACAGACAGCGTTCCTCTGGTCCCCAAGGGATTTAGGTTCTCGTATTCAACTTCAGCCTTGTCCTTAACATCCCAAGGGCAAACATTAACATATTCACTTTCTTGCCCTATTGAAGGTTGGGGGCTTTCTGCAGTTTCCCAGGGACACACATCTGCTGCAAGTTTCAAAGACTGTTGTGTTTGTAAATCTTTGGACGTGTTAGTATAACAAATAACTGGGATATCCTGTGTCTCCCAAGGACAGGCCTCACTTTTGCCACTTCCTTGTTCTCTCACATAGTCTTCCTCTTGAGATTCCCATGGACATACATCTGCTTGAATAGTCTGCTGCCTCTTTAGACCCTCCTCTCCTTGGGAAGTACCATCTCCCTCCCATGGACACACATTTACAAAGGAAATATTGTGTACGGGTGTAATTCGATTACTACCCCTTCTGTGAGTTGAAGGAGTTCTACAGCTACTGGCAGTCTCCCAAGAACTGGTACTACGTTTGCTGTTCTGCCTTGATAGAATCACACTTTCATGATTGCCATCTTTTTGCGTTTCATCAATATCCCAAGGGTAGACGGCACATTTTCCAGTTGAGAGCCTTCTTGGGTTTCTGTCGAAATCCCCAGAGGAACGTCTGATGGCGTTCTGCTTGACAAGGCATGGTTTGCTGACTGTTGTCATACTTTTCAGCAGTGACCTCTTTTCCATGCTTGGTCGTCTACTAGAAACACTTTCATGACTTTTTAGTGAAATAGAGTCCTCCTTATTTAATTTTCGATCCACACTGGACTTGTTCCCTTCCTCAAACTTTGTTGTTGCTGTTTTCACAGAGAGCCACTTAGAGGTGGCGGTCCGGAGGGAGAAGACGCGTTGATCTTTTGTGAATTTTGGTCTCGGAGTGCAAGGTGCACTTGCAGAAACAGACGCCTGCGGTTTTAGGTAGTCCGTTTCAAATGTTTCGCTATCTTCTGAAGGCTTCTTCTCTACAGGTGGTAAATGCTCCCAGGGACAGACGAGCCCTTTTGGAGATGTTGCCCCATTGTCTTCACTCTCCATTGAGTTTGCGTAGGTCACATGTTTCTGGTTCTTGTCCCCTGACTGTTCTTGCTCCTCTTCCCAAGGACATACATCAGACTTGTCAAAAGACCCTGACTGGAGGGCACTTCTGGTCTGTTCACTGATGGAAAGGCTCTGTCCCGACCGTGTCAGCACTGTGCTGGCTCTGGTAACCTTGGGGATGTTCTCCATTGAACTCCTCGAAGCGGAAGTTAGACTCCAGGATTTCTGAAGCCTGGAGTGATCAGGATGCAAGAGATTGATATCAATTGACAGATTTTGGGCACTGGCTGACTTGCAGAGCCCTAGTGGAATATCCAAGGAATCTGTCACTGATTGACGGGAAGTCCTTTTCAAAGCGTTGGCCATTAACATGGAGTCACGCAAGGAAGGGTCTCTTTCCCACCCATAGTGATGATCGCTCTGGGACTTGTGCATTGCTGGTGATGGTGAAGGGTACGGTGATGGGTACGGTGATGGATACGGTGATGGGTACTTCATTGAACTTTTGAGGCTGATAGTGACAGAATCTGGAGCTCTTTTGGATGGCTCCGACTGATTCACACTTTTACTTTGGAGGGAGCCCTCTCTGTCGTCGCGGCTGCACCGTCGGCTCATGCTTTCTGGGATCTCAGCAATGCGTTTAATGATAGATCTTCCTAATGCGCATCGAGAACTTCGCTTCTTTGACAGATGAGGGTTGTTTGCCGTCATCTTCTTGGTCTTGTGGACTTCTAACTGGGCATATAACTTCTTCAGTTCATCCTGGTGCATATGAAGAAGGGAGGGAAATGATGAAGGGATTGAGGAAATGGTTGAGGAGAGGAAAAGATGTGGAGAGTAACAAGTCAGAGGAGAGGTACCAAACACGTTTTCATGTAAGAACAACACGGTTTAGGATAAGGATAAAGGGTGGAGAAAGGTCACATGTGTTCATTCTGCTGCTTATTGCATTTATGATTTGAGTTATAATACATTTAAAATATGTTTAAGTGGGTCTATATGTGGTCCTAACTGAAATTAAGGGATATTTATTACTTATTTAAACGTGACCTTTTGAATTTCCTCCCCATTTTGGAGATTATGTCCATATGCAAAGTGATAACATCGTTCTGAGGGGAAAAAAGAGTTTACCCTGAAGTCATCCGGGTCCACTCCACTGTGTTCACTCCAAGCAGAGTGAAAACTGCTGTTGAGGTACGAGCCGGAGCGCCGCAGGTCGACTTCATCTTCATAAACCTCCGCTGCAATCTCCTCTCTCCCCGGCTTAGACACATAGAGAAACTGCAACGCACACAGACATACAACTCGCATGTAAACATTTCACATATGAAAAACATTGTGTGTAGTCATGCACATTCAAATACACTTAAGTACCAGTGACATTTCTCTACAAGTAGTGGATTGATTCTCATAAAGTATTGCAAATATATTCGAAATGCATACAATTCAAACGGGATTAACAGCAGTGGTGGAAAGTACCTGAGTACAAGTTTTTCTTTCCATGGTTTCTTCCATTTTTGCCGCCACCTCCAACCCCTTTTAAACTGTATTAACTTTTCCTTTTCAAAAGCAGGGGTAGTATTGACAAGGGGTATCTGTAGGTATGCCGTACAGATTGAGAATCCCTTTTGAGGCAAATGTGGGATATTTGATATATATTTATATATATATATATATTTGATTTTATTAAAAAATGGATCTGATTTGCACGTTGGACATTCCTGAGGTTTCTTCCATTTTGCAAATTTCTGATATTAGACTATACCATTTGTTGGCGTACCTTGGGAATGAAAAGCAGGGCAAGTGTCACAGTGATGGTCACATGGGTATGCGTGAAGGAGAGCAGCAACATCCAATCAGGATGCAGAGAGGAAAAGGTAAACCTGAGGGAGACAGAAAACACAAAATGACTAATTGTCACATCAGTGCTAGATGTTTTTTCTGTGAATTGCACAAATACGCAGCGAGTGTTGATAATAATAATAATCATAATAATACATGTTATTTGTAAAGCACCTTTCATTGCGAAAAGTAATCTCAAAGTGCTACAAGGGGCATTATATACTTTAAAAAAAACAAACACACACAATCTTAATCAAAGGCTTTTTTTAAAAGAAAGATTTTTAGGCCCTTCTTAAAGGAGTCGGTGGTCTGTGGAGGGAATTCAACAGGTGAGGAGCAGAGGTGGGAAGTAGTGGAGTACAAGTATTTCGTTACTGTACTTACAGTAAGTACATGTTTCTGGTATCAGTACTTTACTCCACTACTTATTTTTCTGACGACTTTTTACTTTTCTTACATTTTGAACACAAATACCTGAACTTTCTACTTCTTACATTTTGAACACAAATACCTGTACTTTCTACTTCTTACAGGTTGAACACAAATACCTGTACTTTCTACTTCTTACATTTTCCAAACAGGCTGGTTCCTTTAGTTTGAATGTGTGTTTGGTGGCGTGATCATTATTATTTAGAGTCATTGCGTGCCTATTGATTTGAACACGATCCGTGTATCCATCATTTCCTGGTCTTCTCTAAAGAAGAGGGACCAATGAAAACGTTGTCATGTTGCCGTTGTTCAGCATGGAAACATTCATTAGCTAACAATGACATTATTGTTCTATTAATATAAAGGGAGGTCAGGTACTCTTTAAAACAGCTGCTAGTTATGGGTACTTTTTACTGAAGTACATTTCAAAGCTCTCTTTACTTTTACTTGAGTAAAGAAGTTTAGTCAGTACTTCTACTTTTACCAGAGTATTTCGCTGTTTACCTGAACAGGTAAAACATGGAGGAGAGGAGCAGCTCGTTGTGGATGGCGATGCCCATGTAACGCGGCTCGTGGAAAGCGGAGGGAACCGGTCTGACGGCGGTCCACAGAGAGCTTCCCCAGCACAGGAACAGGAGCTCCGCTGAGGCAAGACAACGTAAGGACATGATTATTAAATAGTGCAGTTTTGAGTTAGTTTTCAGTCCAATACGTTTCAAGTCTTTATATACAGTACAATACAATACAGCTTTATTTATAAAGCACTTTGAAACCTCCAGACCAAAGTGCTGTACAGTCAAATAAACAAACAAAACATATACAAATCACACAGCACAGCTCACACACCATAACACAAGTACAAGTAAAAACAATAGACAATTTAAAAGCAACAATCTACAAGATGTCAAGACGCTAAGAAGAAGAGGTGGGTTTTCAGAAGCCATTTAAAAACAGACAGTGTGGAGGCTTGTCTGATGTGCATGGGCAGATCATATGTGTCGTATATGTCATATGCAAAGTTATAACAGTAGAGAAGTTGTTGGAAATTAAGTTCTTTGTCTTTAAGGTCCCTCTACTAACACAACTACAAAATGTATCAAATACAAACACGTAGTAAAAATGAGAATCGAAGATATAAGTCCTAAAACACAAAATAGTGCAGAAGTTAAGATATAGGAAAATATGTAAACTGCCCTTTTTCACGTAGTTTCATGGTTCAACTTTTGCAAATACAGTAATTGATATAGCTGTCCTTTTTGCAATGAGGGAATATGACTATTTGAGATGGTTTCACAACATGACTTAAAGGTCCCCTATTATACTGTTTTTCATCAATATTTTATAGGTCTCAGATATATACAAAACATGTCTCTGAAGTGTTTGAAACACCAAACAGATCATTGCAGCATCCCATAATCCCCTCTGTTTCAGCCCTGTTTCAAAAGTGCTGATTCTCTGTCTGTTACTTTAGATGAAAATAAGGAGCCCCTCCCCACGCCCCTCTGAGAGATATTTGGTTAAAAAGAACACAATGGTGCTCTAGGAGGAGATTCAGGTGATAAGATGGGGGGTGGGGTTACCTTGGTTGGTGATTGGCTAATGGTTACACAAGCCAACACATCGTTATGACATCATAAAGTGGCCAAAATCTGATCAGCTCATTTTCAGACAGGTTTTTATGTAAATGGGTCAGGACAAAAAGAGAGAGAATCTTTGTTCCTGAAACTTTCAGAGTCTCTTTACACAGAGGGGACACATGGTTATGTTTAAAAGTGGATTGTGCTTAATAGGTGACCTTTAAAATGTGTCCCTTTTGGTTCCTTTTTAAACAAAAACAAATAAATGATGGCTCGTCTTCACTCACCCACGGCCATCATGTAGTCCCAGCGGTCCATGAAGCACAGGTTGAAGCCCTGCCCGTCAGACGTGTTGGTGGTGATGTACACAGGGATGTTCCTGTCTCGGTTCTGCAGGACGCCCACGGTCCACGCACACAGGAACCAGCTGACCGTCAGCAGCATCACGCCCAGGATCCTCAGCAGGTACAGGCTGGACAGGTAGGGCACTCTCTGCGCCGTGCGAGAGAGGAACACCTTCAGCACCCTGTAGGGAAGAAGTCAAATATGTTTAATACAAGTAAAGGTGTAGCTACCTCAAGGAAAATCTTATAAAACAATAAAATAGTGCAATAAGAAACAAGATTATCTTGAAAGACCAATGTGCAAGTAATGTAGATGAAAAATTAATACAAGAAGCTAAATGTTGAAGAGAATGTTGTGCACAAGTAAATGCAGGAGTCTATATACGTATGTATAGATTACAGGTGGGGTAGGTACGTTTGAGAAACCGGCTCGAGATACACTTTTTGTTATATTCCATGGAATGCTCTTAACATCCCGATAGCAATGAATATCTTAAGTGCTTTGACAAAAAATCCATAAAAAAATGTCATCTGTGGAAGCCGTGGTACTGTAAAAAGCACGACCAATCACTTTAGCCGGCTCGGCTAAAATAACTGGATGGCCTACCTGCCTGTCAGCCTTCCATCTGTGCACAAACTTATCTCGTGTCCTCATTGGTCATGTGCGCGTTCGTGTGTGTTGGAGGAGGGGCTCTGTAAGGAAGTGGCAGATTTTCTCCGGTTGTGTTATTTCAAATTCTAGCGATCTCGAGCCGGTTTCTCAAACTTACCTACCCCACCTTTAATAGCACATTTACTGTATATCGTGTTTGTGTATTCCAAAGATATAAATATTTTTACAGTTTAAAATTGTATATTTAATGATTATTTAATTGTTTGTGCAATGCCTTCTCAACATGCTGCTGCTTGCTCATCGGGGAGTCCAGAAATGTTTTTTGGAACAAGATTATTGAGTGATTCATAAACCAGTCGTAACAAAATCTATCTGTTAAATTCAGACTGTGATCCGAACACAGAGTGATTTAATAAGCAGGTGAATTATTGAACTACCTGTACTTCGGATGGAATTAGGATGGAAAATGAAAAGCCTGAAACCTACCTGTACATCTTCAGAGTGACGGTCCCGTAGACGATGGAGAAGCCGAGCATCCGGACCCAGCGGAGCAGAATACACCTGAAGGTACTCGGCTTGAAGTACATGATGAACACCTGAAGAGACAAAGACATCACTGTGAGTCCAACTACAGTATAGTACCACAGTAATACTATAAACTTGTTATAATGCTATCACTAGTGGTGTACAAGTAATAGCAACAGGTATGAATGCTTCTATTGCTATACATGGTGCCAAACAAGTATCTATTAAGTCGAGTCAATAGTGTTTATATTGCCAAATATCTCAAATCACAAACTTTACAGACCAAATAATCCATCAATTAATGTAGAAAATAATAAACGGATTGATCGATAATTGAAATAGTCAGTCCTGAACAAACTAAAAAACCTTTATCGTGCTTTTACTGAAAATCAAGAGTAATATTAATCATTTATTTAAGAGTATCACAGTCACAGGGAACATTATTATTATTATTATTCATACGTTTTAATACTTTAGGAATATTTTCTTTAATGACAGTTTCATACTTTTACTCAGGTAACACTTTCAATGCAGGACATTTTTACTTAATAAATCAGAAATCCTTTATTTGTCCTGCAGCGGGGAATTACACTTATATATTAAATAAAAGGAAATCACACGTTACTAAAAATATATATAAACAAATAAGCAAGAAACGGTACACTTTGTTAAAAAAAATAAGTAGCATTATTTAAAAAACCCTGTAATATTACTTCAAGCATCTGTCAAAGTCAAAGTCAACTTCAATGTCAATCTTACTCAGTTTGTGTTTACAGACAGAGAGATCAAAATTTCCAACAATCCTGAATGTAAAATTATACAATAATACAGATATGTATAAAAATATGCATAAAATATGTATATCCTATATACACAATCAACAGACATGTATCTGAATACACCACTGACAAATACTAGTAGTAATAAAACTACTAATACTGCAAATCATGGTGCTATTAATACTTCATTTGACATCTACTGCCATAACTATTGATGGTATTATTGTCTCATTGCATATCAACAGACAGACACTTAATAATGTGCATCATGAGCGTTGATAGAAAATGAAAAGAGACATGATGCCCTGAACTAAATGTGTTTTTTTCCCCATTAAACAACAGGTTTTCCGCTCGGTGTGTAGCAGCAGAGAGGATGACTGTAATCCAGGAATTAAATCTCTTCCTAGGCTGACAGACAGTCTCCGTCACTCTTGATAAGAGCATCAGCCAAAGCCTGAAATGTGAATGCAAATGTCCTCTGTGTGTTTCCCACCACTCATACGGGATAAACCCACTCACAGTGAACACATATAGAGTCCGAAGTGCCGGGCATGTGGAGGAAGGCGCTTTTTAATCAGCAGAAATGGCCCGCGCTCAGAGGCAGATTTGTGCTTTGGTTATAGAGCGAGGGGTAATCTGATTGGTCGATATAAGGCTAGGATCGCAGTGTCATAAAATGTCCTGCTGCTTTTTATCAACCACATGAACCCTCTTTTCTTTAGCGCCATCCTAAAGTGGAGGTTTCGGAGAAAATGGCTCCGCACTTGTTGGATCACAAAATGAATGTCCTCTCAGGAAGATGTTTCAAATATAATAGTTTATCCTTTTGCAGCATCTGGTAAAAGTTGTATGTGTCCAATACTTTGGTTTATAGTTTTAACTATAAACCTACCTACCTACCGACCGACCGACCGACCGACCGGCCGGCTACCTACCTACCTACCTACCTACCTACCTACCTACCTACCTACCTACCTACCTACCTACCTACCTACCTACCTACCTACCTACCGACCGACCGACCGACCGACCGACCGACCGACCGACCGACCGACCGACCGACCGACCGACCGACCGACCGACCGACCGACCGACCTAACAACCTACCTACCTACCTAACTACCGTCCTACCTAACTACCGTCCTAACAACCTACCGTCCTACCTACCTACCTACCTACCTACCTACCTACCTACCTACCTACCTACCTACCTACCTACCTACCTACCTACCTACGATTCTATTTATCATTACAATCAGTTTCAATAAATCTTGCATTTTGCACTTTGCAGCACAGATCCATCTCGCCCTGCAGATCTGTTTCTGTTTGTAGATGAAATAAACCCCGGGCACAGCAACCCCCCCACTGAGATGAGAGAGCGACCTCTGACCTTTCATCTGAGACTTTCACATCTACAGTCAGGTATGTGGGCTGCAATCTACCTTTGAATTTCTCCACGCGCGCGCACGCACGCATGCACGCACGCACGCACGCACGCACACACACACACACACACACCTTCTGTCCTATTTTACAATACTGTAGGGTATATATGGATTAATGGATTAAACCTCAGTGCAAAATATTCTATATTTACGCTTATGTTACTGTCGTTATTTTGTATGCCTTCAGTCCAATAAATCCCTTTGCCGTCAAATGTACTAATTGTATTTTTTTGTTTGCCTCCCATTTTGACCCATTTTATCTATGAATTCATGCTGAATATTTATTTTTCTGATTCCTATTTTGCACCAGCCTTTATGCCACACACTGCATTCAAATACACGTACAATCTTCATATCAAAGCCTCGGAAATCCTGTGTCAGCAACATTATACATACAGGTTTTATTTTTAAATCTGTTCAGTCATTGCTGCTCATGCAAAAACAGCTCTAATTTGTTCTAAACAAACTAAAAGACATTTCTCCTATGCAAAGGGAACTGAAGCAAATCTGAAAACCAGACAGAACATATTTGTTTTGTCTGGTTTATTCATTTTTTGCGTGCTTATGAAAACTTTGCACAGGAGTAAAAGAGCCATGAGAGCCTCCCATTATTATGTTCACACTCACATGTTTGACTATATCAATGATCAATAACCACGCACGCACGCACGCACGCACGCACGCACGCACGCACGCACGCACGCACGCACGCACGCACGCACGCACGCACGCACACACACACACACACACACACACACACACACACACACACACACACACACACACACACACACACACACACACACACACACACACACACACACATATACATCACTTCAGGGGACATTACATTGACTTACATGCATTTCCTGGAGACTTATCCTAACCTTAACCATAACCAAGTCTTCACCCTAAAATTAATGATTCCCCTTATGGGGACCTCCCTTGTGTCCCCATAAGGGAGGCGAGTCCCCACACGAGACTGTGTAAACAGATGTAGGTCCCCACAAGTATAGTAATGCTAGGCCACACACACACACACACACACACACACACACACACACACACACACACACACACACACACACACACACACACACACACACACACACACACACACACACACACACACACACACACACACACACACACACACACACACACACACAGTTACGCCCCCACCCCATCAGCATGGTCCATTATAAATAATCCGCGGTGCTGTGCAGTGATCTGTAAAGTGTTTTAATCTGTGACGCTCACCGGGAAGTAGAGCAGCAGCGAGCCGAACAGGATGGTCTCGAGGAGCAGGAGGCCGGACGCCCGGATCCTCTGAGGGGACGAGGAAATACAAATAATGTTAGAAAGTTATAAGAGCATAAAGGACAAAGAATAAAATACTTTACAGGGGTATTGTCGTGCTATAAAAGCCAACCAATCAGCAGAGGTGAGACAACTAGCTCCATATGTATACTACTTTATAAAACAATAATAATAAGAGACATTTCTGCTTCATCAACACATGTCTGACAGAATGAGTCTTGTCACAGCTCTCCTCCCTGCACTCCCCTCTCAGGACGGTGGTCCCGGGGATAAGATCAGATAAGATGTACTTTATTGATCCCAATGTGGGAAATGTTTGTGTTGCAGCAGCATCAAAAGACACGGCATTGCACAATCAAAATGTAAAGACTAGAAATAAACAAGAAAGTAGAAATGATACATTACCCGGCTCCTGCGATGCCTGTAGGCCACCAGCATGCTGACGAAGATGAGGATCATGAAGACCCCCTGCAGGGTGAGCACGGCGCCCCGCAGCACCCCCCCCTCCTGCACCCGGCAGGGGGTCCCGTCCCGGCAGCTGCTGCACCCCGGCCAGCAGGGCAGGCACACGGGCAGGTCGGGGTAACACACACCTTCACTGCTGCTGTTCATAGAGCCGCCATCTGCACACACACACACACACACACACACACACACACACACACACACACACACACACACACACACACACACGGGACGACTCGAAATATATCGGCTCTACAAATAAAAAATAACTTCAAAGTCTAGTAATGCTCTTTGAAAATATAGCAAAAAATGTAATAAGTCAAGCAAATATTTAACTTAAAGGGGACCTATCATGCAAAATGCACTTTTGTACGTCTTTTCTACATGAATATGTGTCCCCGGTGTTCCAGGGAACTCACCAAGTGTCAGAAAACACAACCCTCTCTATTTTCCTCCATACCCAAATCTCTAAAAAAGGGGCTGCAACGGATCTGATAAAAACTGATCCAGATTTGAACACTGTCCTGACGTCAGGACGGTGGCGCTACGGCTATTGGGCCAACTCTCCACCTATCAGGGGAATGTGGGGTTGGGCCACGGCCGGCCATTGCCGCTCGAAAGTGCTGGAGACGCTGTAGTACATATGCCAGGCCTGTAAGTGGCGCTGTAGTCTGCCACAAAAGCAGCGAAGAGGACTTGGTTACCATGGTTACCCTTCTGTTTATTCTCCGCTGTGGCTTTCTTTCTCCCTCCCCGAGGCAAGCGTTTGCTCCCGCTGCTTTAATTCAATGCAATCCCTCCCCGTCGAGGCAAGCGCTGTAATTCTCTCCGGTTAGTCCACCAGCAGATGACAAACACCCACCTCTCCGCCTCTTCCAAGGAACGAGGGGACCGTGCGGCAGAGTTTCAGTTTCAGTTACTTTCGCCGGTCAAGATGTCCGTTAAAGTTTAAATCTTCCGGTCAAAATTAGAAAAGTGCCGGTCAAAGGTCTTCTTTGTTATTTATTGAGCTTTAAAACAAATGAATAACGACTCTATATAATAAAACACGGAGGACGGAGATCTCTTTTTCTCCCCCTCTTCTGACAGCCCAGCAGCTGATCAGAGCACGTCTCCCCTCTCCTGCAGGGGGGCGTGGTCAGCAGAATCAGACCCGTAGACAGCAAACAGCACATAGAGCGAAATGAGGCATGGCCAAAATGCATGATCTGTTTGGTATTTCGAAAACAGAAACGTATAAATATACCTTATATAGGTATGGCCCTACAATATATCATTTAAATATAGCATGATAGGTCCACTTTAATTCACCAAAGGAATGTTAGTTTTATGACTTTGCAAGGAAAAGAAAATGAAAGGACAGAGAACCAAAGTATAAAGTGACTTAATACTGGTTACGTTGATTTGATTTTATGGGCAAAAAAGGCTGAACAAGTCCTAAAAATAGCAGAGCAAGCTGACGGGCAGGTCGGGGTAACACACACCTTCATCATTGCTGTTCACAGAGCCGCCATCTGCACCCACACACACACACACGCACACGCACGCGCACACGCACACGCACACGCACACGCACACACACACACGGGACGACTCGGTTACATGTGACACCAACACCTCCTAAACATGAACTGAAACCAGACAGTGGAAATATATTGGTTTTAAAAGTAAAAAATCACTTAAAAGATGCTTCTAAGTCTGGTCATGCTCCATGAAAATGTAGCATCCTAAATGTATAGATAAAGAGGCGAGACAAAAAATACGATTAAATTCCCTTATTATCAATAATCATTTGAATATGAATATATTTATTCAATTATTAATGTATTTTGTGGGGGAAACTTCTGAAGCAATTGGAGTCAGGACTTCAGAGAGACACGGGGAGAGCTGGAGCTTTGATGGCAAACACTGACGGTTTATTTGGAGCTTCGGTCGGAGAATTCACAAGACATGTCACGGGCCACGGTTTGACCACACGGTTGAGATGCCACAATCAATTCTGAAGACCCCTCCTGTAGTTCCAGGTTTTAACTAGTTCAGAGTGTAATAATCAACATTCTTCAATAGGTAGACTGAACAGCTGAGGACACTGAATCACATTTGTTGTCGCTTATGGCTCGAGGTCATCTACACCCCGAGAAGGATGTGTTCCAGGTGTCCCACAACAATAACTATCTCTGAGCGAGAGTTGCCCGGTCATAAACTGGTAACAACAACAACTTGCTAGGGCAGCCCCTCCTTATGGGAGATAGCGGCTGCTCAAGGTTGGAGCATCTGTGTCAGAGGGGGAAAGAGGACACTAGGGAAAATGATTCCCTAACATTCTCCATTTTATTTGTGTATTTTTGCTTTTTTTAAACCTATATAGTATATATCATTTGTTTATCCACAGTGTCATGCTCGATGATTGTAGAATCGTGAATGTAAAAATACATCATTAATGATATAACTAAATGCCTAAATAAAGGACAAATTATTAAATAAGACATGAAATATATACATTTATTTTTTTATTCATTTATTTTATATAACTATTGATACATTTACACGTTTCAATATTCATTTTAAGTGTATTTATTAAATCATTTAAAAGGTAGGGTGGGTAAGAATGGAGGAACCAGCTCGAGTGCGCTAGAATTTGAAAGTACACAACCGGAAAGAATCTGCCCCTTCCTTCAGACTTCCTTATAGAGCCCCTCCTCCAACACACACAAACGCGCACATGACCAATGAGGGCACGAGATAAGTTTGTGCACAGATGGAAGGCTGACAGGCAGGTAGGCCATCCAGTTATTTTAGCCGGGCCGGCTCAGATGATTGGTCGTGCTTTTGACAGTACTACAGCTTCCACAGATGACATGTTTTATGGATTTTTTGTCAAAGCATTTAATATATTCATTGCTATCGGGATGTTAAGAGCATTCCATGGAATATAACAAAAAGTGTTTCTGAAGTGAATTACCTAACCCACCTTTAAGTAATTTACTCTCCAATTTATTTATTTATTTTTGCTTTTTTAAACATACACAACAATGCTTTACATGTATATAATGAATATCTCATTTATTTTTTATTCATTTATTAATTGCAAACATCAAATAAAAAATATAAGTTAGACATATATGAAAACAGGGATTAATCATCATTAATGAAAGATGTGCAGAATATAAAATAAGTCAATAACTCTTAATGAAATGAAAGGAAAATACTCAATCGTATATATATATATATATATTTAAATGAAGTGGTGTATGTGGAGTTTAGAGGACAGTAAACGGTACAGAGATCCTCTCTCAGGTAGAGTCTCACCTGAGTCCTGAGGGATGGTCTCGGGGTCGTAGTATCCGTCTCTGCAGCGGCAGCAGTACTGACCCAGACGAAAGCCCTGTCCTGGAGTCGCTATGCACTGCAAGAAACAGATAACTCTTAATGACAAACAACAACAATAAGAACAAATTATGCCTCTCTTTAATGAGTTTTTCTGGTTTTAATATGATGTTTTAACAGATTGTGTTGATAAAAGTTGGATTTCAAGGCTTTTAATTCAATATTAAGAAGGTCGAGGTGCCATACAAATACAGTAAAAGTATTGAAGTGCTCCATGCATACAGAAATGCTCACAGCCTGATTTCAGAAACGTCCTTTGTTTTCTACAAGTTGTTATGTTAGAAGTAGAAAGTGCAGAAAGACTCAGAAACACTCGGACAATCAGAGCTTTTTTCTGAAGGAGAGCTTAAAAAGAATGGAGCGTTTCAGGCAAAGGGTGAATAAACCCAAAATACAAGTATGGACCTAAACATTTACATTCTTCCCCTTTAATAATAATAATGATATCATTTACTTTTGCAAAGAGCAATATTTCAGATATAGTTTGCTGTTGTTAAACGCGGCCACATGTACTTCCACTCATCCAGACTCTTCTCTGTTTTAGGATGTTTGGAGGAATGCAAGAACAAAGTGTTTCCTTTAAGATTTCTAGGTTGTACGGGGTGAGTAAAGTAACTGAGATGGTGATTTTGTGGGTGACGTATTCCTTTAGTGTTGAATTATTTACGGTATGATATGAAGCTAAGTGCGCACTCTGTTGACATATTATATTTGCTGCTGTGAAGCTAACACTAGGGTCAATTTACTCTCTTTCACTCGACTTCCCTCTGATGTAAGCTGTAGTTTAGTCACTCAGGATACACACACACACACACACACACACACACACACACACACACACACACACACACACACACACACACACACATGCGCTGTGTGTTAATCTAAGTTAAAAGCTACATGGATACATAATGCCTCTTCTGAGAGCATTAACCTTTTCTAGAGAAATCCTGGCATACCCACACACACACACACACACACACACACACACACACACACACACACACACACACACACACACACACACAACCCCGTTGTCAGATGCTCGGAGACGTAATGGCACGGGCAGCAAAACATTAATGTGATATGGATTAAACGGAGCTTTAGCAGATATTAGCGGTGCATCACAGATTCAGTTATATGTGAAGTTCAAATTAAAACCACGGCGGACTCTTTGGATGCTTCACCGCCTCATGTCTTCCTCATGTTTACATTAATGTAGAGGAAACATGTGTGACGCAGTAACTAAACTGTTTCATCGAAATCTCAACATGGACTGGAGCGATGTTGAATTCAATGCTATAATAATCCACTAA
>NW_022987593.1:16771330-16778466 GCF_902827165.1 Trematomus bernacchii
ATGTCCCACAATGCATCTCGTTTTGTGACATGCGCACTGAAGAGACTTGCAATTATTGCCGTGGACTTCTGCTTTCAGACGTAGTTAATTACTAAGTTATTGTCCCATCCGATAATAATCCAATTCAGAGGCAATAATGTAATATAATACATTATTTTATATATATATTATATATTTATATAGTTACAACCGGCCCTTTGAGTGCAACCTTTATGCAAATGTGGCCCGCGATGAAATTGAGTTTGACACCCCTGCTTTAAATCATCCAATTAGCAACATTTTCCTTTCCAGCTGCAAACTGCTGCTTTCAAATTCAGTAAAAGTATCTAAGGAAAGTTAAAGTTTTCAATCTTTTTTACTTTAAAATGTATACCGCCAAAATCACAGGACATACAAATATCATTTTTGTTTCCATTGAATCCTGTGTAGAGATATTAACTAACGCCCTTTAAACGAAAGGGTTAGCCTGCTGGTTATTGTTGAGGTATTTCACTCAATACGTCTAAACTTTGACCTGCTTGTGGCACTGCAAGAGAAGCCAGGGAATCATCAAAATCATTCTGATTGATCTTCTGGGTACCTCTAACATGTGTACCAAAGTTCATAGCAATCTATGTAATAGTTGTTTCGATATTTCAGTCTTGAATGGAAGAACATTGCCATCCCTCTAGCCCCTGTCAAAGTCAATATGTCAATAAAGGGCTAAGTGTTATTGCTGTTGCTTTTGACAAAAACAACAACTTGAATCTTGGAAAGTTGCCCAACATCTCATCAAACTTCATTGAAATCTGTTGAATAGTTTATGAGATCTCCTGCTAACAAACAAACAATTAACAAAGCAGCAATGTGTCCTGTGTCATTGGGCCTTTTGATGATAAATAGACTAAAACAAAAGTGCACTTCTCTACTTTAGATTGGCTCAAAGACACCACTCTGCTCTCATTGGAATCAATTCAAAAGCACGCTCCTAAAAAGGCTCCATGTGGACTCAGGCACTTAGTGTTTCCAGAGACATTTTAGGAGAGAGAAGCCGCACTGAGAGTCCATTTCCTGCCTCTTTAGGATTCAGCTGGTCTCAAGAAGGAGAAGTAATGCTTTGATAATAAGTCTCGAAATGACAAACTCTTTTGGAGATCTCGTAAGCACTTTGAATGGCCTTGTTTTGAAAAGTGCTATATAAATACACTTGCCTTTCCAGAGCATTAAAATATGTCAACCTTTTAAGCTAACATCAACTTCCGATAGCTAACTGATTTCCTTAATCCTAAACATGTGTGTTAGCTATGTAAACATCCACACCCATTTAACAAAACAGGAAGTGTATATCGTACCATTGGCGCTGTTTTAAATGCTATAGTAATGCTATATTTGACCTTTAGAGCATCCTTGGTTTCTCTCTGGTTCTTTTATTATTGTTTCATTACCTGCATGGTGGTGCGGTTGCACTGGTGAGAGTCAGAGAACCATCCGTCTCCTTCTGAACACTGATCCAGGTCCATGTCCTGGATGTTGACGTCCACCCGGATCACACCTCTGACACACACACACACACACACACACACACACACACACCACACACACACACACACACACACACACACACACACACACACACACACACACACACACACACACCACACCACACACACACACACACACACACACACACACACACACACACACGGGTCACATGTGCGTTAGAGCACAGAAACATGAGTTGTCCCAGGTATCTTCTCATTAGAAATATCCATATGTTTCTCCTTTATCTGCAGAAACCGGCATGGCATTTAAGTGGATTTCAGTGTGTGTGTGTGTGTGTGTGTGTGTGTGTGTGTGTGTGTGTGTGTGTGTGTGTGTGTGTGTGTGTGTGTGTGTGTGTGTGTTTGTCTGAGTGTCCTGTGTGTGTGTGTGTGTGTGTGTGTGTGTGTGTGTGTGTGTGTGTGTGTGTCTCACCTGAACTCTGGGGTCAGGTCTGGCTTGAGTCCGTAGAAGGCCGTGGACAGTGTGAGTATCCAATCAGAAACAAACAGTCCGTCCTCACAGTCGAGGAAGGGGGCGTCGGCCCACCGTACCCCGCTGTGATTGGTCACGTAGCTGTCGCCCTGTCTCCATTTGGGCGTGTCCAAAGTGCTCAGGTCGTTCAGCAGCACTCTCTTCGACAGAGCCGCCATTGGTTGGCTGGCAGAGATGGCAAAAGTACACACATCCTTTACTCAAGTAGAAGTACAGATACTTGTGTTTAAAAATACTCTGGTGAAAGTAGAAGAACTGACTAAACTTCTTTCCTCAAGTAAAAGTAAAGAGGGCTTTGAAATGTACTTCAGTAAAAAGTACCCATAACTAGCAGCTGTTTTAAAGAGTACCTGACCTCCCTTTATATTAATAGAACAATAATGTCATTGTTAGCTAATGAATGTTTCCATGCTGAACAACGGCAACATGACAACGTTTTCATTGGTCCCTCTTCTTTAGAGAAGACCAGGAAATGATGGATACACGGATCGTGTTCAAATCAATAGGCACGCAATGACTCTAAATAATAATGATCAGGCCACCAAACACACATTCAAACTAAAGGAACCAGCCTGTTTGGGAAATGTAAGAAGTAGAAAGTACAGGTATTTGGGTTCAACATGTAAGAAGTAGAAAGTACAGGTATTTGTGTTCAACATGTAAGAAGTAGAAAGTACAGGTATTTGTGTTCAACATGTAAGAAGTAGAAAGTACAGGTATTTGTGTTCAACATGTAAGAAGTAGAAAGTACAGGTATTTGTGTTCAAAATGTAAGAAGTAGAAAGTACAGGTATTTGGGTTCAACATGTAAGAAGTAGAACGTACAGGTATTTGTGTTCAACATGTAAGAAGTAGAAAGTACAGGTATTTGGGTTCAAAATGTAAGAAGTAGAAAGTACAGGTATTTGTGTTCAAAATGTAAGAAGTAAAAGTCAAAAGCTGTCTGAAAAATAAGTAGTGGAGTAAAGTACTGATACCAGAAAAATGTACAGTAACGAAGTAATTGTACTCCACTACTTCCCACCTCCGTTGGCTGGGCTCCGGGAACTTGAAGTTTCTGAACCAGCTGTCGTCGGGGGCCGGTGCCGGGGGGTGCAGCTTCTTCCAGGCTCTGGACAGATCCTGCAGGATGATGTTCGGCACCTTGGCGTTGGGGTTTCGGGAGGCGCAGAGCACCAGCTGGGGCTCGGGGGACGTCGGGTCGGCGTCAAAAGTGAGCAGGGCCCTCCGGATCACTATGTCGGCCTCCAGGAGGGCGCGGACCATAGCGTGGTACCACTCCATGTCCTCCTACGATACAATACGATAACATACAAGTACAATGTTGAAGTTAATTTAATAGAGCACTTTTCCAAATGCTCAAAGAGCACATATCAGACATGTAACAGTGAATACAGCAAATTAGGGTGAAGTGTCTCGCCCAAGGACACAAAGTTATGGGTACTTTTTACTTAAAGTGGACCTATCATGCTATATTTGAATAATATATTGTAGGGCCATACCTGTATAAGGTATATTTATACGTTTTCTTTTTCAAAATACCAAACAGATCATGCATTTTAGCCATGCCTCATTTTGCTCTATTTTGCTCTCCTCCACCCTGTCTTTGCATGTGCTGCAGCTGACCACGCCCCCCTGCAAAGGAGGGGGCCGAGTTACGAGCGTCGTGTTACCATGCTGTTACCATGCCACGGCAACCTCTCATTCCCCTGATAGGTCAGCTCCTCCGTCCTGACATCAGAGAAATGTTCAAATCTGGATCAGTTTTTATCAGATCCGTTGCAGCCCCGTGTTTAGAGATTTGAGTATGGAGGAAAATAGAGAGGGTTGTGTTTTCTGACACTTGGTGAGTTCCCTGGAACACCGGGGACACATATTCATGTATAAAAGACGTACAAAAGTGCATTTTGCATGATAGGTCCCCTTTAAGTACATTTCGAAGCCCATACTTCTTTACTTTTACTTGAGTAAAGAAGTTTAGTCAGTACTTCTACTTTTACCAGAGTATTTTTATACACAAGTATCTGTACTTCTACTTGAGTAAAGGATCATCTCTGACCTGCACTGTGCTCTCCCGCAGGTCGCTCGCCTGGAAGATCATGTTGAGGAAGTTAGCCGTGTTAGCGAGAGCGCCCAGAGCCGGTCTCAGGGGGGCGCTGAAGCTGGGGGGCAGCGAGGGGGCGTTTTGTCCCGAGAGGCTGAACGCTTGTGAGCAACGAGAAACCTCCAGAGCCGAGGAGTCTCCGGAGTACAGGAAGCTCTCCGCAGGGGTCCAATCATCTTCCTGCACGGTGGGGGGGTCGGAGGGCGTCACAATCCCAGAAGGACCAGAGGGTCCGGAGGTGGAGACATCTGAGGGTCAGAGTTCAACACTTAAAAGGGCTTTTTTACAGTGAAAACACTGAATCGTTGGCTTGAATTAAATGTATTATGTCAACAGATTTCACATAACCTATGTATGTTATTGAAAGCAATAATATTTAGTTTGAATACATTTTTTTAGGTTCAACTTAATATCATTGCTTTCAACTAACCTGATACAGTTACGTGAAATCTGTTGACATAATACATTTAATTAAAGCCAACGTTTCAGGTTTTTTGTGTAGATAGATAGATACAAATATTGTAATTGTTTTGTCACAGCAGCATTTTGACAGTCAATGTAATAATTACAAAAATTCTTTAAAATAAATAAACATTACACATTTTAAATTAAAAACGAAATATTCTCAGTAGAAAATACATATATTCAGAAGGGTATCCAAACACTATAATACTCAATATATCAATCTACTAAAGGGACAGAAACATATAATCATAGTGTGCTATATAAATAACAAAATGGTCGCAAACAGTTACAGATATGCAATGGAAAACCTAAGTCACTGCAGGCTCCTCCCACAATGCTAAATAAATATGTATAAGACATAAAACAGTTAAAAAAATAAATGAAAATAGTGCAAGAAGAAACAGAGTAGAAATAAATGAGTGCAAGACTATTGTGCAAGTAATGCAGAATAAGAATGTACAATTAAATGCTGTTGAGTGAAATAAAATACTGCTTATTGTAATAATAGATAAATATGGGAGATATACATACATGGTCCTGTGCTGTTGTCTGCCTCCACTGTGACTCCTGGAGAGGAGTCTGGAGTCTCCTGAGCTTTGAGGAGGGAGGAGAGCAGAAGAAGAAAAGGAAGCCAAACAGGAACCATGCTGAATTCACTCTGGAGGAGGAAGAGGAGGAGGAAGAAGAAGAAGAAGGAGAGAGTCACACGTCTAGACCAAGTTCTCTCTTTGGCCGCCTTCTTGACTCCTTTTCTTCAGTGGTGTAAAGTAGCTAAGTACATAAACGTATACCGTAAGTACTTCTACCCCACTACAGTTCAGAGGTCAATGGTGTACTTTCCCTCCACTACATGTATTTAATACCTTTAGTTACTTTACAGATGTGGATGAATGATGTGAAATATAATCAAGTGTTAAATCAGACTTTAGTTCCACCTGGAGTAAATTCACAAGCTACCCTGCAGTATACAAAGTCATTCAAACTAGCTGCACCTTTACCAGCTTTGAGAACACTTTCATGATCAATCATTATAAAACATATCATATATATTATTCTGAAATGGACCAATCTGCCAACACAGTCTCACGGCATTTCGTGTTATAGTCACGAAATTAAATTAATCTATTGATTTGTGTTCACCAACACGAATAAAATGCAAAAATCGTGTTGGTGAACACGAATCAATACAATAGATTAATTTCAAGACTGTGTTCAATCTGCACAATGACTACTTTTACTGTCGCTACTTTCACTATATTTTGATGATAATACTTTTCTACTTTTACTTGAGTAACATTTTGAATGCAGGACTTTTACTGTAACTGAGTATTCCTACACTCTGGTACTTCTACTTTTACTCAAGTACAAGATCAGAGTACTTCTACTTTTACTTAACTACAAGATCTGAGTACTACTACTTTTACTCAAGTACAAGATCTGAGTACTTCTACTTTTACTCAAGTACAAGATCTGAGTACTTCTACATTTACTCAAGTACAAGATCAGAGTACTTCTACTTTTACTCAAGTACAAGATCTGAGTACTTCTACTTTTACTCGAGTACAAGATCTGAGTACTTTTACTCGAGTACAAGATCTGAGTACTTCTACTTTTACTCAAGTACAAGATCTGAGTATCACTTTTACTCAAGATCTGAGTACTTCTACTTTTACTGAAGATCTGAGTACTTCTCCCACCTCTGCTTTTTCTTAGTTTGGAGAAATAAAGAAGTCACATGTTGGCGGATGTTTGGACTCTCTCCATCTTCTCATCAGCGGCGCGGCAGCGGCAGGTCTGCGGCGCGCACACGCGGAGCACACAGCCCCATCTGTGCCGCGCACGGACACACGCAGGCTCGCACGAAGAGATGGTTAAAGCTGCTGGTCCTCGGTGGTGTCTCTGCTACTGACGGTGGGAGGAGGCGGGGGACCGGGAGAGATCCCCGCATCTTCCGCAGTCCGTGCGGTGAAATCTGCCGCGTGCGGTGCCGCTCCGTCTCCGTGTCCGTGCGCCAAATATATCCAAAGCAAATGCAGCGTGTGCGAGGAGGGGGAGGCGGGGAGGAAGAGGGAAGAGCCTCAAAGTTATGGGACCCCGGGTTTTGGGGAGAGGAGGAGAGAGACTGTGGTAAAGATTGAGGGAGGAAGAGAGAAGAGAGAGAGTGTCCTTCCCTCTTCTTCTTCTTCTTCTTCTTCTTCTTCTTCTTCTTCTTCTTCTTCTTCTTCTTCTTCTTCTTCTTCTTCTTCTTCTTCTTCTTCTTCTTCTTCTTCTTCTTCTTCTTCTTCTCTTCTCCTGTCTGCCGCTTCTGCTATCTGTTGCTCCAAAGAGCCTAAAGCCCATCTGATGGAGGCTTCTGATGCTCATCCATCCTCCCTCTCTCACCCCTCTCTCTCTCACCCCTCACTCACTCACTCTCTCTCTCTCTCTCTCTCTCTCACCCCCCCCCTCTCTCTCTCTCTCTCTCTCTCTCACCCTCCCTCTCTCTCTCTCTCTCTCTCTCTCTCTCTCTCCCCTCTCTCTCTCTCACACCCTCCCCTCCCCTTAATTCACCCTG
>NW_022987593.1:16778589-16798589 GCF_902827165.1 Trematomus bernacchii
TCTCACATCCTCACCCTTAATTCACCTGCGCCTCCCTCCTTTATTTATATCGACAGGGACGCTCACCAGTGCTGAAAGGTGATGAGAGTGGTACATCTGGTGTGTGTGTGTGTGTGTGTGTGTGTGTATACGTGTGTGTGTATACGTGTGTGTGTATACGTGTATGTGTGTGTGTGTGTACAAGATGATGCAGTCAGTCACAGATAAGGGTTAAGCTCTGCTGCATTTGAACGTCCATCAAGAAGAATCTCCTATACTGGATGGATTAACCCCTCATATGGGGAGAGTAGATGGTCTTTTATTACACACACACACACACGCACGCACGCACGCACGCACGCACGCACACACATACTGGAGGATATCATAGATGCAACAACTCATTTTCATTTGATTATCGTTGTTGGTTTTCTGCAATGTCAGGGAATCCCCCCTTGTGTGTGTGTGTGTGTGTGGTTGTGTGTGTGTGTGTGTGTGTGTGTGTGTGTGTGTGTGTGTGTGTGTGTGTGTGTGTGTGTGTGTGTGTGTGTATGTGTGTGTATGTGTGTGTGGTGTGTGTGTGTGTGTGTGTGTGTGCTGGTGTGTGTGTGTTGTGTGTGTTGTGTGTGTGTGTGTGTGTGTGTGTGTCTGGCAAGCGCGAGAGATGCTGCATGAGTCGCATGAGGCGGGAGCCACCCCCGCCGCCCACGAGAGAGAGAGAGAGAGGCGAAATTGAAGTGTGATGCAGGCAAGATTCCTTGTTTTGGTGACCATGGCAACCGGTTTCTGAGAATCACACCCCTCCCTCACACACACACACACACACACACACACACACACACACACACACACACACACACACACACACACACACACACACACACACACACACACACACACACACACACCCCACCCCTGGGACTTCACTGCAGGGAAGGTGCTGCAGTCAATCCTGAGGAAGACAATAAGGCAGAGGTTGTGTGTGTGTGTGTGTGTGTGTGTGTGTGTGTGTGTGTGTGTGTGTGTGTGTGTGTGTGTGTGTGTGTGCGTGCGTGTGTGTCATTGGTTTTACTTGCTGTCTGTAAAAGAACCCCTTTCTGTTCATTTTCAGTATCATATCAGTATGTAGTGTCTCTACTTTAAAGAGTCCTCTCCTGCTGATGTTCAGGTGTATATCAGTATGTAGTGTCGTCTACTTTAAAGAGTCCCTCTCTGCTGAATGCTTACAGTGTGTATATCAGTATGTAGTGTCTCTACTTTAAAGAGTCCTCTCCTGCTGATGTCCAGGTGTATATCAGTATTTAGTGTCTCTACTTTAAAGAGTCCTCTCCTGCTGATGTCCAGGTGTATATCAGTATGTAGTGTCTCTACTTTAAAGAGTCCTCTCCTGCTTGATGTTCAGGTGTATATCAGTATGTAGTGCCTCTACTTTAAAGAGTCCTCTCCTGCTGATATTCAGGTGTATATCAAGTATGTAGTGCCTCTACTTTAAAGAGTCCTCTCCTGCTGATGTTCAGGTGTATATCAGTATGTAGTGTCTCTACTTTAAAGAGTCCCTCCTGCTGATGTTCAGGTGTATATCAGTATGTAGTGTCTCTACTTTAAAGAGTCCTCTCCTGCTGATGTTCAGGTGTATATCAGTATGTAGTGTCTCTACTTTAAAGAGTCCTCTCCTGCTGATGTTCAGGTGTATATCAGTATGTAGTGTCTCTACTTTAAAGAGTCCTCTCCTGCTGATGTTCAGGTGTATATCAGTATGTAGTGTCTCTACTTTAAAGAGTCCTCTCCTGCTGATGTCCAGGTGTATATCAGTATGTAGTGTCTCTACTTTAAAGAGTCCTCTCCTGCTGATGTTCAGGTGATATCAGTAGTAGTGTCTACTTTAAAGAGTCCTCTCCTGCTGATGTTCAGGTGTATATCAGTATGTAGTGTCTCTACTTTAAAGAGTCCTCTCCTGCTGATGTTCAGGTGTATATCAGTATGTAGTGTCTCTACTTTAAAGAGTCCTCTCCTGCTGATGTTCAGGTGTATATCAGTATGTAGTGTCTCTACTTTAAAGAGTCCTCTCCTGCTGATGTTCAGTGTATATCAGTATGTAGTGTCTCTACTTTAAAGAGTCTCTCCTGCTGATGTTCAGGTGTATATCAGTATGTAGTGTCTTCTACTTTAAAGAGTCCTCTCCTGCTGATGTTCAGGTGTATATCAGTATGTCGTGTCTCTACTTTAAAGAGTCCTCTCCTCCTGCTGATGTTCAGGTGTATATCAGTATGTAGTGTCTCTACTTTAAGAGTCCTCTCCTGCTGATGTTCAGGTTATATCAGTATGTAGTGTCTCTACTTAAAGAGTCCTCTCCTGCTGATGTTCAGGTGTATATCAGTATGTAGTGTATCTACTTTAAAGAGTCCTCTCCTGCTTGATGTTCAGGTGTATATCAGTATGTAGTGTCTCTACTTTAAAGAGTCCTCTCCTGCTGATGTCAGTTGTATATCAGTATTAGTGTCTCTACTTTAAAGATGTCCTCCTCCTGCTGATGTTCAGGTTGTATATCAGTATTTGTCCTCTCCTGCTGATGTTCAGGTGTATATCAGTATGTAGTGCCTCTACTTTAAAGAGTCCTCTCCTGCTGATCTTCAGGTGTATATCAGTATGTAGTGCCTCTACTTTAAAAGAGTCCTCCTCCTGCTGATGTTCAGGTGTATATCAGTTATGTAGTGTCTCTACTTTAAAGAGTGCCTCTCCTGCTGATGTTCAGGTGTATATCAGTATGTAGTGTCTCTACTTTAAAGAGTCCTCTCCTGCTGATGTTCAGGTGTATATCAGTATGTAGTGTCCTCTACTTTAAAGAGTCCTCTCCCTGCTTGATGTCCAGGTGTATATCAGTAATGTAGTGTCTCTACTTTAAAGAGTCCTCTCCTGCTGATGTTCAGGTGATATCAGTAAGTAGTGCCTCTACTTAAAGAGTCCTCTCCTGCTGATCTTCAGGTGTATATCATATGTAGTGCCTCTACTTTAAAGAGTCCTCTCTCCTGCTGATGTTCAGGTGTATATCAGTATGTTAGTGTCTCTACTTTAAAGAGTCCTCTCCTGCTGATGTTCAGGTGTATATCAGTATGTAGTGTCTCTACTTTAAAGAGTCCTCTCCTCCTGATGTTCAGGTGTATATCAGTATGTAGTGTCTCTACTTTAAAGAGTCCTCTCCTGTCTGATGTTCAGGTGTATATCAGTATGTAGTGTCTCTACTTTAAAGAGTCCTCTCCTGCTGATGTTCAGGTGTATATCAGTATGTCGTGTCTCTACTTTAAAGAGTCCTCTCCTGCTGATGTTCAGGTGTATATCAGTATGTAGTGTCTCTACTTTAAAGAGTCCTCTCCTGCTGATGTTCAGGTGTATATCAGTATGTAGTGTCTCTACTTTAAAGAGTCCTCTCCTGCTGATGTTCAGGGTGTATATCAGTATGTAGTGTATCTACTTAAAGAGTCCTCTCCTGCTGATGTTCAGGTGTATATCAGTATGTAGTGTCTCTACTTTTAAAGAGTCCTCATCCTGCTGATGTTCAGTTGTATATCAGTATGTAGTGTCTCTACTTTAAAAGAGTCCTCTCCTGCTGATGTCCAGGTGGTATTATCAGTATTTAGTGTCTCTACTTAAAGAGTCCTCTCCTGCTGATGTTCAGGTGTATATCAGTATGTAGTGCCTCTACTTTAAAGAGTCCTCTCCTGGCTGATCTTCAGGTGTATATCAGTATGTAGTTGCCCTACTTTAAAAGAGTCCTCTCCTGCTGATGTTTCAGGTGTTAATCAGTATGTAGTGTCTCTACTTTAAAGAGTCCTCTTCCTGCTGATGTTCAGGTGTATACAGTATGTAGTGTCTCTACTTTAAAGAGTCCCTCTCCTGCTGATGTTCAGGTGTATATCAGTATGTAGTGTCTCTACTTTAAAGAGTCCTCTCCTGCTGATGTCCAGGTGTAATATCAGTATTTAGTGTCTCTACTTTAAAGAGTCCTCTCCTGCTGATGTTCAGGTGTATATCAGTATTAGTGTCTCTACTTAAAGAGTCCTCTCCTGCTGATGTTCAGGTGTATATCAGTATGTAGTGTCTCTACTTTAAAGAGTCCTCTCCTGCTGATGTTCAGGTGATATCAGTAAGTAGTGCCTCTACTTTAAAGAGTCCTCTCCTGCTGATCTTCAGGTGTATATCAGTATGTAGTGCCTCTACTTTAAAGAGTCCTCTCCTGCTGATGTTCAGGTGTATATCAGTATGTAGTGTCTCTACTTTAAAGAGTCCTCTCCTGCTGATGTTCAGGTGTATATCAGTATGTAGTGTCTCTACTTTAAAGAGTCCTCTCCTGCTGATGTTCAGGTGTATATCAGTATGTAGTGTCTCTACTTTTAAAGAGTCCTCTCCTCCTGATGTTCAGGTGTATATCAGTATGTAGTGTCTCTACTTTAAAGAGTCCTCTCCTGCTGATGTTCAGGTGTATATCAGTATGTAGTGTCTCTACTTTAAAGAGTCCTCTCCTGCTGATGTTCAGGTGTATATCAGTATGTAGTGTCTCTACTTTAAAGAGTCCTCTCCTGCTGATGTTCAGGTGTATATCAGTATGTAGTGTCTCTACTTTAAAGAGTCCTCTCCTGCTGTTGTTCAGGTGTATATCAGTATGTAGTGTCTCTACTTTAAAGAGTCCCTCTCCTGCTGATGTTCAGGTGTATATCAGTATGTAGTGTATCTACTTTAAAGAGTCCTCTCCTGCTGATGTTCAGGTGTATATCAGTATGTAGTGTTTCTACTTTAAAGAGTCCTCTCCTGCTGATGTTCAGGTGTATATCAGTATGTAGTGTCTCTACTTTAAAGAGTCCTCTCCTGCTGATGGCTCAGGTGTATATCAGTATGTAGTGTCTCTACTGTAAAGAGTCCTCTCCTGCTGATGTTCATGGTGTATATCAGTATGTAGTGTAATCTACTTTAAAGAGTCCTCTCCTGCTGATGTTCAGGTGTATATCAGTATGTAGTGTCTCTACTTTAAAGAGTCCTCTCCTGCTGATGTTCAGGTGTATATCAGTATGTAGTGTCTCTACTTTAAAGAGTCCTCTCCTGCTGATGTTCAGGTGTATATCAGTATGTAGTGTCTCTACTTTAAAGAGTCCTCTCCTGCTGATGTTCAGGTGTATATCAGTATGTAGTGTCTCTACTTTAAAGAGTCCTCTCCTGCTGATGTTCAGGTGTATATCAGTATGTAGTGTCTCTACTTTAAAGAGTCCTCTCCTGCTGATGTTCAGGTGTATATCAGTATGTAGTGTCTCTACTTTAAAGAGTCCTCTCCTGCTGATGTTCAGGTGTATATTAGTATGTAGTGTCTCTACTTTAAAGAGTCCTCTCCTGCTGATGTTCAGGTGTATATCAGTATGTAGTGTCTCTACTTTAAAGAGTCCTCTCCTGCTGATGTTCAGGTGTATATCAGTATGTAGTGTCTCTACATGTCTCCATGCTTTAATGTTCAAAAAGCTCTTTATTGTTCTCATACTGCCTGTGCTGCAGCACCTCTTTTCACCCTCTGTCTGAAACCAGAGCCCAGTCTGCTCTGATTGGTTAGCTGGCCGGCTCTGTTGTGATTGGTCAACCACTTAGAGATATCCCGCCCCTTAGCCTATCACGTAAAATGTGTTGGAGCGCTAGCCAATAGGAGCGTGAGTGTTACATAATGATGTCACTATGTTACAGAAGTAAACAAAGGAGTCCAATGGAGGTGCTTCAGGCAGGGGGGGAGTGTGTGGGAGAGAAACTCCCTCTGGAGGGAACACAGGGATTTTAGCCTTTGCAGACCATTTACATGCACTAAACCCATGTAACACACTACTGGAAAGGGAAAACCCCAAAAAGCATCATAGTGCCCCTTTAAAAAAAAAAAAAAAACCCAAACACGAGACACGCTTAAAGATAATAAGATGTGATTCGATGCTCAATCCTAAAAATAAATAAAGCATGGTGTATTGTTTAAGCTGCACGCTGCTGACCTCTGACCTCAGGCTACATCACATCAACATTCTGCTGTTAGTCTGATTACTCCACACATAAACCTCCGATATGAACAAAAACACTGCATTCTTCCACACACACACACACACGCACGCACGCACGCACGCACGCACGCACGCACACACACACACACACACACACACACACACACACACACAGCATGGATTAATGGCCCTTCATCCACTCTCCCATCATTATCTCATCCATCATTATGGGATGTCCTGCAGCGCCCCCTGCCTGCAGCCCAGCTTCATTGCAACACTTCAGGTCAGTGCTGTTATTGTTTTTTTAAGGGAACAATTCATGTTGTATTAATGTGAGGTTATTTCATTGTTGTTTTCCACTCTCTCCGTCTGATATCCATGCAGTTGGAGGAAACTCTTGTTGCTCGAGGCCCTGCAGCCAATAGGGGGGTCTTGAAAAGAACAAGACCTTCTCTCAAAAGCTTTATTTGTTATATGTACAATTGCGACAGCACAGTTTGGCCCTCAACCTAAAACAATATCAATTATGTAAAGTACTAGACTCTCCATTGACCCCGAAAACCTTTTTTATTGGATGGATTGAAGAATATCAGTGCACAACTATCAATGTACATTACCTAAACAAAGCCTTTTCGGATTAAATTCTGAATTGGTGTGATCTAAAAAGTGCTGAAACATCATCTGAAGTGTGTTGTATTTCAAACTGTTCATCTTATATCTCCACCTGTCTAGGAATCAGTTGGATTCTCCCTGAACATCCTGATATTTCATCCACTCTGAACCTCTTTACACTTTCAGTTTCTCCAGGGTCTTTGTACAATAAGCTGTAATAAGAGGCCTGGTTCAGGTGTCACACATGATGTTCCTCCAATCATAATCATTTCATGTCACCACTTAAAAGTAAACACACACACACACACACACATTATTTTGTTGATTTTTGGGGATTATATTGAGATTTTATGTTTAAAAGATACACATTTATTATGATTTTAATATATTTATTTTTCTATTCATAATGTTTTATTTGTGAATGTTATGGTTGATTTTTTTTATTTTAACTCACTCTGGAAATGTCTAAGGAGTTGCAAAACTACCAAAATAAGACACAAAACAATCAACAACAACCGCAGTCTAGATTTGTACTTTTATATCCGTAACCAGGATATCGTATCATACACTATCCAGTCAATATGTAAAACCCCCCAAAACATATCATCCATAAAATAAGAATAACCTTTTAAATTGACAGAAAAGCTATTTTCTATTCCTTAAAAATGTACCTTTGACAATATCAAGCGCTCCTGCACATTATTAGGAAGTCGCAGTAAATACACATTTTTTATTTGGTGACTTTGGGGATCTTAAGAGCATTTTGAGAGCCATATCGATTTAGTTTTAAAACACACAGATAAGAACGATCCAGCCCAAGGAGGTAAAACCCAACCAGTTAAAAGTAGAGTGCCGTTATGTTGGACATCTTGTGATATTTCTGTCGTTTTTCTCCACTTTTATTAGATTTATTAGGAGAAGACTGCAGCTGAGACTAAGTGTGAGAACATTGTGGTTGAGAGATTGACAGTCCTCTGACGCAGGAGTTAATAAACTTGTTCTTAACTCATTCAGATATCTGGGAGGAAGCCAGAGAAAACTACTCCCCACGCCTCATTAAAGGTGAGCTATTAAACACCTCTGGACTCATGGGGGGTGTCAGAGTGCTAACACTGTTCAAATACCCTGTTCAAGACATGCATTGAGTATATGAGTAAAAGTAAGAGTATAATCATGAACCCAAGTAGAAAAGACTGTTATACTATTATATATGTTACCATTAGAATATTTCTCTATCTCTCAGGGTTGAGGTGGAGCTCATTTATCTCATGCATCTATCCATGTTGACTTTTTTTGTATCATTATACACTGCAAGATACACAGCCATGGGAAGACTTGTATGCATCTGCTTAGTGTTACTGCTTACAGAAACAAAAGTACTAACAAGGAGATAGGGACAGAATATGACTAAAAGGAGAAGCTTAACTACCAAAAAGAGACACAACACTGTCAAAAAGAGTCTCAAACAGACCATCAAGAGATGCAAAATGTCTACAAAGATTTTATTTTTGAATCTGTGGCTCTTGTTCTTCTGAGTTCATATCTTTTCCCTCGGGGGTTGTCTCGTAATCCCTCCATGATTGCACAAGCACACATTTAGGTTTAATGTGTTTGCAGTGCATGTTTTGGGGTAGACATTTTGCTACTTTGCCAAACGACTCATTTATTACAAACATTTAATGTTCAAAGAGAAAATAATCCAGTCTGCATTAGATTTCCCCTGAAACTGTTTGCTGTTTGCAAATGTGTCGTTTGTAAAAGTGATTTCCAGTGGGACGGAAATTCATAAATAACCCAAGCCGAAAAAATACAAGGATCAAAGAAAGTCTTGCAGATACAACTAAGAGAAATGTTAACCTGCAGTTTAGAAGCAAATAAACTCATGACTGGATTAAAAATAATCAAGGTTTTTAGCCCCATCCAGAACAACCCTGATGACCTCACTATGACATCATCAGGGAAGTGATTCATGTATAGATGCAGCAGCAGCATGGCCGCACCATTTTAATTAAAAACACAACCTTGATTTAACCAAATTCCCTTTATTGCATCTTTTAATTCCATGTATATGAATACTGTTGCATTCAGGAAAAATACTCCACTATTTTAATAATAGATAGCATATGAAAGATCCTAAACACCCCATTTTTGAGGAAAATATTGCAGATAGTTCCAGAAGAAAGTGCAGCCGAAACTCAAAATGGATTTCTAGTTAAAAAATGAACTTATAATGAAGTTTGAAGCTTCAAACTCACTCTATTCCATCTTTGAATTGCATTTATATACATAATATTGCATCTAAGAAAGAGAAATAGACATTTGTTTGCAAAATAAATTGATATATAAATAAATTGCATATATAAAAAAGACCCCAAACGCCCCTTTAATGAAAAATAGGAGAATATATTGCAGATAGTTCCAGAAAACGTGGCAGAAACACGACAGGAAGTTGATCCCTGGATGAATATTCTAGAAATCCTGCAAGAATAAAACATTATTTTTCCTTTAATTTTCTAATTTATTTGTATCTCCTTCTTAAGGAATGAAAACATGAATCAGCTGTGCACATGTGTGTCTGAATCAGGTATTAGAAACCCCACAGATTTAATGTATAGTTCCCATCATCTGCGCTCATAGGTTTTAAGCCCCATGCAAAACAACCCTGATGACATCACTATGACATCATCAGGGAAGTGCCCCATACAAATATGCAGCAGCAACTGACTGCTCAAATTACAGTAAAAAAATCCACATATTTCTTCTATTGCATATTTGAATTGCATGCATATAGATAATGTTGCATTTTAGATAAAAAGGAGACATTGGTTTGCAAAATAATAAAAAATAAAACAATAAAAACAGTACAGAAAATTGCATATAAAAGTCCCCAAACCCCCCTTTATTGAAAAATAGGAGAAAACATTGCAGATAGTTCAGAATAACCCAGATGTGCACCGCTGAAACACAACAGGAAGTTCATCCCTGGCTGAATAATCTAGAAATACTGAAAGACGACAACATTCTTTTTTATTTATTTTTCAAAAAGAATCTCCTTTTTACAGAATGAAAACAGAAGTCAGCTGTGCACATGTGAGGCTGAATCAGGTGTTAAAACGCCACAGACTTAATTTATAGTTCCCATCATCGGCGCTCATAAAGCGGTATTATGAGCGGAGGAGGAGCGGGTGGGGCCTGGAGGAACACAGACTGTGGTCACTGACCGGAGACTCTTCTGCCTTTATTCTCCTCAAATCACACCGCATGTCTGACCCAGGGGTCCAACCTGCTGCTGGGAGAAATCTGCACTCACATCCCCGAGATCTGTCAGATGGATGCGGAGCTGAGGATGAAAAGATCGCCTGATATGTTTGTTGGCATTTTCGCTCATCGCCTATTTATGGGAGGCAGCGGCAGCGGCGGCGGCTCGGCCCTTTCTTTATTATAAGGAAAGAGATCTCCGCGGTTATAGCTATGTGAAAAGAGCGGATCGCCGAATAATTCTCGTTTCGCGATCCCGAGGAATAATTATGAACAACGCGCAAGATATGTCGCCTGATTTCGTGTTGATGCGCCTGGTTTCCGCGGCCGAGGATGACCGCTTGGACGCGGAAAACGGGAATCTGCCACCGGGAGGAGTGTCGGTGGCGGGGCTGGGGAAGGACGTCCTGGCTCACAGCGGCGTCAAACCGGGGTTGGATATCAGCCGAGACCCGACGGTGGGCCTTGAGCATCCCAACAAAGGCCATCCGCCGCACGGAGAGACTGCACCTGACACCGGGGGGACGGAGAGCCGAGCCCCGGCGCCTGCTCCGCCGCAGAGCCCCATGGAGGCCCAGGGCTTTGACTTCGCCCCCAGCCCCGGTTTAAGGCCTCAGCTGCTCGTCTTCTCCAATATAATGCGGAATGGAGAGGGGATTTTAGAATTAGACCGTCGGAATCAGCAAAGGGATGCTCTGGGTTTGGATCAGAGGCGCGGGCCCGGCGGTCAATAACAACAGCCGGAGCACCGGGGACGCGCAGCAGCAGGACCTGATGGACCGGACATGGGGAGCGCATCCGCCGGGCGAGATGCACCAGGGAGCTGCGGAGCTTTGCCGCCGGCACCGACTCATCACTACCACGCCCGAGTGGCCCTTGTTGTCGGAGAGATCTAACCCTCTCACCGTGATTGACTCTA
Source organism: Trematomus bernacchii (assembly GCF_902827165.1). Lineage (NCBI taxonomy): Eukaryota > Metazoa > Chordata > Actinopteri > Perciformes > Nototheniidae > Trematomus > Trematomus bernacchii. The sequence goes on from NW_022987593.1 coordinate 16,789,375, forward strand.
AATGGGGGTGCGCCTCCAGGGACAGAGAGGGAGCCGTGTTCGAGCTGGCGCGACGTTTCGGGGAGCTGGGGGTCGGTGCGGTGCCCAAGATGCTGCTCAAAGCCGGGGAGCTCCCGCAGTGTTCGTGTCAGGGAGCTCACAGGCCGGCCGGAGGAGGAGTGGAGCCCAGGGACGACCCCACTGAAACCAGCGATGCTCTGCTGGTGCTGGAGGGGCTGGGGAGCGGGGATGTCGGCCTTGACATGGACGAGTGCACGGAGGGGGATCCGGACGATGAGATCGGACGCAGAGAGTTTCTACTGAACAGGAAGAGGGAAATAGTTCAGAAAATGTCGGGGTCTTTCTCCATCAGCAGCTTCCAGGCGGAGTTGAGGCGGCAGGTGGAGGGGAGCGAGGCGGCGGCTGCACACCTGCACGGCTCTCAGGTGTGCAGCCTCCACGGGGGGTTAGCCAGGAGGATCTCGCAGGTAAGCTCCGGGGATTCAGAGGTGACAGCCCAGGTTTCAGCCACAACACCGTTATCTACACCCACACCGGTCCAGAACTCACCTTGGGGCACAAGTCCGAACCTGAGCCAGGTGTCCACCCCCAGGAGGAGGCCGGAGAGGTGTGCCAGCGCGCCCAGGACTCCCACATCTGGCTGGGGCTCCGGGGGGGAAAAGATGCTCAAAGTGCCAGGGAAGTCCAAAAAGGGCTCGTTAAAGATCCGCCTGAGTAAACTGTTTCCGGACTAAAAAGCTGCAGCGGCTCCAATCACCTGCTGGACAAAAGGCCCTCAGTGACCTACTCAGTATCCTCTGCTGGGAGTCTGGTGGACATGGCGAGCAGCCCTGGAGCTGAGCCGGACAGGTGAGCAGACTAACCCTCAAGATTAGTCCTACAGTATAATATAGTGATGTTTCTATACTGTCAGTGAGAAGAACATCAGACCCAGCATGCATGGATGACACACAAGGCATTTCAGGGGAGAAAGCGGGGCCGGAAATCTGCATTTTTGGAGCTAGCAACCAGAAATATGCACAATACTTTTACTTCAAAGTGTCCCTTAGCTTGGTTTAGGTTTTTGAATGGGAGAAGACATACTGTAGGTCAGGAAGATAAATGCATGAGAAAGTCCTGCAGAAACCTGACAGATATGCTGTAAAAATTCTGCTGGGAGTCTGGTGGACAAGTGAGCAGACATGACCCTCAAGATTAGTCCTACAGTATAATATAGTGATGTGTATACTGTCAGTGAGAAGAAGATCAGACCCAGCATGCATGGAGGACACACAAGTCATCAGGGGAGAGTAAGTTAGGTTTTTGAATGGGAAAAAGTCCCTAAATGGGAATCAATAAAGTTAAATGAAGATATACTGTAGGTCAGGAAGATAAATGCATGAGAACGTCCTGCAGAAACCTCCAGGTGAGCAGAAATGACCCTCAAGATTAGTTGTATAATATAATATAGTTATTTATCAGTGAGAAGAAGATCAAACCCATCATGCATGGATGACACAAGTCATTCCAGGGGAGAAATCAGGGCCGAAAAGAACATTTTTTTCAGCTAGAAACCAGAAATATGTGCAATATCTCTGCTCCAAAGTGTCCCTTAGCAACTCTGTTTGGGAACAAATCGCTAAAGGGGAAACAATAAAGTGTTTTCCAAGACATATTGTATGCCAGGAGGAAGTTATATGCATGAGGAAATCCTGCTAAAAACAGACAGATCTGCAGTAAAAGCATGCAATATTTAAGAAAAGGCAAAACATAATGAACCAGGACTTATTCAGAGCGACATGTTGATCTCTTTCCAAACTTTGGGACACTCATGACTTTCTAATGGCTTGCATTAACTACCTTTAACTATCTGTCTTCTCTCAGAGACCCTAAAACTTTTTTGGGTAAAGTGCTGCATGTTATTAGAATCAGAGATGTCCCCCAACCTTTGTGGCTTGTCACCCTCTATCCTCTTCACTGCTTAGTCATTATTCACAGCTGCACACTGAAAGAAGGCTATGATTAAAAAAACATAGCTTCAGAAGTCCCGACTGCCAGAGCTGAGAGCATCAAACAGAAAAAGTAAAAAAAAAGCTGGAGGACCCAGAATTGCACGCATACTGGAAAAACTCATTTTCTGATCCTTTGCTGCGACTGACACTTCTTCTTCTTCTTCTTCTTCTTCCTTTCTGCACTAACTCTTCTTCTTCTTCTGCATGTTTTGATGTGTGTCCTGCAGCCACAGCCAGCCCAGACTGACCCGGGCGCACAGTGCCTTCTCCCCCGCCTCCCTCTCTGCCTCCCTCTCTGCTTTCACCGGTAAGGGCTGCTTCGGTTGTTACTCTACCCATCAAATACGCTTTCAAACCTGGGATAAAGTCTCCAGACACGGGGCACTGCACTCCAAACTCAAACACGAGGGATGCTTACTGTAAAAGAACAAGAAACAGAATCGCCTTCGATGTTAACTTCAGTATTCTAAGTTACTATGACATTTTCTTACTTTTCAAGTCATTTCACTTATCATTTTGAATCAACTTAATAGGCTGTTTTGCACATTAAGTAAGCACCACTTAGTATCCATTTAACTATATATTTGTTCATTAGTGCACGCTTCTGTAGTCAAGATATTTAAGCTCTGAAAACATCGACTTAAATATCTTATTTGTTCTAGTTACGGTAACTTGTTTGGGTTGACAGTGTTAATAGGCCAAGTATGCATACACATGCAAGGATGTTGATATGTTTGCATTGCTCTTAATGTACTAACACAGAAATAGACATGTGTTGCTATGTTGGTTAACACATACGAGAACATTGGCGTTGGTGTAATGGATGCATGACTTCAAATATAGTTAAAGGGTGACGCCGGACACAGAGCTCCACACCGAAGTCTCTGCAAAACAAAAACAACGTGACCATCGTTTAGCCTTGCTCTCACACGGAAATAGTCAGTCATTGAACACATGTAATAAAACGTGCTGTGGTGTATTAATGCATGACAGTGACATGGTAAGAGAACGTACAAATAAGCATTGCAAAAACCTAAATAAATAACACTTAACATACTGTAGGTGAAAGGTCTGCACACACAGGGCACACTTTCACTGTTGAGTCATCAGAGTTAGAAAACCTTTGATTGTAAATTATGTGAACACATGCATGGAATTGGACTTTCTTTTCTTTCATTGCTCTCAAACGTTCACAGAAGAGACATGTATTGTTATGGTTGTTAAAGGTCCCATGTCAAGGTCATTTCTACTGATCATAATTCCATTGTTGAGGTCTACTAGAATAGATTTATATTGTTCAATGTTCCAAACTCACATTGGTTTCTCATACAGCATCTCTGTATAGTATGTGTATTCACTCTCTGTCCTACACGGCTTGTTGGAGCTCCTGCCCCCCCCCCCTCCCTGTGAGCACAGTGTGCTCTGATTGGTCGGGACGTTGGAACAGGTTTCCGAGTCAGCGATACAGCAAGAACAAGCGAAACTCATCCTGAGCACACGCAAACACTCACAGCCGAAGTAAAAACAATAAGTGTGGCTTGTTATTGAGTAAGAAACAGGTTTATAAACGCTGTGAGAATGGGTCTGCGGAGAGCATTTCTCCGCCATCCCAACTCGTCTATTACCAACCAGGGAGCTCTACGCAAGTCAATGGGGACTCCCTGTTAGTTAGCCAAGGGATCCTGGTGTGTGAGGTGCTCCGCGGATTGGTCCATTTGGGCCAATCCGGTCATTTGTTGTTGATTTGGGTGTTCACACGTCACAGAACCCAGGAAGTAAACAATGGAAAATGAGAAATCCCCAACGAGGCGTTCTGGGGCAGCATAGACAGGTCTTTTCTGTGTTAGAGTTTTACTCGCTACAGGGTGTACTTTGAGGGTTGGTGACTCTGCAGACCGTTTACATGCATAAAAACCTACATAACACACAAGGGGACGGGTAATAACCGGAAAAGCATGACATGGGACCTTTAACACACAAATGGAAAACAGCTAGCATTGCAGAAAAAAGGACACAAATACATAAAAAAACTAAGTCTGCACACGACAAACAAAACCCTAGAAAAGCTGCTTATATTCAAAAGAGAGTTTTGTGCAAAACTCTCTTTTGTGTTGCCAGACTTTGGCTGGTGCATCCTCCTTTATCAGAAACTCAGGTACATTTAGTCTTTTACTGGCACTGGCAGTCATCTATTGCTAAGATTTGAATATATAAGATTTGTTTGTCCTCTTCACAAAGACGGGACGAACACAGCAAAGCCAACATGCCCTTTAATACAGGATGTATGGGAAATCGTTGAATTAGGAGTAACTTAATCCATACCGCTGCTTGTTTACGGTCATTATATTTTACGTTAGCACCGTTGTGTTGGTAATTACAGCTGAAGGTTTTAAAGCTGAGATCAATATGTTTGGACTTTAGTACAGCGATGGTAATTCAGCTCTTGTGATGTGTCTTTATTGTCACACACTGAATACACACACTAGGTCACACAAAAGGTCAAATGTCACACACTGAATACACACACTAGGTCACACAAAAGGTCAAATGTCACACACTGAATACACACACTAGGTCACACAAAAGGTCAAATGTCACACACTGAATACACACACTAGGTCACACAAAAGGTCAAATGACACACACTGAATACACACACTAGGTCACACAAAAGGTCAAATGTCACACACTGAATACACACACTAGGTCACACAAAAGGTCAAATGACACACACTGAAACACCTGAGTCTTACCTGGAGTTACATGAGAACATTGAGTTTTAGAAATGTTTAGCGTAGCATAAAAAGAGACTGGAAGAAGTAGTAACTGCTGGCTTAGCGTTATCAAAGGTGTCTTTATATGCTTTGAATTCGCGCACTTAACTGTTTAAGAAATATAAAAATGAGACCTTATGATAAACAATTTATCGAATGAACTGACCAGCGAGGCACAGTTTACTAATTAATCGAGACCTTTTTGAAACTGTTCTAGTCTTTTATTTCACATTTTTGCGGCTAGAAAACAGAAATATGTGCATTATCTCGGCTTCAAAGTGTCCCTTAGCAACTCTGTTTTGGGAACAAGTCGCTAAATGGGAAACAATAAAGTAAAATGAAGTGTTTTCCAAGATACATTGTAGGCCAGGAACTTTGCCAGACTCACTGGAAACAAGTTCAACAATATTGAACAGAAGCCGTTTTCACTTGAAATAAGTAAAAAAATCTGCCAATAGAACAAGTGAGAATGTGCTAGGTAAGATTTATTGAAATAAGACGGGATATTTAGATAAATCAGATCTTGTAATTATCTGGGAGAACTCATTTTGAACTATATTTGACCAGAATCAGGAAATGTTGCGTTACAATATAAGCCACATATGCTCAAACGTGTTCTGTTTCCTGATCTTAGTTGGTGATTTTCTAATAAATATGTAAGTTGTTTCATCTGAGATACAACTAAAATTAAGATGTTTTGACTTAACAAGATGATGCATTGTCTAAAAACAAGACCCGATATCTCTCTGCAGTGTCACTGCTGAAGTTATTATGTCTTATATCCGGTGTAAAGAAATATTCTGATTAGATGTTAGACACATATACTTGGCAAGATTTCAAGTTTTTGTAGTGCTTTGGTGGGTGCATCCTCCTAGCAGTGGCTATTACAACATTTGAATATTTTCTCCTCCACTGTACGACCCAGAATTATTATTTTTACGAGTAATATTTGTCCTCTTCAAAACAGACGGTGACAAACACCGATATCGTCTCACTGTCTTCCCGGTTTGTTCTAAGCATTTTTTAAAGTAACCTTCCCAACCCATGATGGTGATAATATCTTAATATCTGGGTGTTGGACACATTTCTAAAGCTTTCTGACGCTGTGTGGTGCACAAAGGCCTCTGGGTAAGAAAGGTGAGGAGGTCTGTAGCTCAGCTGGCAAAACATTATTTAGCTGACTTTATGAGAATCGTCCTTCGTAACATCCGCAGGGCTCCGGAGAACATTCTGGTGTCCCACATTGCTCCCAAATCTCTGTATTTCACTATTTCTGAATATGCTCTGCACGGCGCTAACCAGCAATTAGCCAGAAACATTAAAGCTGCAACGTTTCACGACATAGGAGAGAGTTTTATTTAAATCTTTGGGCTTCAAAACCCAGAAGTCCTGCACCGAAATGGGCTCGAAAGAAGCAGAGGAACAGATCTCAAAGCTGCGATAGACGTTTGAATTTGTTTCTTTCCCTGCCAGTGAAACATCCCCAAACTGCAGATTTCTTTTGTTCTGGTAAACAGTGAATGTGCAGCATCTCAATTAGCCGTGATTCTTCTTTATTGCAGTGATTTAGGCTGATTAGCTGGGCGTAATTTTCCATAAACATCCTGTCTGGCGCAGCTTTAATGGCACTCTGCAGCACAGACAGGACAACACGAAATCACAGAAACACAAACCGCGCTTTCACTTTCTGCTGTTTCACTTATTTATTTATTTATGTTGAGTACAGGCAAGACACTCAAATAAAGAGTCTTGATGAGATGACGTAAGCATCTCTCAAAAAGTACAATTAAATAACAGGAATTTTAAGAGACCAAAACGTCCAAAAACACACACATGACATGCAGAACACTTTCATTAGTCCATACTGTCCCACTTAGATTGAATTATTTACCATTTCGTGTTGTTTCGTGCCACCTTTCTTTCTCCCAAACAATTGTCTTTGCAATGTATTTTTTAATCATCTTAAATGCAGCTGCCTCATTAATTTAAGGAGAACACATTTTGATTAAGTATTTAACCCAACAGTATAATTGCATTTATTATATGTGGACTCTTTTCATCCAGAAGCCCGAATAACATGTTGAAAGGTGTGGATTTAAAATGAGTGCCAATCTTTGAATCTTGGTCGTCAGACAGGAGAAACAACCTTTTTTAGTAACAGTGATCACGTTGATTATCTTGAATTCTTCAATAGGATTTAATTGTCGTCAAATGTTTCCATGGGTATCAAAGTATTAGATGAATCTTCCCAGAAGGAGCGGACAGTATGAGGGAAAACTGCAAGGCCGCTGCTCTGTAAACAAACATTAAAACTTATTTTGGTTATCCTTTATTTTAGATTTAGATTCTGACACCTTGTATCAGGCGCACAAACCTTTCTCTTATCCGCATCAGAATAAGAATCAGGTTTATTGCCAGGTACGTTTACACACACAAGGAATATGCTTTGGTGTGTGGTGGTGCGAATCAGAATCAGAAGACCTTTATTCGTCACACATTCGGCGACATTTACAATTGTTAAAGCAAAGAGCCAAAGATAGCTTAATATCGCTCAAGAAGCAAGATACAAAACTCCACAATATGCAAAATACACATCCAGGACGGATACACGTTTAGCGATATAGCAGCCAGGTGAAAGTATTAAAGGTGGTAGAATCAATTGCACGGCTATTTACGGTAAATATATATTACACATAAGTGTTTTTCTTTCTTTGTACTGTTTCTGTTTCTGATGTTATGTAAAGGGATGTTATGTTGAGCACTATCAGAAGCGCTATACAAATCCAATGTATTATTATTATTATTATTATTATTATTATTATTATGGTATGTGTGTTTGGGGTGTGAACAGCATAAGGGAATACGTCGTAAGAGAGGGTCAACAATAATGTATAACTATTACTACATTAAAAAGTTGTATAGTCTAGTATTTAGACCAAATTTAAATATCAAAAATAAACAAAAACTTACAGTACAATGAATAAATGACAACATATTCAATCCAACTTTATTTGTATAGCACATTTAAAAACAACAGAGTTGACCAAAGTGCTGTACATCAATACATATATAAAAAAGCAGCATAAATACATTTAGACAAAACCGATAGGACAAAAATAAACTAATGTAAAAGCACGAGACAATGAAACCATACTTGTAATGGACTGTACTTATATAGCGCTTTGTCCAGTCTTTAAGACCCCTCAAAGCGCTTTACATACTACATGTCGTTCACCCATTCACGCCCATTCACACAGTGTACCTTACTCTAGGACCTAACATTCACACAGAGCAGTGTACCTTACTCTAGGAACTAACATTCACACCCATTCACACAGAGCAGTGTACCTTACTCTAGGAACTAACATTCACACCCATTCACACAGAGCAGTGTACCTTACTCTAGGAACTAACATTCACACCCATTCACACAGAGCAGTGTACCTTACTCTAGGAACTAACATTCACACACATTCATACAGAGCAGTGTACCTTACTCTAGGACCTAACATTCACACACATTCACACAGAGCAGTGTACCTTACTCTAGGAACTAACATTCACACACATTCATACAGAGCAGTGTACCTTACTCTAGGACCTAACATTCACACACATTCACACAGAGCAGTGTACCTTACTCTAGGACCTAACATTCACACACATTCACACAGAGCAGTGTACCTTACTCTAGGAACTAACATTCACACAGAGCAGTGTACCTTACTCTAGGAACTAACATTCACACACATTCACACAGAGCAGTGCACCTTACTCTAGGAACTAACATTCACACAGAGCAGTGTACCTTACTCTAGGAACTAACATTCACACAGAGCAGTGTACCTTACTCTAGGAACTAACATTCACACCCATTCATACAGAGCAGTGTACCTTACTCTAGGAACTAACATTCACACCCATTCATACAGAGCAGTGTACCTTACTCTAGGACCTAACATTCACACACATTCATACAGAGCAGTGTACCTTACTCTAGGACCTAACATTCACACCCATTCACACAGAGCAGTGTACCTTACTCTATGACCTAACATTCACACAGAGCAGTGTACCTTACTCTAGGAACTAACATTCATACAGAGCAGTGTACCTTACTCTAGGAACTAACATTCACACAGAGCAGTGTACCTTACTCTAGGACCTAACATCCACACCCATTCACACAGAGCAGTGTACCTTACTCTAGGACCTAACATTCACACAGAGCAGTGTACCTTACTCTAGGACCTAACATTCATACAGAGCAGTGTACCTTACTCTAGGACCTAACATTCACACAGAGCAGTGCACCTTACTCTAGGACCTAACATTCACACAGAGCAGTGTACCTTACTCTAGGACCTAACATTCACACAGAGCAGTGCACCTTACTCTAGGACCTAACATTCACACAGAGCAGTGTACCTTACTCTAGGACCTAACATTC
>NW_022987593.1:16803589-17046089 GCF_902827165.1 Trematomus bernacchii
TTCTTTGACCTTTCACATGCATATTTCTGCTCGTAGCCTGGTGTTACTTTCTGACCACATTCTGCTCCACACTTCCCCTTCCCTTTGGAAATGTCCTGTATGTTGGTTTTAAGATCACATGAACAGACCAAACAGATAGTGTGAGTCCCACTACTGAATGTAACATTACAGTCATCAAATGTCTCACTGTAGTTTTAATCAAACACACAGCAGAAAGTAGTGCATTTGTTGGGGACTATTTTCAGCGGCGGATGAATACACAGTTAGTCCTCTAGTGAGTTTTTGGAGCTCTATGTCAAACAGGAAGTTGATATAACTGCTGTGACACAATGCTTATGATTTGATGCATTTGTTTATGTGAGATTTGTTGACAATTAAAGGTTCATTGCACAATAAGGAATCCTAATGGCAGATATTACGAGGGCCGAGACTTCCTGTCTGATGGTGTTGAAACTTCCTGTCCTTCCTTTGTTTATCTTCCTTCACTTTCTCTGCCTCCTTCTCCCCTTCCTGACACTTTTATTATGGTTTCTCACTTTCTTCCCTCACCCTCTACAACCTTGTTTACATCCTTCTCCCATCCTACCCTTCCTTCCTTCCCTCCTTCTTTTTCCATTCTCCTCCTCTAATGCCGATGCTTCGTTGGTTTGTTCGTTTGTTTGTTCGTTTGTTTGTTCGTTCCTTCCTTCCTTCCTTCCTTCTTCTTCCAATCTTCGAGAGGAAGAGAAAGAAAGAAGAGGAAGGAGGGGGGGAAGGCTTCGGGGGGAAGAAGGGGGTAGGAGAGAAGAGGAAGAGAAGCTAGACTCTCTCCTAAGGAAGAGGCGAGAAACATCGGAAGCCCCCTCAAAAGATAGTCAGCCGCCCCTGCCTCTCGCCGTCTCTCGTCTCAGCTCTCCTTCTCATCCCTACTCTCTCGCATCTCCTCTCACGTCCTCTCCTCTCCTCCTCTCCTCTCCTCTCCTCCTCTCCTCTCCTCTCCTCTCCTCTCCTCTCCTCTCCTCTCCTCTCCTTCCTGTCCTCCCTCCAGATGACATAGCGGGGCCTCAGCCTGGTCCCTTCCTAGTGAGTGTAATGGGCGCCTCCCTGCAGTCCCTCCCTCTTCCTCTCCCTCCTCCTCCTCTTCCCTCACACGCCACCATCCAGCACAGTCTCAGCCTCAATGGTAAGGCCAGTCCGAAAAAAACGTCATCACTTCCTGTCGCTGGGCAGGAAGGAGAAAAAACATCCAATCACATTTATCTAACACACGTTTCAAAACATTGTATGTGTCTTCTTGTTGTCAGTTTCCTTACACACAAATGAATATAAAATTCCACTTAACTTTAAAAATGGTCGACGTAGCACTCTTTTAAATGTCTGATATGTTTCCCCTGATACAGACGCCTTCCTCCGGGCCCTCCCCCACGCAGCCCCCTCCCCGATGGACGCCCCCCCCTCCAGACAGGCTCCGCCCCCCATGCTGTGTGCCCTGAGGCGATCTGAGGCCAGCAACTTCACCGCCAGCCTGCGAGAGCTGGAGAAGGTGAGAGGACATTATTATTGACTTATTATGACTTTTAAGAATGTTCTATAATAACATGCAATTACGTATCTGCCACTACGTTTTTTTGCACTACTAAATACTGTTAATATTGACTTAATTATGTGACCGTCTTTGTTTCCTGTAGATATTTAATTGCTCTTTTTACTGCACTGTTAGTTTTATTATTGTGCTGCTGTGTTTATTGTATTTTTGTAACTCTGGCACAACAATTTCCTTCGGGATAAATATAGTCCTATCTTATCTTATCTCCTACATTCACTCATTTTCATTAATGTCTATTATTCAGTTGATAGCATGTTTTGTGCAAAGTGTGGTGCAAATAATGATTATTTTCATTATAGGTGAATATGCTTCAAGGTTCAAGGTTCTTTATTGTCAATCTGACATAGCTACAGAGTAATTATGTAGTTGAAAATCTTATGTCACAGGCTTCTCCAACAATGCAACATAATAACATATTAACAATAAGAGCAAGAGCAATACAAAAAGAATAATAGTTATAAAATAAAATAAAGTGATGATGTGGAATAGTGCAGTACGAGTCTATATACAAGTTATTGGAATGATATATGCTGATTACATTCTCAGTTAACCGATACATTTCTGGTCGTAAAACATCAGAAAATAGTTGTTTTTTACATTCAAACTTAGTTTCTGCTTCAAAAGGTTTTTTTTGGTCCGACCAACAGTCCATAAATCAAAGGTATTCAGTGTCCTGTCAAAGTGAGCTGGAACCAGATTTCTATTTGTATTTGTGTGCGTTAAAATAGACAATGATTTGATTATCCACAACTGTGAGATTTGTTTGGGCTAGCTTCAATTTTAATTAACATGAGATCGAAGGGAAAGGAACGCTTCAGATGCATTTTGAATGGTATTAAAACTCTCTGTATCTCACTGTGGAGATATCAATGTCTGAAGAAGAGAACACTGACTTTCCTGCACATTGGAAGGTGTAGATTCCATGGAGTATAACAAGTAGGCTTTATTCAAGATTCAAGATTCAAGGCTTTTATTGTCATGTGTACGAAGCTGCAGTGTAGATATGAAACTCTGGGGTCACAGGCTCCTCCCACAGTGCAACACACTACAACTGATACAATAGTGCAAGTAAAATATAATAGAAATTGTGCAAGAATAGTCTCTTTTTTTAATTATCATTGGAGAGAAAGGAAAATAGCAGTTGTGCTTTTGTTAGTTGTAGTTGTTTTTATTGTCTTCATAAAGGTTTTGTTGTTGTTTAACCTCAGTGCGGCTGGTACTGGGGTCCGATGAACTGGGAGGACGCGGAGATGAAGCTGAAGGGGAAACCTGACGGATCCTTCCTGGTGAGGGACAGCTCGGACCCTCGATACATCCTGAGCCTCAGCTTCAGGTCGCAGGGCGTCACACACCACACACGCATGGAGCACTACAGAGGTGAGACACACACACACACACACACACACACACACACACACACACACACACACACACACACACACACACACACACACACACACACACACACACACACACACACACACACACACATACACACACACACACACACACACACATGGAGCACTACAGAGGTGAGACACACACACACACACACACACACACACACACACAAACACATATACATACACACACACACACACACACACATATACATACACACACACACACACACACACACACACACACACACACACACACAGACAGACACACAGACAGACAGGCAGACAGACAGACACACACACACACATGCATGGAGCACTACAGAGTTGAGACACACACACACACACACACACACACACACACACACACACAGACAGACAGACAGACAGACAGACAGACAGACAGACAGACAGACAGACAGACAGACAGACAGACAGACAGACACACACACATGCATGGAGCACTACAGAGTTGAGACACACACACACACACACACACACACACACACACACACACACACACACACACACACACACACACACACACACACACACACACACACACACACACACCACACACCACAGACGCATGGAGCACTACAGAGAGAACTTCACTTCCGTTTTTACTTTCTTAAAACTTTTAGGAACTTCAGTTTCCACTCTGTTGTTATTGTCCACATTACACATATAGCCCTGAATGACACACACATGCTGAAACAGGACATGTTCATTCACATGGATGGAGTCCCAGTCTAGAGTTCAAATGGGTCCTCACGGATAGAAGTGAAAGAGCAAAATATTGATCCAACTACCATGATAGAAGACATTTTTGCCCACATCAGAACACACTTATACTGTATCAGCAAAAAACATATTTACACAATTTCTTCTGCTGATTGTCGTTGTTTAATATTGTTGTAGCCTTTAAAACGCTGACGTTGACACAAACTAAAGGAGCGAAAGGAACAACAGAGCACAAATAAATCATAATAAACTCAAACACGATAATCCAATAAGGTCACACTACGACGCTGAAGCATTAATAACACCACATGCATATCTGCACACACGCCACATGTGTGACAAACTAACAAGGTGACTCATGAAAAATACCTTTGTAACCACACACACACACACACACACACACACACACACACACACACACACACACACACACACAAACACACACACACACACACACACACACACACACACACACACACACACACACACACACACACACACACACACACACACACACACACACACACACACACACACACACACACACACACACACACACACAGCCTTGCATACATAAACGAGGCTCTGCATTGTGAGTGAGTCATTATGAAGCTATAGAGTCATGCCCAGAAACACATTCATTATGCAGACGTGCAGCCGCGACTGACACAACACATTCACATCAACGTGGCCGAGTGTGCATGAACGCATCGCGGCATGACACACACACACACACACACACACACGTTATGTGTTTACTGTAATTATACACATGTTTCATAATGAATGCAGCTATGATTTATGCATGATCATAACATGCTACACGTGGAACATCAAGAACATACGTGGAACATAAAGAATAAACACATGTTCTCTCCCCCTCTCCAGGGACGTTCAGCCTGTGGTGTCACCCGAAGTTTGAGGACCGCTGCCACTCGGTGGTGGAGTTTATCGAGCGAGCCATCATGCACTCCAAGAACGGAAAATTCCTCTACTTCCTGCGCTCCAGAGTCCCAGGTAAAATATAGGTCAGAGATCTGCACGCAGCCCAAACGATCAAAAATGGATGTGAGCTGCCACTTAGTGAGAAGTGCCTGAGACCGTCTGTGCGTCTGAGAATGCATCAAATGTTTGTTTTTGTGTTCATATCAGAACTGGAAAAGTACTTTCTGCATGTGTGGAAGCACAGATCAGCTGATTGTAGATAGGGAGCTTTTATTTTTAAAACGTACAACACTTTTAGATGTTTTTTTGCCACATTAGCGTTGTGGCTAGTCAAATCATTTACAATAATTACATGGATTTCCAATGATCGTATAAAACACATTTTCTTAAGCTCTGTATTTAAAGGTGGGGTAGGTAAGTTTGAGAAACCGGCTCGAGATCGCTAGAATTTGAAAATACACAACCGGAGAAAATCTGCCACTTCCTTACAGAGCCCCTCCTCCAACACACACGAACGCACACATGACCAATGAGGGCACGAGATAAGTTTGTGCACAGATGGAAGGCTGACAGGCAGGTAGGCCATCCAGTTATTTTAGCCGGGCCGGCTCAGATGATTGGTCGTGCTTTTTACAGTACTACGGCTTCCACAGATGACATCTTTTTATGGATTTTTTGTCAAAGCACTTCAGATATTCATTGCTATCGGGATGTTAAGAGCATTCCATGAAATATAACAAAAAGTGTATCTCGAGCCGGTTTCTCAAACTTACCTACCCTACCTTTAAGTGCACATTTGCGGTACTTGTACTTGACCTTTTTACCCTTTTTACCCTTTTTACATCCCATAGGGAATAATAATAGGGGAAAAATAGTTATTATTACCCAGCATTTTATTTAATTCAATGCATTTATTCATTTATAGGTTTAAAAAATACAATGAATACAGAATATAAAATGGACTAGCCTTTAAAATTATTTTACTTTAATAAAATATTGCAAAACGTCTTCAACCCCTGATTCCCATGTCAGTTTGTGACCAGATATTCTCCTAAAAAAACACCTTTTATTTTGTCTTATTGCTTTGGTTTTGGGTTCAGATTTGAATGGCAGTTAAATTGAATAATATTAGATTAAGGATTACATTAAGGATGAATATAACAGTAGATCAAATCTTTTTATCCTCATTTGTATCCTTGTTGAGTCAAAAATAAGCTCCCTGGTTTTATTGTAATACCTGCTGCATCAAAAATCAATGAGTGAGCAGAGAGTCAAGTTTGGAGGCGTTTTATTGAGCAACAAATCCTCATTTCTCCTCCCACTCACTGATTTATGTTTTAAAATTCAGCTCACGGTTTGGTTTTTAAACATCAGCACTGAGGGAGGATTTGGAGATTTTGATAACTAGTATGCCAACGACAGGAAGAGGAATTAATCTGCTCATTCTCAGGTTCATATCTGTATTTAGTACCTCTACTTTAAAGAGTCCTCTCCTGCTGATGTTCAGGTGTATATCAGTATGTAGTGTCTCTACTTTAAAGAGTCCTCTCCTGCTGATGTTCAGGTGTATATCAGTATGTAGTGTCTCTACTTTAAAGAGTCCTCTCCTGCTGATGTTCAGGTGTATATCAGTATGTAGTGTCTCTACTTTAAAGAGTCCTCTCCTGCTGATGTTCAGGTGTATATCAGTATGTAGTGTCTCTACTTTAAAGAGTCCTCTCCTGCTGATGTTCAGGTGTATATCAGTATGTAGTGTCTCTACTTTAAAGAGTTCTCTCCTGCTGATGTTCAGGTTCATATCAGTATGTAGTGTCTCTACTTTAAAGAGTCCTCTCCTGCTGATGTTCAGGTGTATATCAGTATGTAGTGTCTCTACTTTAAAGAGTCCTCTCCTGCTGATGTTCAGGTGTATATCAGTGTGTAGTGTCTCTACTTTAAAGAGTCCTCTCCTGCTGATGTTCAGGTGTATATCAGTGTGTAGTGTCTCTACTTTAAAGAGTTCTCTCCTGCTGATGTTCAGGTTCATATCAGTATGTAGTGTCTCTACTTTAAAGAGTCCTCTCCTGCTGATGTTCAGGTGTATATCAGTATGTAGTGTCTCTACTTTAGAGAGTCCTCTCCTGCTGATGTTCAGGTGTATATCAGTATGTAGTGTCTCTACTTTAAAGAGTCCTCTCCTGCTGATGTTCAGGTGTATATCAGTATGTAGTGTCTCTACTTTAAAGAGTCCTCTCCTGCTGATGTTCAGGTGTATATCAGTATGTAGTGTCTCTACTTTAAAGAGTCCTCTCCTGCTGATATCAGGTGTATATCAGTATGTAGTGTCTCTACTTTAAAGAGTCCTCTCCTGCTGATGTTCAGGTTAATTTCTGTATTTAGTACCTCTACTTTAAAGAGTCCTCTCCTGCTCATGTTCAGGTTAATTTCTGTATTTAGTACCTCTACTTTAAAGAGTCCTCTCCTGCTGATGTTCAGGTGTATATCAGTATGTAGTGTCTCTACTTTAAAGAGTCCTCTCCTGCTGATGTTCAGGTGTATATCAGTATGTAGTGTCTCTACTTTAAAGAGTCCTCTCCTGCTGATGTTCAGGTGTATATCAGTATGTAGTGTCTCTACTTTAAAGAGTCTCTCTCCTGCTGATGTTCAGGTTCATATCAGTATGTAGTGTCTCTACTTTAAAGAGTCCTCTCCTGCTGATGTTCAGGTGTATATCAGTAGTGTAGTGTTCTCTACTTTAAGAGTCCTCTCCTGCTGATGTTCAGGTGTATATCAGTGTGTAGTGTCTCTACTTTAAAGAGTCCTCTCCTGCTGATGTTCAGGTGTATATCAGTGTGTAGTGTCTCTACTTTAAAGAGTTCTCTCCTGCTGATGTTCAGGTTCATATCAGTATGTAGTGTCTCTACTTTAAAGAGTCCTCTCCTGCTGATGTTCAGGTGTATATCAGTATGTAGTGTCTCTACTTTAAAGAGTCCTCTCCTGCTGATGTTCAGGTGTATATCAGTATGTAGTGTCTCTACTTTAAAGAGTCCTCTCCTGCTGATGTTCAGGTGTATATCAGTGTGTAGTGTCTCTACTTTAAAGAGTCCTCTCCTGCTGATGTTCAGGTGTATATCAGTATGTAGTGTCTCTACTTTAAAGAGTCCTCTCCTGCTGATGTTCAGGTGTATATCAGTATGTAGTGTCTCTACTTTAAAGAGTCCTCTCCTGCTGATATTCAGGTGTATATCAGTATGTAGTGTCTCTACTTTAAAGAGTCCTCTCCTGCTGATGTTCAGGTGTATATCAGTATGTAGTGTCTCTACTTTAAAGAGTCCTCTCCTGCTGATGTTCAGGTGTATATCAGTATGTAGTGTCTCTACTTTAAAGAGTCCTCTCCTGCTGATGTTCAGGTGTATATCAGTATGTAGTGTCTCTACTTTAAAGAGTCCTCTCCTGCTGATGTTCAGGTGTATATCAGTATGTAGTGTCTCTACTTTAAAGAGTCCTCTCCTGCTGATGTTCAGGTTGCATATCAGTGTGTAGTGTCTCTACTTTAAAGAGTCCTCTCCTGCTGATGTTCAGGTGTATATCAGTGTGTAGTGTCTCTACTTTTAAAGAGTCCTCTCCTGCTGATGTTCAGGTGTATATCAGTATGTAGTGTCTCTACTTTAAAGAGTCCTCTCCTGCTGATGTTCAGGTGTATATCAGTATGTAGTGTCTCTACTTTAAAGAGTCCTCTCCTGCTGATGTTCAGGTGTATATCAGTGTGTAGTGTCTCTACTTTAAAGAGTCCTCTCCTGCTGATGTTCAGGTGTATATCAGTATGTAGTGTCTCTACTTTAAAGAGTCCTCTCCTGCTGATGTTCAGGTGTATATCAGTATGTAGTGTCTCTACTTTAAAAAGTCCTCTCTCTGCTGATGTTCAGGTGTATATCAGTATGTAGTGTCTCTACTTTAAAGAGTCCTCTCCTGCTGATGTTCAGGTGTATATCAGTATGTAGTGTCTCTACTTTAAAGAGTCCTCTCCTGCTATGTTCAGGTGTATATCAGTATGTAGTGTCTCTACTTTAAAAGTCCTCTCCTGCTGATGTTCAGGTGTTATATCAGTATGAAGTTGCCTCTACTTAAAGAGGTCCTCTCCTGCTGATGTTCAGGTGTATATCAGTATGTAGTGTCTCTACTTTAAAGAGTCCTCTCTGCTGATGTTCAGGTGTATATCAGTATGTAGTGTCTCTACTTTAAGAGTCCTCTTCTGCTGATGTTCAGGTGTATATCAGTATGTAGTGTCTCTACTTTAAAAAGTCCTCTCCTGCTGATGTTCAGGTGTATATCAGTATGTAGTGCCTCTACTTTAAAGAGTTCTCTCCTGTTGATGTTCAGGTGTATATCAGTATGTACAGTAGTGTCTCTACTTTAAAGAGTCCTCTCCTGCTGATGTTCAGGTGTATATCATTATGTAGTGTCTCTACTTTAAAGAGTCCTCTCCTGCTGATGCTCAGGTGTATATCAGTATGTAGTGTCTCTACTTTAAAGAGTCCTCTCCTGCTGATGTTCAGGTGTATATCAGTATGTAGTGTCTCTACTTTAAAGAGTCCTCTCCTGCTGATGTTCAGGTGTATATCAGTATGTAGTGTCTCTACTTTAAAGAGTCCTCTCCTGCTGATGTTCAGGTGTATATCAGTGTGTAGTGTCTCTACTTTAAAGAGTCCTCTCCTGCTGATGTTCAGGTGTATATCAGTATGTAGCGTCTCTACTTTAAAGAGTCCTCTCCTGCTGATGTTCAGGTGTATATCAGTATGTAGTGTCTCTACTTTAAAGAGTCCTCTCCTGCTGATGTTCAGGTGTATATCAGTATGTAGTGTCTCTACTTTAAAGAGTCCTCTCCTGCTGATGTTCAGGTGTATATCAGTATGTAGTGTCTCTACTTTAAAGAGTCCTCTCCTGCTGATGTTCAGGTGAATATCAGTATGTAGTGTCTCTACTTTAAAGAGTCCTCTCCTGCTGATGTTCAGGTGTATATCAGTATGTACAGTAGTGTCTCTACTTTAAAGAGTCCTCTCCTGCTGATGTTCAGGTGTATATCAGTATATAGTGTCTCTACTTTAAAGAGTCCTCTCCTGCTGATGTTCAGGTGTATATCAGTGTGTAGTGTCTCTACTTTAAAGAGTCCTCTCCTGCTGATGTTCAGGTGTATATCAGTGTGTAGTGTCTCTACTTTAAAGAGTTCTCTCATGCTGATGTTCAGGTGTATATCAGTGTGTAGTGTCTCTACTTTAAAGAGTTCTCTCCTCCTGATGTTCAGGTGTATATCAGTATGTAGTGTCTCTACTTTAAAGAGTCCTCTCCTGCTGATGATCAGGTGTATATCAGTATGTAGTGTCTCTACTTTAAAGAGTCCTCTCCTGCTGATGTTTAGGTGTATATCAGTGTGTAGTGTCTCTACTTTAAAGAGTTCTCTCCTGCTGATGTTCAGGTGTATATCAGTGTGTAGTGTCTCTACTTTAAAGAGTTCTCTCCTGCTGATGTTCAGGTGTATATCAGTATGTAGTGTCTCTACTTTAAAGAGTCCTCTCCTGCTGATGTTCAGGTGTATATCAGTATGTAGTGTCTCTACTTTAAAGAGTCCTCTCCTGCTGATGTTCAGGTGTATATCAGTATGTAGTGTCTCTACTTTAAAGAGTCCTCTCCTGCTGATGTTCAGGTGTATATCAGTGTGTAGTGTCTCTACTTTAAAGAGTCCTCTCCTGCTGATGTTCAGGTGTATATCAGTATGTAGTGTCTCTACTTTAAAGAGTCCTCTCCTGCTGATGTTCAGGTGTATATCAGTATGTAGTGTCTCTACTTTAAAGAGTCCTCTCCTGCTGATGTTCAGGTGTATATCAGTATGTAGTGTCTCTACTGGGACATGTCTCCATGCTTTAATGTTCAAAAAGCTCTTTATTTTTCTCATACTGCCTGTGCTGCAGCACCTCTTTTCACCCTCTGTCTGAAACCAGAGCCCAGTCTGCTCTGATTGGTTAGCTGGCCAGCTCTGTTGTGATTGGTCAACCGCTTAAAGATGTTCCTACATCACGTACAATGTGTTGGAGCACTAGCCTTACATAGCGATGTCATTATGCCCCGAAAGTAAACAAAAGAGTACAATGGTGGCGTTTTAGGAACAGTTTTCACCCTGTTGTTTTTTTACACATTACAAGCGAGCGCAAGTGTTACATACTGTAGTGACGTCATTATGTTCGCAAAGTAAACAAAGGAGTCCAATGGAGGTGTATAAATGAATAATGAATATGTGTGTGTGTTGCAGGGCTTCCTCCCACCCCGGTCCAGCTTCTGTATCCTGTTTCCCGCTTCAGCAACGTGAAGTCTCTTCAACATCTCTGTCGCTTCTGCATTCGACAAATGGTCCGCATCGACCACATCCAGGAGCTTCCACTGCCCAGGTACTGCTTGAAAACTACAGAAAAACAGTTAAATATTCACCTGATGTTGACCATTTTAAAACCCAGAGGGGATGCTGGATATCTGCTTGTATCCCTCCATACATCAGAAGATGCAGTGAATGAGAATAGAAAACAAAACCAATTTTCGCCATGTTTTGAGGGATAAAATGTGCCAGAAATCGGTCTCTTAATGATGTGTGACAAGCCTTTAAAGAAATTCCACACATTTTGATATAAAATACATTTGAATAAGGTACGAAATGTAAGAAATATACGTAGGAGAATTTTCTTTTGTATTAAAAGTTATTTTTAGACGGTTTGTTTACTTATGGAAGTTAGGCTTTATGGTTATGTTATCCTAACTTTTGCTGAATTTAGAGTTTCAGACATCGTTCATTTAGAACAATTAAACAATTCTTTACATGCAGAAATATCTGATTGTTGTTTTTCCCCTTCTTTCCTCAGACCGCTAATATCGTACCTGAGTAAGTTTTATTACTACGACCCTGAGGAGGAGACGTACCTGTCCATCAAGAGCGTCCGGAGAGGGGGGGGGCGGGCAGGAGGCCGAGTCGCAGACGTAGCAGCAGAGATCCTCGCAGCTCAAGTGAGGAAATATAAAGTATAATTATATATTTAACTGACATGACACATCAGATTGACACACAACTAACTCATTAGAAATGTCTATTAGAGATAGGAACATGTGAACGCAGCTTTAAACTAACTTGAAACTCTCACAGATTCAAATATTCAGAGGCTTTTTTGTCATATGCACAATTTTTGGCAAGGAAAATATTAGGTGTCAGGCTCCTTCAACAGAAATAATGTAAGAATAGTGCAAGAGAATGGTGCAATGACACATCAGATTGACACACAATTAACTCATTAGAAATGTTTAGTATAGATAGGAACATGTGAACGCAGCTTCGTTTAAAGGGGACCTATCATGCAAAATGCACTTTTTGATGTCTTTTATACATAAAGATGTGTCCCCGGTGTGTCGTGGAACTCACGCAGCGTCAGAAAATAAAACCCTCTCTCTTTTCCTCCGTACCCAAATCTCTAAAAACGGGCTACAACGGAGCTGATCCAGATTTGCGTCCGATATGACGTAATATCTGAAATGTGGACCCACGGCCCTATCAGAAACGTTGCTATCAGAAACAATGCCGACTGTTTTGAACGTAATATGGTCGGTGTTTACATTAGCATCGCTAACACTCAGAGCTAACCTGTACTGGAGAGCATGTGTGTGAAGAAGCAGGAAATAAAAAGGAACTCACCTTGTGGTATAATTGGCAAGAGAGAAAGCCTTTGAGCTCCATACTGTTTCAGAAATAATCCTTGATAATCCATGATATGGCGTTTCATCACGGCAGTATTTGGTTTAGACAGTAGCTGCCGGGTCCCGCATGAGCTCAGACCCCTCCTTTTTATTTGTATCAATATTTTTTTTATTTTAAAGCTTTATACCCAGAATCAGCACTTTTGAAACAGGAAGTGAAATAGAGGGATATGAGGCATGGCTAGAATGGGTGATCTGTTTGGTATTCTGAGCAAAACACTTCGTAGACTTCATATTTTTTTATATATCTGAGACCTATGCTATTGCCTAAAAATAGCATGATAGGTGACCTTTAATTTACCTTAAATCTCAAGGTTTCAAATATTCAGAGGCTTTGTTGTCATATGCACATTTGTTGGCAACGAAAATATTAGGTGTCAGGCTCTTTCAACAATGCTAACATGCTATCCTTGAGACATAAATAGAAATAGTATAAGAATAGTGCAAGAGACACAATTATGCTAGTAAAATGCAAAAATAATTGAACTGTATGCATGTAAAATGAAAGAAAACATACAGTTATATACTATGCAGTGGAATCAAATGTGTATTGTAATAATATAAACATGAATTTGTAGACTCCAAACAGATGTATGTTTTATATGCAGGGGACACAAGTAAAATGCAAAGTAGGTAAACGATGTAAAGTGAAAAACAGAGCAAGATTATTTTGTAATTATGAATAAATTAAAAATTAAAAAGTAGATATTTATCTCCATCTTCCAGTAACATGCAGAAATAAAGTCAACCATATACAGTGAAATATAGAGCAAGTTAAAAAGATTATGTACATTTTTTAATATTTTCCTATTGTAAAAAATAGTTCATAAATACCAAAATAAACACATAAAAAAAAATATATATATATATATGTAGAGTGTTATGAGATGACTATGTTCTATGTAAGAGGTTTAATGATGCAGGTTTGATGCAGGTATAATCACAAACGACTGTAAACAGATGTTTGTGTTCCATGCAGGAGACATAGGTTTGATAATAAACATTTCTACCCGTGTCTCTGCTCAGGTTTGTGAATGGAGGACTGATCTGAACTGGTCTGCCAGTCTTCCAGCATCAGCCAATCACAGTCCCTGGATGTCTCCGTGTCTCCGGTCGGACTCGGACGGACGCGCCTCTCTCTGGACTCGGACTAACTTAAAAAGACGGACGAGTGTTTGCAGCGGGAAAAACTGTCAGTGAGACATTCAGGTGCAGAGGACTCAGCCTCGTCTTCAGAGGGACTGACGAGACGTTCTCACCTGAGAAAACATGTGGAAACTAAAAGGAGGAGAAAAAGAGGATTACGATGAACTTGATTTTTCTGATGCTACTGATCTTGGACTTTTAAAAAACACACAATGCACTGGTCGATTTGTACAACTGTTGTTTGCTGCCGTTTCCTTGTTTTTTCCTTCCATGCTGTCAAAAAGAGAGTTTTGGGATTAAGAGATATACACACGACGAGGCCGGGCATTCACACACTCGAGGGGTCAAAGACGGACAGGCCACCATGTTGGAGGGCCTGTAATCTCACTAAGGTTACCCTGTTTTTATTTGTTAAAAGAAATGGAATCTAAAAGGGAAACTTCAGCTTCAAAGTGAACATTTGTAAATATTAATCTCACCCCGTGACCTTAAACTCACATGCCTCCATGGGGGATTAAGAGTCATGAAATGGAGAAAAGTCGTTATGATTTGAAGTAAATAAGTAAATATGAAATCTATAAATGATGCTATGAATGATATATGAACACACCCCTATGTAAAAACCTTTAGAATATTTATAAGAATATATTTGAAAAGTGTGGTGAATGGAAGTGATAGTTAAGTGGAGATTCATGGCTCAGAGTAAAACAATATTTAACGAAAATATCCTTTAAAATATTGCAGAAGAATAGAGTTAATAAAACAATATCACCATGAAACTTCTCCACTTTATCACTTACATTTTGACCATTTTTTATTGTATTACAAGCTTTATTTAAGGTTATGTCTGGGCGCTGCAACAACAGGAGAACTATATTAAAACATCCTTTTACAAAATGTCACACAACAGGTGCAATATAATCCAAGTCTACACACAACAATTAGGAAAAATAAATGTTTTGTGTGAGAATTTTCACCATTTTTAGATAATTTGTTCGCCGGTGGAGGCATGTGAGAAAAAGAATGTCTTTTTAAGAATTCAAGGGTGAACCGGGGTCATTCATTGTTATACAAATGGTCCTTTTGGGGGTGAAGAAGTCTTTTAAAATGTTAGCAACAGTGCTAATGGAATGCTAATAGCAAAGAGACATATATGACAGAAATACGTGGAAGGGTTCTTCTCAGAGGGAAGATTTTACATCATAAACATCTCAACCTTTGAATGTTTTTTAATTGTGTTTTTGAGCCTGATTGTATTGCAAAATTGTCCTTTCATTTTCACTTTAGCAAATGAGTCCAAGACTGGGCTTTCTGTGTCTGCAAAAGGGTGTTTTTCTCAACTCAACACTAGTGAGTGATGAACTTGTCCCACTGAGGTCACTTTAAATGAAATGGAAACCACAGTTGCTAGAACAGATAACGTATTTGTTATACCTAATGAAAAACAGGCAGATGTAATCCACTAACAACAACCGGAACATCTGAGTCAAGCTCATCTGTTCTTGTCACCATTTTCTGTCTCCATTTAGCTAAGGTGCCATGTAGAAATGTGACTTTTCCCCACTTCAAATCTCACATGCAAAGCTTAAATATTCAGCCTGCAGAAACAGCCTTAAATGAGCACAACCGCAGATCTTTTTAAATCCCCAAAACAATCCAAATCCTGACCTCCAGCATCTCTTGTTTTACAGACCGTCATCAAGCCCTGATCAGGTCACAGGAATCTGACCTTTTGTTTTTCTCCCTCTAACATGATAGATTTTTAGTTGATGTAGTCGCCTAAACATCTCATCTCTATCCAATGAAATGATAGGTTCAGAAAATAACATCTTGTTGCTTTGTGTCCCTCAAATTTGGATGTTTCATGCACTTTAGGAATGTAAAGTGATTTCCTACATTTCCCAGAATGCCTCTTGGCGACCTTCAGATGAGCATTGTTGTTTGAAATCATATAATACATATAGCAAACTTGTCGCCCAATTATAATAATTAAGTTGCCTTTGATACTAATAGCACAACATGTCCTTGAGTTGCAATGCATTCTGGTACATTGAGGCTTATGTTGGTAGATGACTTGGTAATATTGATCACTATGACATAATTTTAACATTTATAGTAGCTGGAAAAACACACCAAAGATACGAATATCTTCAGAAATGCAATTAACAAAACAAACAGCTGATTTTAACAAAGTTGTATTTAATATAGCCACCTCTCTGAATGCAAAAAATGAAAACGATGTCACTTTTTATTGTTGAGATTATATAAATTATTTATTTATTATTTATTAATAATGCACTTATTGTTGATAGGTAGAACACAGAACAGAACATTGTTAGATTCAGAGGTAAGAGAATGATAAGGGTAATTGTCTTTCTGAATTCAATGTTATGGTACCAGGAGTTTAAAAGCCCACATTTTTTTCCCAGAATGCCCTGCCTCAGAGTGTGTGTACCTGCCGTGACTCATCTCTACCTGTCGGATTTATTTGTTGAAATGCCCAGGTGTGTTTTGCTCATTCTATTTCTCAGTACCCTGACGCTGGCTACTGGCTCAGCGCTTTCAGTAAAAAATCAAGAAAAATAAACTTTGCTGTGTGGGATCATTTTTAAATTTGGATATTTGAAGGTGATGGATATTGCAGAGTTCATCATTTGATAAGGATATTGGAAATATTGAGGACCTGTTGCCAAGCCCAGAAAGGTTAACCCAAAGCTTTCTGCACATTTGTTGACATATTTAGCTAGTTACGTGTAGATGAAAACAAAAATGGATGTGAAGATGTTTCTCCAAAAAGCCAACATTTCATTCACAGCCGTTAACATTGAAAAAGATAACAACATTAGGTCCAATTTACTTTTTTTCCCCCAAAGCTTTTTACCAGTGGATATGGCTGTTCAAAAATCGTATTTAAGTCAAAGCAAAACAGTGTATACTTATAAATCTAAAATACCCCAAAAATAAGTACTCATTACATGTGAAATGGCCCAATTCAGTTATATATATTCAAACAGATATACTTTTACTGTTGTTTTTTTTGTTCTTCTTGTGTGTCAGTCATCCACACCAATCAGAAGTGCTGTGCTCCACATGTACCAGCCTTTGTTAACCAATCAGAAGTGGCCCATGATAGAAGGTGATAGACAGATTGATCCAATCACCTGTCAAGTATTTTTGAAAGTGCCTGCCCTTTTCCAAATGGCTTCCAATGGAGCTTTCCTGAGTCAGGTTAGTAATGCTCCATCACATGTTTCTATTACAGGGTGAATCTTAAACTGAAGCTTGACTTTAAAGCAACCCAACGGAGGTTTCATGTAAGTTTAGTTATTTCACTCGTAGCTCAGGCTGCGGGGGTGCTAGAGACGGGAGCATGTTGATGCGACCTTCCTAGCCGGAGATATGGCCGCATTTTACAATAAACTTCCGTTGGGTCGCTTAAAAACAAATATCGCAAATCGAATCGCAATTTCTGTCAGAAAAATCGCAATCAGATTATTTCCCCAAATCGTGCAGCCCTAGTAGAAAGTAGAATAAAATAGAACAACTTAAATTCACCTACCTCAAAATTGTACTTTGGTAAAATACTTGAGTACATGTACTTAATCACATTATACAATAAGTCAAAAACAGTAAATATTTACATGTTATAACCTGAAAACATCATCAACCGGCCTTTTTTTGGCATTTTTTCCTTTTAAGAATGACTAACTCGATCCATAGATTATCAGAATTGTAGCTGATACATTTTCTGTCAATGATTTCCATCATTTACTATGTTTAATGTGGAATATCCAGACAAAAGCAAGTGAATTCAACAGTATATACAGAGAGCATATGCATACATCACATGGATGAGTCTCTGAGAGTTAACACGATATAACAAGGTTCTTCTGTTTGAGCTTCCTCTGCAAGTGCTTTATTTTTAACGGCAGCTATTCACTTTGAAATGTTTAAGGCTGAATACTCTGGCGCTATATCGCTGTGGCTGCCTCATGAAGCTTGTTAAGTGATAAAAAGAGTGAGATATCTCGGGTAAATTATGCAGCTCTTTCTCTCTGAGGCTCTCCACAGAGGTGCCTGGGGAGAAGGTGATAGACAGTATATCTGCATCCTCCAACGCTAACTACTGCACACTCGAGGTGAAGAGGGAGACCGTGCTTTATAGCTAAAAGCAAGACTCTAGTTTCCCGAGCACTTTAAAGAAAAATTCAGGGAGAGGATTACTCAGGAGAGCCACAGACACGATGCACGGTGAATAAGGTCAAGTGCACTCTTTGGGAGAATGGAGTCTATATGAAAAGGGCCGGCATGCATTGTGGACGTGAAAAGAGACACGAGGTAGTGATCCAATGGGAGAGAGGGACAGCTCATCGTTGTTGGATGAAAACGCTGGAGGCCAGATCTGAGAATGTGGACGACAGATGGGGACGGAGCAGAGATAAAGTACACACATGCTTTATTGTCATGTGCACATTAGCTACAGTGTAGATATGGCAATGAACAACTTAGACTACAGCCTCACTCCAACACAGTGCAACATGAATATATAGAGGACCAGAGATGGTAAAAGTACACACATCCTTTACTCAAGTAGAAGTACTCGTGTTTAATAATACTCTGGTAAAAGTAGAAGTACTGACTAAACTTCTTCACTTAAGTAAAAGTAAAGAAGTATGGGCTTCGAAATGTACTTAAGTAAAAAGTACCCATAACTTTGTGTCCTTGGGCGAGACACTTCACCCTAATTTGCTGTATTCACTGTTACATGTCTGATATGTGTAATATGTAATGTAAAGAGATTTGAGCCTTCGGAAAAGTGCTCTATTAAATGCAATGAAACGCAGATTCAAACTAAAGTAACAAAGCTGTTTTGAAACTGTAAGAAGTAGAAAGTAAAAAGTAGTGGAGTAAAGGCGCAGTGGACTAGTGCGTTGGTGTTGGGATCAGGGGAGCACAGGTTCAAACCCCACTGCAGTCAGCATGTCGTTGTGTCCCTGAGACACTTCACCCCAAATTGCTCCTGTGGGGATTGTCCACAGTATTGAGTATGTAAGTCGCTTTGGATAAAAGCGTCTAACAAGTGACATGTCATGTAATGTAATGTACTGATACCAGAAACATTTACTTAAGTACAGTAACGAAGTATTTGTACGCCACTACTTCCCACCTCTGGGACTGAGAGCCATGACTGGAACATTTCCTCTGCAGGATGAGAGCTGGGATCATATATATTGTGTATTTATTTCAACAAGATCCATGCATACAAAATAAATACATTAATCTCAGAAAAGAGAAGAGATGAAATATGCCAGATTTGAGCTAATATCTAATTTCCATCTGCAGTCCTGAGGTAGGTACATAACAATCAACAAACACTAAAAAACATTGCATAATCTTTATCACACAAACAATTATAAAACATGATTTAATGTACAAATACTGAGTCCTCTGAGTTCAAATCTGCTCTGAGTTCAGTCAGCAGTCTGAGTTGTAATCATCTATGTGGGAAAAGACGGACAACAAGACACTGTTTTAAGTAAGGGTGACATTTTAATGATAATAAGCTTTATTTGTATAGTAAATTTCATACAAGAACTGCAGTCCAAAGTGCTTCAAGTAGACCAGGGGTGTCAAACTCAAATACACAGTGGGCCAAAATCCAAAAATGGGTACTAGTCGAGGGCCGGACTGGTTCAATGCTTATTACAAAACTTATTGAAATGAACTTATTGCACATATTAAACCTGGAACTAACAAAGCTTAAATGATTGCCTATAAAAACAACATTAAACATTAAATAATCAGTTGCATTCATTTCTTATGGCTCTATCTGCAGCTTTTCCAGAGTCATTTCTTATGATTACATTTTTCCACAGGCCAACAACAGCTTCAAAAAAACTATTTCCCTCAAAGAAAAAACCAAACATGCCCTGTTGGCGTGAGAGACAAAGTGCAGAAGGAAACATCCATGTAAACTCAGTGTGCTGCTCTGTGATGCTAGTTCAGATACTTGGCATCTCATCTTGGGTGCAAGTTCATCAATGTTTGGGGTCAGGCTCTGAGCTGAGGAGACCCTCAGGATGGAGTGAAGGTGTGCGTGCAATATACCGGCGGGCCAGATCTAATAGGAATTAGAAATTATCCTGCGGGCCGAAATTAAATCCACCAAGGGCCTGATTTGGCCCCCGGGCCTTGAGTTTGACACATGTGAAGTAGACAGTTGATATCTCATAAAATACAGTTACCAGTAAAAGACATACAAATAGACATAACATTAGCATAGAATAGACAGATGAACATTTGAGATGATATAACAGTGCATTTAAAGGAGGATAGTGCAAATTCACATTGTGATTACATCCTTAAAGACTGGCAGCGATGCGATGACATTAACAATAATCTTGAAGGCTAGTAAGAGAGTTAATCATGTGACAAGAAGTGACATTTTAAGGACAAATCTTTGAATAAACTTCACCAAATGAGCGCTTCAGGGTTTAGCTACAGTCCATTGTGCAGGTTGAATAACAAAAGGATTCAATGGACAACAGCTTGCATACCACACATACCAGAGCCAGGCTGTGGTGGAATGTAACCAAGTACATTAACTAAAGTACTGCACTAAAGTACACATTTGAAGTACTTCATAAGTCATAACTTGTCATACCACTTTCTACTTTTACTCCTCTACTTTTACCTGAGAGCTTTAGTTGTTGAACAAATTATAACTTGTGTATACCAAACATAGGAAAAAGGTTTAAAATATGATGTTTTGCTATAAATTACACAACCCGACACGTCCGACACGGTACAGTACTAATAATTAGAATGAAAGGATTAGAGGATATACATACAATTAATTAGTTACGTCACTTCCAAACAAAAACAAGTCATTTGAATGTATTACTATTATTGTTCATTTTCTGTGCAGGACTTTCACTTTTAACAGAGTATTTCTAAAGTGTGGTAGATTAATCTCAGTATTTCCTCCACCACTGCAGCCAGTAATCACTAGAAACTATGCTTTTAACAGCCAGTTGAGTATAAGATATATAGTATTGCGGCATTGCTGTGATTTAAAATACATTTATAATCTGTTTACTTTGAGGTTATGGCAGTATTTCAAAAATGTATAATCACTATTACATTTGATAGACTACAGAAGACATATAAGTGATATCAATCCATCACAATTAAATAGAAAAATAATGCTATGGCACAATGTACATATATAAAGCCAGAGGGAAATATGAATTCATACAAAATCAATAAAGGCCAAGCACAAATGTGTGGACTGTTGTTTTTGGGTATTGCTTAGTTTTACTTCCAAATATAATAAACTAGAGTCGTAATTCATTCCACATGCTTTAAGTGTAGGTTAGTAAGGTAAGTGTGCGATTTCAAAGGAGACTTCCCTATTTTATAAGGAAATAAATACTTGTATAGTGGCTTACTGCAGTCTGTGTTATCCCATAACGGACTGCTCCTCAAAATAAAACATGGGGCAGTTTAAATGGACTCAAAGCTCACTGATCAGCACTGTTGTCACTCTTGTTCTGATCTACCTGCCCCTCTATATTCACATTGGACGTTGGGGACGTCAGTGAAACCGTATTCCCTCTTTAATAGGGCCTTCGCTTGTTCTCGCTTTTTCATTTTGAAACGTCCCCGTTGGCCACTACCTCGACATCCAATTGGTCCAGCCGTCATCCATCGAACGACGTACAAAGATCTCGCACTACAATTGGCTCAATCAAATTTCACTCAAACGAACAGTTCAAGCTGATTGGCCAGCCTGCTTGTCGCTCAACGCTCCCCTGTCCGCTGATTGGTTGCATCGGCGGCGCAGGCGGACTCCTCCACGGGGCTCGGTCTTCAAGGCTCACGGAGAGCGAATGTCGTCATGAGCGGTGGGTAGGAATTAAAACATTGGTGTTTATATTACATTCTACTTTGTTAAAACATTATATTTGCATTGAAGAGAAAACAACTGGACATGGGACGAATAAGTGTGTTTTTTTAGGGGCCACTCGGGCAGTTGGGTGAACCTAAATAAGGGTTGCACTTCCGGAAAAAAGGGCAGCCTTTTTCTGTATCAAAGAGTTTGTCTGGCTAGCTAACGCATCAGCTAGCCAAATATGCGAGTGTTATCTATGGTGCGTTAGTTGTGTTTCCAGTGCTTTCCCCCCGCCCATTTATTCCTGGGTAACATACAAAGATGGAGCAAGTAACGGTCCCATTTTGGTTCGTTTTATAAGTAGAAACTAAGCTGCACTGAGGGAAAATCAGCTTAAGCTAGCGGCTAACCACTTCAGCTTTACCCCCGGTTAAACAGTGGTGCTAGTTAGCATGCTAGCTAGCTACCGTTAGCCACAGTAAACCAACTGTATGTGTTTGATGGCGGCGCTATTCTGAGGCCGCACTGTTTTTTTTAGTATGCGAGTAAGTATGTGTGCATTACTGGCAGTGGTGGAAGAAATATTCAGATATTTTACTTTAGTTAAAGTAGTTATACTTCATAATAGAAATACCTTCTAAGAAGTGAAAACCCTGCATTCAAAACCTCTCAATCAAAGTACAAAAGTATGAGCAGTAAAATATGTTACGGTACCAGAAGTAAACAGAATGACCCTTTTCAGAATCATTGATGAATGTTTTGGATTACTTATTATTTGTGCATCACTTGCAGTGGTGGTATTCAGATATTTTACTCCATTAAAAGTGGTTATACCTCATAATGGAAATACCCAACTATGATCAGTAAGATATGTTTAAGAACTAAAAGTATGCAGGATTACATTTTCAGAATAACATAGATTATATTGTGTTCATATATGTGTTCATCACTTACATGTAGCAGTTGTGAAAGTTGAGCTTATTTCAATAACTTCACTTTAGTGTGTAAACCCTGTAAAAAATAATTTGGTTGATGCATACTTTGTTTTAAAATGTACTCGAGTACTGTACTCAAGGACACATTTGAGGTACTATTTACATTGCATGTTACGTTATACTTCTGCTCAAAGACAATATTGCATTTACAGCTTTAATCACTTGTGAGATTAGAGTTTGTAATCCTCTTTCTGTCCAGTGAAAACCATGTGTCTTAAGATGTGTTGAACCTGATAGTGAACTACAGGATGACATCTTTCTTTGTGTACTTTTTAAGCTAAATAAACCATTTAAAATCCTCTTGGATCAGCTGGAAAACTGCGGCTTTTCTTAGCGCATGAATAGTTGACTTTTTTGAGAGACGTTGTTCTCATAGCTCAGCAACAAAGCTACACACATGAGGATCTTATAGAATATGATGCATTGTTGTAGTACTACCCAACTGTGTATAAAGCAACTTAAACATCGATGGCTGTGAAATGCAAAATACACATTACTGTAGCAGTTATATTAATCACAACACATCATGTATAATAATCACACTACAAGGAACATGATGGCACATTTTACTGCACAATAAGTACTGTGTATTTAAGTGTATTTTGCGTTTATACATGTACTTGAAGTAGGGTTTTGTATGCAGGACTTTTACTTGTAGTGGAGTATTTCCCAGTGTGTTATTAGTACTTCTAATTGAATACATTAGCTGAATGCTTCTCCCACCACTGCTCAAATGGAATCTAAGCCATCAGAGATTAGTGGTTCACAGGCTGTGGTATTCCTGTGTGAAAGTCTTTTGGTTTGACAGTGAAGTGTTTGGCACCGTGATCCACAGCTGCCTTTATAAAACTTTCTCCTAATGAGGCCCTCAGCTCTAACAGGAAGTAGTTCCTGTTTGGCCACAACACAGAGGTTATTTACTGTCAGGGTAAAGTTCAGCACATACAGAGGAGGTGTCAGAATTAAGCAGTTGATTTTGTCGATACAGTGTTTTGTATTTTTGACACTCCCTCATAACAACCTACTTAAATAGTGTAGGTGTGAATTTGACTGTCTTGAAGCCCCAGTGTTTCATGTTTCACTATGCTAAAATACTACACTATACTATTGGAGTCACAGAGCTTTGCATATGTTTTCCTGCAAACTGAATGCATGCAATCCTTAATAACTAGTCAAATATAAAACATTCTGTCCAGTGTGTGATAAACATGATTATTTTAAACTTGTTACTCAATTTCCTAATCCAAACAAGGTAGCGTAGCGACTGTATTCGCCATGACACAGACAGTCTGTGGTGTGTACTTGTTTAACTTTTGTCTAGTTTCTGAACGGATATGAGGAGCTGAGAGCTCTGAGTGCTAACAGCTAACGACTGATGTTGTTTTTCTGTGTTTCGCATTGAAGATCACGTCACGGCTCCGCCTACACTGCGTTACTATAGTTACTACCCCAGCTACTAAACTGTAATGGAAACGCAGCATAAAGTGAGCCTGGCCTACCAAGGCCTAACTATACCGTACTAAGCCGAGCGAGGCCCTGCAGTGGAAATGCGCCATAAGTGTCCTTGCACCATTTGCACAAAGCAAACAACACATCTTGTTATGGCTTGCAACGATTACGAAAACAAAGTAATCGAAATAAAACGATAATTTTTTTATTAATTATTATTATTTATTTATTTTAATATTTTTTTTTATTATTGGTTTTTCAGTTGAATTATACTTAAAGTTCAGGGTAATCAACTGTTAAAAACATACTGATGTTTTCAAAGTAAATGGATAATTGTTTTTAATAATCATGATATCAATTATTGACCCAAATAATCGAGATTATGATTTTTGCCATAATCGAGCAGCCCTACTTTCATAGCAGCTTAACTATTTGCAAAACGATGTCTTTTTTAAGTTGCGAAGTATTTATATTTAGAAAAACAACAAGAAATGCTCAGCCCTGTGACTTGAATGTAACTGCAGTTCTCTGCTTTAGAGGCACACACTGCTCTACTTTATGGCTCATCAGTGCGATGGGGAAATCATTATCTCTTGCAGTACATCCGTGACAAATCAGTGAGTTCCCAGCAGCCTTTGCACTTCTCACTTGTGTTGCTGGTTGCCAGAGCAGCTCTCTGTGGCTGTCATGTGGTTACGTGTCACCTGCTGTTTGCTTTCAAGTGTTTGCCATCTGACATGTCTTGAGCTCAGTTTTACAAGTTCAATTAAGTTCAGTTAAACCTGGAAAAACACCACTTCTGCATAAAACCACACATTACACCCTTAAGGCACTTTTTGTATGCCTACCTTAAAATTGGCTTCTGCAGTAGAATTTATTTTAGGGGATATATTCTTCACTTGTATTGCAGTTCAGGCCATAATGACTAGTGGAATAGGTCCCTCGCTGTAAGTCCTGAGTGTATCTTCACTTCCCTCAGTGCAAATCTTTCTGAGAGTAACAGCCTCAACCTTTTTGGGCCATTAGGCTGCATTGCTCAAGATTTACTCTGCCACTAAACCATCGGGCAGCCTGCCCTAAAAGTACTTATGCTGGGTGTCTTAAAATGTATATAATAATAATTAATACATGAGTGATGACTGCAGTCCAATGATGCAATTCTTTGCGTTGAGAGCTTCTGAATTTTGGCCAGTTCTTTTGTTATTGGTTAATTCATTAATCAATACTTTTCAAGGAGCGAACATAACATGGCCAGTCAGCTAACGTCAAGTAAACCAGCAATTTAGATGTTTAGGGAAAAGGATGTCAGTTATTTAACATGAGCTTTTGCACAATATCCAAATGCTGCTTGTGCTTTCAAAATGTTTAAAGGGGCCCTATTATGATAATTTTCAGGTGTCATAATTATGTTTTATTAGATATTAATAATAAGCTGGTTGATGAAGTAGCACTCAATGTGATCAAATGGATGTGTGCACATGGTAGCTTTATTAGCCAACATTTCAAATAGTGTATAACAGAGATATCTAAGCCGTTTTTTCAAATCGGCATACTGGTGTTTTTAAGGTCATACTGTGTGAACTATTTACCAAATGTTTTTAAGATTGTAAACTAATTGTCATACCTCCCAGACAGCTATATGTTATAGTGTGAAAATTACCTTGTACCCTAATAAATGTATGACCATAGAGTGCCACAGTGACGCGTCCTAACACCCGGAAGTAAGCTGCGCATGGGTTCCTTCGACAAAAACGCAATGCAATTTCTCCATAGGATTTTGGAAAATAGCTGGAAATAAGGTCTGTGGTTGAGACACATTTAAGAGACGGATCACGTTTTGTTCAGTCGGATAATCTCCACATGTCTACCCTACTTTTATAATTTTCTAATCATAAATCTATCGATTAGATGCGCAGCTTACTTCGGGTTTTAGGACTGTGGCACTCTATTAGATAAGTCTTAAACCTGCACAACATCACTATTGTTCTTTAGTAGTTTAACTATGGTTCAAGGCTTTTATTAGTCTTACGTACATAGCTACAGTGTAGTTATGACGATGAACATCTTATGTTTGGCTGGTAACGTATGGAGAAACATTTAATATCACAAATACCTTGATATCCGAATCGATTGTATTGCCAAGTAGGTTTACACATACAAGGAATTTGCTTTGGTGTATGTGGTGCATACGATAAAGAATAATACGTAGCAAAACTAAATAAAATAAAAATAGAACTGTTATGATGGCTATTTTTAAATAACAGTTTTGAGACATTTCTAACCAATTAAAAATAAAGACAATATTAACTCAAAATATAATTATGTGAGAAACTGAGTACAGTCAAATATAATAAAATATGACAAATACTATATACCATATTTAAAGTGGAGAACTGTGTTGATTTAAAATGGGTAGTGTGGAGAAGAAATGTGCAATACTGTTGGTATGATGTGCATTAATGTAATGTATAATGTTGTGGGTAATAGTCAGTGTCATACCAATATCGTCATTAAAACAAATATTGTAGGGTTGGCTACGACAATTTTAATAAATAATCATCAACATTGTGGGTTTATTGACTAAGTTCAGTTGATGACGGCAAATAATGGAAGAAATAGAAAGAATAACATATTAATATATTTCTCAGCTGTAAGTTTAATGTTACATCTTATAACTCTTTTCTTACACCCTGACACGTTTTATGCTTATTACTTAGCCTAATTGTGTAACCGATGATGTTGAATTAATCGTGATTACAGCAGGATATTATGGAGCTTGTCTTCCTTCGATGTGTTTCTGTTTTGTATGAATGTCCTCCTGTGATGTCCTTGGACAGACTAACCACTGAACATAGATACAGCCTGAATCTAACTCAGTGTGTGTGTGTGTGTTTTCCAGAACAACAGGACAGTATGGCCACCACTGTTGCTGTCAGTCCCAGTGAATACCTTCAGCCCTCCAACGTTTCCATACAAGTGAGTAACGTCCAGATGTTGAGTCCCACTTCCCTCTACACTCTGGCTTCTCTCTGCTGACGCCATTACCTCAGTTCACCCACGACGCGTTCATGACGCTGAAAAACTGGATAGACATTTTCCTGCCAGGATCGAACTGAGTGATAGATCTTCCCCTTTTTTTAAATGATAGAAACAGATGTATCATTCATAATAACAATAATAGATTACATTTGTATATCGCCTTTCAAGGGACCCAAGGCTACTTTACATGGTGAACAAACAAACAAGAGGGGCAAATAATAAAGTACACATTAAATAAGTAGCAGTAGGAGTGGAAGCAGGGGGACTGTGATGGGTTAGGGGTCAAAGGCCATGGTGAACAGGTGAGTTTTGAATGATGACTTGAAGATAATACACAATCAATGTTGTAATATTTAATATCTGAGCTGATGGAAGTACAGTGTTGGGCTTTAGGAAACAGTATATGTGTCTAATACCTAATATATATATATATATATCATTCCAATAACTTGTATATAGACTCGTACTGCACTATTCCACATCATCACTTTATTTTATAACTATTTTTTTTTTGTATTGCTCTTGCTCTTATTGTTATTATGTTATTATGTTGCATTGTTGGAGAAGCCTGTGACATAAGATTTTCAACTACATAATTACTCTGTAGCTATGTCAGATTGACAATAAAGAACCTTGAACCTTGAAACGAAATAATCCCGGCTTTTTTGAGGTGTTTAAACGGCAGTGAGACTATCAATAAAATGTCATATAATATTGAAAATAAGTAGAGTATATTATTTAAGGCTGTGGTTATTCATTTAAAATAACAAGATGGGTTTTGTGTACCCGGCTGGTGATATTAGGAAAGATCAAAGTGAACAGAAAACATTTTCAGTCAGGATTTAAAGGAATCAACAGATCTTTCTTTCCCAAAGCGCTGTAGGATATTCTTTTAGCTTCTTATCTCCCCTTATCTCTCTGTTACTACTCAAGCTGTTTTTAGTGCATATGGCAGTGAGCTTTTGAGCTTTTGATTATCGTAAATTATATAATATTAGTTGTTTTCTTATATATAACAAGTTTAAGGTTAATAATTTCAATGCAAAGATCATTCTGTAAAACCATTGAGGTGTTTTTGGCCTATTTTAAAGGCATCAACAGATCTGTCTTTCCCAAAGTGCTGAAGGAGATTCTTTTAGCTTCTTATCTCCCCTTATCTCTCTGTAAGTGTGTCTAATCATGCTGGTTTTACTGCCTGCTGTGTGTGTTATGTCTGACTGGAAGTGTTTGTCTCCCTGCAGGACCACCAGCCCTCTCCTCTCGCCCTCCTTGCCGCCACCTGTAGTAAAATCGGCCCTCCTGCTGCTCAGGCTCCCGTCACTTCTCCTCCAGCTCAGCCTCAGCCTCGCCGCCTCCTCCCCATAAAACCTGCTCCCATCGCCCCCGCTCCTCCCAAAAACCTGGGCTTCCTCTCAGCCAAGGGCAATGTGATCCAGCTTCCTGCCGGCCTGGGCTCCTCAGCGCCCGGCAGCCCCATCGTGCTCACAATCCAGCAGAGCCCGGCCCGAAATAACAACTCTGCACCCGCCAATATCCAGTACCAGATGATGCCTCAGATCCAAGGGAATCAGACCATCCAGATGATGCCACAAGGAGGTCAGATCCAACTCATACCGGGCACAAACCAGGCCATTATCACCACTCCCATGACGGTACCTTCCCAAAACGCTGCCAACACTCCCATCACACCACAGAAGAGTTTAGCGATCAAACCCTCCCCCAGATCGCGTAAATCAAACAACTCCCACATGGTGCAGCTGCCCGGCGGGATCACGCTGCCGCTCAACGTGGCGACGGGAGAGATGTGCGGGACTCAGTTCATCACAGAGACAGCAGCTGCTCCAGCGAAGGGGAGAAGAGGCAGGAAGAAGAAAATAGTTCTGAATGCTTATGCTCCGTCTCCTGCACAGCCTCCCTCTCCAACATCAGAGATGGAGACCATCCTGATAGAAGCTGGAGACAACATCATCCAGGTACATGTGGCAGAGAAGCTCTTAAAGAAACACAAACAGTATCTTTGATAGCATATGATTAACTACAGGTTCACCTGGGAGAGAATGTGTATTTGTATATTTAGCCATTATTTAAATGTTGGTGGAGCTAATGGACTGAATAAGTCTGTGACATTTAATTGAAAATGTGGGAAAAAGCCAGTAAGTGAACCCTGAGTTTAGAATAATGTTTGGGTCCAAAAAAGCCCCTAACACAAATTCGCATTGTACGATGATATGAAACTAAATAACTTTGATGTAACATATTTCCTTTTATTATTATATGATTATTGTACATTTTCTGTTAATTAGCAAATCAACACATTTACCAAACATAACTGTATTTAACTGTTGGAAGAAAAATAGGATTAAAGTTATAATATACAATAACTTTCTTTGCATCTTTACCATGGCAACTACTGTACAACTATTTTGGTTAAAACTCTCCTCCCTGAAAAGCATCGTTCCCTGCTGCGTTAGCACAAACAAAAACGTAAACTCGCTGTATGCAATGTGAAGTTAACGGAATATTAAGCCAGTAAAGACTTGGAGATTATCCTCTTGAATTGGGAAAAACAAAACTAGAAGGAGAAAAGTTAATATATAATTTAAATGCTTCTATTAAGACATTAACACCAGTTTATTTACAGCTTGTTCAAACCCCCAAAAGACGTGATTAAAAGTGGTTTAATGGTGGCAGAGATGGTGCCATAACTGAACTATTCCAGACATGACTCCATCCCAACATCCCTTTTATAAATCTGCAGCCTTGATCCAAACACACTGAATATTTTCCCCTTCAGTTGGTGGTTAGGGATGATGGTCCTGACGCTCCATTGGCTAAAAGCCTCCCAGACTAACCTCTCTGTATTTCCAGGCGGGAAACAACCTCCTGATCGTCCAGAGTCCTGGTCAGCCGGCCATGGTGCAGCAGGTCCAGCTGGTTCAGTCCAAACCGGAGTCTCAGGTGGTTCAGATCCCCCAGCAGGCTCTGAAGGTGGTGCAGGCTGCATCCGCCACATTACCCACAATCCCTCAGAGACACTCAGCCCCCTCGAGCCTGCAGGTCACCCAATCAGATCCAACGCCAACACAGGTAACCAGGGTTTTTTTCTAGAAATATATAGTATAAGGAGGCTAACGTCACTTTCTATTCATTCAGGGCTCCGTAAAAACAAAGCTGTCTCTGCCGTCTGACCGTCTATTTGACACGATTTTCCTATTTCTGGAGTAATAATGCAGTTTTGACGAACGGAAATATTGTTTTCTGGCATCACTTCAACATTTCACGGGGAAAATTGACATTTTGGTTTGAGGGAGCACGCCTCTGTTACCCGGTTAGACCCTGATACAGTCAAAGCTGCTATGAAATTAAATTAAAGGTGACTACATGCTACTGATTATATCACCATAATAGCAGTGTTGAAGCTAAGTTGCTTTACATGTTTAATTTATTTGACCAGGAACTCCCATGTGAGATCGAACATTTCTTGTATGGACAATCCTGGCCATGGTTCTCTGCCTTACTAAGTCACAGTATATACAAAAAGACATAAATATACACTGAAACAGAAGAACAGCTGTTTAAAACAGTGGCCATTCACTTGAAAACAACCTAATCAGGTACATCCTGGCTGTTTCACTTGCTTGATGGTAGATTGTTTTTTTTTTTCAAATGGGAACGGAGAAAGACCAGGATAAAAAGGTTGAAATGGAAAAGTTATTTCGACAAAGATTATACATATATTGTATGTAATTATTATTTCTCCTTTTCAAGTTACAAAATCACTATCCACTTACCATTTTTGTTACATTTTGTATTTTTTGTCAATACTTAAAGGTAGGGTAGGTAAGTTTGAGAAACCGGCTCGAGATACACTTTTTGTTATATTCCATGGAATGCTCTTAACATCCAGATAGCAATGAATATCTGAAGTGCTTTGACAAAAAATCCATAAAAAAATGTCATCTGTGGAAGCCGTAGTACTGTAAAAAGCACGAACAATCATTTGAGCCGGCCCGGCTAAAATGACTGGATGGCCTACCTGCCTGTCAGCCTTCCATCTGTGCACAAACTTATCTCGTGCCCTCATTGGTCATGTGCGCGTTCGTGTGTGTTGGAGGAGGGGCTCTGTAAGGAAGTGGCAGATATTCTCTGGTTGTGTATTTTCAAATTCTAGCGATCTCAAGCCGGTTTCTCAAACTTACCTACCCTACCTTTAATTGTGGCCTATTCTTCTTTAAAATATGAGTAAACAAATGACCCGTTACCTTCTTTTGGTTGCACATGGTTGCATGTTTTCCCCGAGTAAAAGACACTGGTGGTGTAAAGCACAGACTACAATGTGGAATCCAGTAAATAAATAAAACGCATTTTTCTCCGTCAGTTCCTCTTCAAAACAGCATCAGGTGAGTGGCAGACGGTTCAGCTCCAGGACTCGGTCTCCACCTCATCGACCCAAACCACTGCGGTCGTCACCAACTCTCCGCCGCAGGCCAGCATCAAGAGGACGCTTCAGGGCGGGAAGAAGGAACGAACTCTGGCTAAAATCGCTCCTGCGGGGGGAATGATTTCGTTAAACACGTCTCAGCTGACTTCAGCGACGCAGGCCGTGCAGACGATCAGTATCAATGGGGTCCAGGTGCAGGGAGTTCCTGTCACCATCACCAACGCTGGAGGTGAGCGGATGATCTGATGATCTTCTATTTGTTGTATACAGAGGTGGGAAGTAGTGGAGTTCAAATACTTTGTTACTGTACTTAAGTACATGTTTCTGGTATCAGTACTTTACTCCACTACTTCTTTTTCAGGCGACTTTTTACTTTTACTTCTTACATTTTGAACCCAAATACCTGTACTTTCTACTTCTTACATGTTGAACACAAATACCTGTACTTTCTACTTCTTACATGTTGAACACAAATACCTGTACTTTCTACTTCTTACATGTTGAACACAAATACCTGTACTTTCTACTTCTTACATTTTGAATACAAATACCTGTACTTTCTACTTCTTACATGTTGAACCCAAATACCTGTACTTTCTACTTCTTACATGTTGAACCCAAATACTTGTACTTTCTACTTCTCACATTTCCCAAACAGGCTGGTTCCTTTAGTTTGAATGTGTGTTTGGTGGCGTGATCATTATTATTTAGAGTTATTGCGTGCCTATTGATTTGAACACGATCCGTGTATCCATCATTTCCTGGTCTTCTCTAAAGAAGAGGGACCAATGAAAACGTTGTCATGTTGCCGTTGTTCAGCATGGAAACATTCATTAGCTAACAATGACATTATTGTTCTATTAATATAAAGGGAGGTCAGGTACTCTTTAAAACAGCTGCTAGTTATGGGTACTTTTTACTGAAGTACATTTCAAAGCCCTCTTTACTTTTACTTGAGTAAAGAAGTTTAGTCAGTACTTCTACTTTTACCAGAGTATTTTTAAACACAAGTATCTGTACTTCTACTTGAGTAAAGGATGTGTACTTTTGCCCTCTCTGGTTGTATATAACAAGTACTAGTTCTCTATCTTAACAAGTGACATTCCAGAAGGATAAGATAAGATGTACTTTATGAATCCCAATTAGTTGCAGCAGCATGAAACAAAACAAGGCATTGCACATAATAACAAATTAAAAGATAAAATAGAAACATCACAAAATAGAAATAGAAATAAACCAGCATTAGAGAGTAAGACAAATATACAGATAACCGTGAAGATAAAACATCTATTAACTGTCTGACAAATACAAACTCTATTGAAGGGCCACTTTGCTGTTAACACAATATACACAATATTTATGGGCTCAGAACAGTCTCATAATACACACATGCACACAGAAGGATTCACACTTGTATTTCATGATCCGCAAAAGGAGTCACACTTGTATTTCCGGATCCACACTTGTGTTTGTCAATGCACACACAAATGTGTTCCGTTTCATATACATGTCAATAAAATCCAAATACAGAAAAAAGTTTTACATATGTATTTTTGATCCTCACATATTTGTTTTCCGTTTAAATCCCCTGAACCTGCAAACACAAACCGCTTTCTGTGCATGGATCGCTCTGCATTCGTGTGTGGGTTTTTTGAGACTCCCCTGACGGTCACCCGATTCGTACTTGTAATTTTTTCTATCTATAGCCAATCAGATGTCTCCTCAATTCTAAGCCAATCACATGAGCGCGCCCCCACGAGGGTAGATTTCTTGCGTTCATGACGTAGCACTTCATGTACGCATTTTGCGCTGTCCGGAGCTGACAGGTCCATGGAGCCTGCCTGCAGGCGCTAATCTCAGGACACCTCCATTCTCAGTACATTGCCACTTTCCGAGGAGGAAATGCACGCAAATACAAGCCTTTATATTATTAAGGTACAGTGCCACTTTCCGAACCATTAATGAATGCTTGTGTACACAAAAACGGCAGGCAAAACCGTTTTAAATGTGTGTTTCCTGTATGGCGAATACAGCTGCTTTATTTATGTCTGTATGAAGTTGTTGTGAGTGTGGAGGGAGCAGCTACAGGTTAGCTTAGCCTAATCGATCAGTGCACTACGAAGCCAGTGCTAGACAGTGAACTGTCAACGGGGGGAGCCCCGCCGGTCATTATCGGCCGATATTCACTCTTAATAGTTTGATCGGTGCTCTCTATAAAGGCCGATCAGGAGAGCTGGATCTGGTCGATATGGACATAAACGCGAGTGAAGTTTTAGCGAGCTGCATGAGAAACTGACGAGCTGTCAGGAGAGAGGGAGGGAGAGAGGAAAAAAGAGATGATCCTTACTCCCGTGTTATTAGCCATATCCGGTCATAGTCCGGTAATTACCTGCTAACGGAAACTCTGCTTCTTCTTCTTCTTATTATTATTATTATTGAAACATGACCGGTAAATTTCAAATTTGTCCGGTAAAATAAATTCTGTCCACGGAAACACTGCTCCGAGTCCGGACAGCGCAAAATGCGTATATGAAGCGCTACGTCATGAACGCAAGAAATCTACCCTCGTGGGGACGCGCTCATGTGATTGGCTTATAATGAAGGAGACATCTGATTGGCTATAGATAGAAAAAATTACAAGTACGAATCGGGTGACCGTCAGGGGAGTCTCAAAAAACCCACACACGAATGCAGAGCGATCCATGCACAGAAAGCGGGTTGTGTTTGCAGGTTCAGGGGATTTAAACGGAAAACAAATATGTGAGGATCAAAAATACATATGTAAAACTTTTTTCTGTATTTGGATTTTATTGACATGTATATGAAACGGAACACATTTGTGTGAGCATTGACAAACACAAGTGTGGATCCGGAAATACAAGTGTGACTCCTTTTGCGGATCATGAAATACAAGTGTGAATCCTTCTGTGTGCATGTGTGTATTATGAGACTGTTCTGAGCCCATAAATATAAGCAGGATATTATTTACATACAGTGTGCATGGAATTAAATATTCAATTCAATATCAATCTTAAATGTACAGCAGAGTTCCCGTTAGAATATTTTTTTGCCGGTCAACATGTCCGTTAAAGTTGAAATCTTCCGGACAAAATT
The DNA here is from genome assembly GCF_902827165.1 of Trematomus bernacchii. Classification (NCBI taxonomy): domain Eukaryota; kingdom Metazoa; phylum Chordata; class Actinopteri; order Perciformes; family Nototheniidae; genus Trematomus; species Trematomus bernacchii. The sequence goes on from NW_022987593.1 coordinate 16,838,109, forward strand.
AGATAAGTGCCGGTTAAAGGTCTTCTTTGTTATTTATTGAGCTTTAAAACAAATTGATATGATTCGACATTAAACAAACTAATTATAGTAGATTAACTACATTATTCAAAAGTGTACAGTAATTTACAAAAACGCGGGAATAATAAACGGAGCGCTCTCTCCTTCTCCTGACAGCCCGTCAGTATCATGCAGCTCGCGGATCCAGTAATGAGTGACCCGACAGTAAAACTAAACATATCTATAACTAGTTTAGGTAGTTTGAGAGGTAATTAAAATAGCTACGTGTGATTTTCTAACCTGAAGTGTGTTTTGCTCTGCTCGCCGCTGCAGGGGATCATGCAGAGCTGCGTGTCGACTCGTCAGCAGCAGCCGATCTCTCTCTCCTGTCAGATTAGACTTTACTCGCATTTATGTCCATATCGATCAGATCTAGCTAGTTCTAGCTAATGATATGACTACCTGCTTGTTAAAAGACACCTAAACAATAAGCGTCGCTATGCAACCGGATGAGGCCACAAAGTATAGCGCAGCATTATGCATTTGTTTACATGCCCACCGGAACCCCGAGGCATTACCAACAGATCAACGCACAATCAACCCATACAGGACATCTCTTTCTCCACATTAAGTGTTAGACATTAGAATTGACAATTTTTGTCTGTCACATACTCTTTTGTCTGTCACATACTATTCTTGTCTGTCACATAAGTGGCGCAACTGATGCGGTATTGCGCTAAGGGAAAATTATTTTGACCGGACATTTTGACCGGAGAGATTTAGATTTGCCGGACTTCAGCATATTTTACCGGTCATTGTCCGGTAATTACCGGCTAACGGGAACTCTGATGTACAGTGTGAGTCAGTGAGCAGCGCTTCATTAGAATCAATCAGAATTGGACTCAAAACATGTATTTATCCTGGGGGGATAGGTGGTTTCGTTACAGTAGGATGAAATAAAATAAAACATATTATTACAAATAATGACAAATAATAATGAAGGGTCCTTGCACTGTCCATAACACTGAAACCACAGGACGGAGGAGACTGACAGATGGACAGAACAAGTGTCAGTTTTTCACTTAGATTGTCTTTCCTGGTTGTAAATGGAAACAGCTTACATGGATCAAGAATCTACAGAGATAATTATTACTATGCTGTTTCAATATTTGGGTTATAGGAATCAAGTAGAACGGTCACATGTTATTTTGTAAGATTTTATACATGACTACATTGTATATTTCCCCTAAATTGTACTCCCTTGATACTTTGCCTTGAGGTTATCTGTCTGATTTTCTTCTTGCTACTTACAGCTGATCTTGCTTGCACAATAAAGTTATGAAAAACGTATGTATCATCAAAACCATAAAAGAAAAACTCCCTGAAATCGAGCCCACGAGATGCAGCAGTGGAACATTTTATTCCTCAGGCTATCTTGTGTAGTCTGCTCAAACAAAGAGAAACAGTCATGGCTGACAAAAACAAATACAATTTTTAAACTCTTTGCTTTCTCGTGTCACTATATTCATGGTACCATTAATCACTAATTAGAAGTTCAGTCCACGTTGCCTCATGACAGTCAGCTCAAGATTCAAGAAGGTTTTATTATCATATGCACGTAAGCTACAGTGTAGAAATGGCAATGACATTCTTCTGACCTGAGCTCCTCCAACAATGCAACATGTATAATAAAATACAAAAATTAATAAGTAGATAGCAAGATGACAAACAGATGAATTTTTACCGGGTCACTTTACAGAGCTCAGGTGTTTAATAGTCGTATTGCCTGTGGGATAAAACTGTCCCTGAGTCTGGTGGTTTTGGTCCGGATGCTGAGGTACCGCCTGCCGTATTGTACTAGACAGAACAGCTGGTATCGTTAATCAGATTTAAATACTGAATGTCCTCTTCCAATATGAGAGTAACATGATAACAAAGGTATCCCAACTGTAGCTGTGAACATGACAGGATGTATGATTACCTAGAAGAGCATCAGGACTGTTTGAGGCATATGATAGCTATGTGATTAACATGATGATTCAGCCTCTATGGAGATAGACATATGACAAGCATGATCATTTCTGACATGGAGCTAATCTGAAGTAAACATTGAATACTGCTTTCTATTCCTCCATCTTGTGACTGTGTAACTCCCTCTCTTGGATATCAGCATGTGAAGGACACTGTTCAGGAACTAGTTGATGCTCTGGATGTGATGACTACTTCCATTCTTGAGAAAAAGTCAGAATTTTGAGAAAAAGTCAGAATTTTGAGATTTTGAAAAAAAGTCAGAATTTTGGGGAAAAGTTAATTTTTTAAAGAAAAATTCAGATTTTTGAGATTTTTTGAAAAAGTCCCGATTTTTTAAGAAAAATTCCCAATTTTGAGAAAAAGTTCACATTTTGAGAAAAAGGCAGAATTTTGAGAACAAGTAAAACATTTTAAGAAAAAGGCAACATTTTGAGAGAAAGTCAATTTTTTGAGATTTTGAGAAAAAGTCCCAATTTTTTAAGAAAAAGTCCAAATGTTTTAAGAAAAAATCCACATTTTTAGAAAAAAATCCACATTTTTAGAAAAAAGTCAGTATTTTGTAGATGACAGGATGTATGATTACCTAGAAGACCCGGTATTACTCCATCTTGTGACTGTGTAACTCCCTCTCTTGGATATCAGCATGTGAAGGACACTGTTCAGGAACTAGTTGATGCTCTGTATGTGATGACTATTTCCATTCTTGAGAGGATCCTAAATACATGGACCCTGAGGTTGAAGCTCAAGCCGGTGACCAGTGATATCTTTCTAACAGATTCAGGTGTCTCTAACAGTGTGTGTGCGTGTTTGTGTTTGTCAGGCCAGCAGCACCTCACAGTTCAGGCGATGCAGGGTGGAGGACTCCAGCTGGCAACGTCTCCGGGCCAACCCGCCCTCCAGATGGAGCAGACGCTGACCCTGGAGCTGCCCGGACAGCAGGGAGAGAAGAAGAGACGCATGGCCTGCACCTGCCCCAACTGTAAAGACGCAGAGAAGAGGTGAGAGAGTCAAGAGACGGACGAATATGTGCTTAAATTACACTTTACCTTGCCTTCCCAATTTGGGATCAATAAAGTACTATCTATCTATCTATCTATCTGTTTTTGGGGAAACATTCATCTAAGATACATAACTTTTTATCGCTTTTATGAATTGTCTTGTTTTGTTTTTAATTATCATGTGTTAATGAAGCACTTTGAATTGCCTCTGTGTCTTAAAATGTCTCAAAAACATATTTTGAAGTGTATGTCAGCACTAAAAACATCAGCTAAATGATGAAATGTAATATAAAGTACAAATATTACCAACTGGACATGGCTATAATGGACAGATTTTCAATGAATTGCTAAGTTTTTAATAAGTTACCTGAGACTAACGCCGAACCTCTGAATCAGCCCTGAGCGAAAAAATGCTAACGCCGTTAGCACAGAACTCACGGTATAAAACCCTTATTACTTATCGTAAATGCAAATCCAACCCGTCGATTAGCATCGTGAGATTACACAGATTCGATAGGTATCTGTATCATCACTCCATGATCAGAACTCGCCACATGAGAAACAAAAACAGACATCACAACACGTGGCATTAGGTAGCAAACACAGCAATATGTCTTACCTTTGTTGTTGTCTGATCAAAAGTGGTCTTCAATGACATTAAAACGATAAAAACGCTGCTGAAGGTTAATCCATAGGTTAATCCATAGGTTAATCCATAGGTTAATCCAATGTGTCCGTGTCACTTTGAAATGATTTCTGATAATCCATCAGCAATAAACCTAGTTTTCAGATTTCAGAGCGTAAGTTAGGTTTCGTTTTGGGCAAACTGCATGCGCATAGCCCCCACTTCTCAATGGTAACGTTGGTGTGTATGTGGAAATTCCCCTTCGATTCTATTGGCTCTAACGGTTCAAAAGAGATGTCAATCATCAAAATCGACCAATAGGTTCCAGAGAAACGGCAAAAACGCCCATTTCCACCCAAATGACCCCAGAGGTAGAGTTTTTTTTCTTCTAAATCTCTCTAAAAAGGTCAAATGTCACTTGTTTTGCATCAATCTTGACACAGGGTACTTATTATATGTTGTACTTTGGATTCATAAAGCTTTTAGTCTACCTTACCATCATCCACGGGTGGTTTTCACTATAAGTAAAAAAGAATTTTTGGACGGACACTATAATTAAATTTTTTGTACTATGTTCAATCTGAATTTTCTTTAAAATAAAAAACATCTTTATTGATTCTGACTTTTCTACATCCAACTCACAGGTTTATCATTGCTTTGAGAACAAAGATTATTAATTTTCCCCTTTTAGAAGGGAAGATATGGTCATTTGTTCTGGAAATGTCATTTTCGAGCCTGAGACCTGAAAAACAGGCTTGGGGCTAAACAGGTTAAGAATAACAATCGTGTTGTCCCTCCAAAAAAATGAAAGGCACAGAGATTTCTCCGATAGATAAAGTTATGTCTTAGTGATCTACTGACAAAAACAAAACATAACTACAAATCGTATTCTTTGTGGCTATTGTATGTTCTTTGTAAGTTAAGTTTAGCTACTGAAAATCTAAATGTTTTGCATGAACAGAACAATTTACGCTTATATGTCCATGTTTATCTCAAATCCATTCACCTTTTGAATGCTCAGCTCTACCCTGATGTAAACCTGTAAACATATCTCACTTCTCACCGTGTGTGTGTGTGTTTACGCTCTGCAGGCCTGGGGAGATTGGGAAGAGGAAGCACATCTGTCACGTCATCGGCTGCGAGAAGACGTTCAGGAAAACGTCGCTTCTCAGAGCTCACGTCCGGCTGCACACCGGAGAGAGACCCTTCGTCTGCAACTGGGTTTTCTGTGGCAAACGATTCACACGCAGCGACGAACTGCAGCGGCACGCCAGGACGCACACAGGTCCGTCTGCTGGACACTGAAACACTTGTGAATACACTGAAACACATGTGAATACACTGAAACACATGTGAATACACTGAATACACACATTCACTCCACAATATCTCTTATACAGAGAGTGTAAACCATGCTGCACTGACAGGCTTTTTTACACTGCTTAAAATCTCGCTAAGCACATATAGCTGGTCAAATCAGTTTTGTTAATATGCTCAAAGAAAGTTGGATGCACAAAGGTCCGTCTGCTGGAGACACTGAAACACACACGTGAATACACACATTCACTCCACAATATCTCTTAGTATATGATTGATTACACTCTGTTCTCTTGGAATTAATAAAAAACCGATGTTACTGCTCAGGAAAAGACTCTATGTGGACACACAGGCCCTCACAAATCCCATGATAATATTGGTTTTATTGCTTACCCTTAAGGTAAAACGTTTATGAAAATGTGTTTGTAAGCTTGTCCCTATATTCTCTGTGACATTAAAAACATTATCAACAACCTTTTTCTGTTTGTTTCCCCAACAGGAGACAAGCGCTTCGAGTGCACCCAGTGTCAGAAACGCTTCATGAGGAGTGACCACCTGACGAAGCATTATAAGACTCACATTAACACCAAGAACCTGTGAGCTGCTGCCCAACGTTTACACAGACAAACTCTATGAAACTAAAGACTGTATTAGAGGACGGAGGGGCAGAGGAGACGATACCAAGGGAGTGTCTGTGACTTCTCCCGTTATGGGAAATACTCCAAAAAAAAGTCCCTATATCCCCTCTCACTCTGGACACTGTGTAGCGTGGTGTACAAAGAAAACCTTCCTAGTGGACTTCAAACGGATCCAGCAAACGTATGAATAATAGTTTTATGTATCTTCTTTTTCCTCGAGCTCCGACTGACCGTGCAAAAAATGATGGGGATTCAGACGCTTATTTGCTTATTTATAAACCTCTCTGGATGAAGATCATACATGTTATTATTCAGACCACAAGATTCTATATACAGTTTCCCTCTTTTTGTATTTTTTATTTCCCCCACTTGTTTTTTCACTTGTTTGTAGTGAGTAAGAGCTCTCAAAAATTGGCTTTAAAGCACCAAAAAAGGCAAAAATAATACAATTGTTTTGTACATTTCATAGAAATATGTGTTACCTCAATGAAATGGTAATTGTGTGTTTAAGTTATTTGTGTTTTAGCAGGAGTGTCTGCTGATTTAAAACCAGTAAATCCCCCTAAAAAACAGTTAAACACGAAAAATGAACTCCCCTTACAGACTTTTGGAAACCTTTAGAAGTTTTGGCTATTTTTTAAAGTGTGTGTATTCATACTAATAAACATAACATTATTAATGATAATAAACTAACAATTTTTTCATGCAATTGTTAGAAATTCATTCACAAATATGTAAACAAATCTTGACATCGAAAAAGAAATGAGACGCAGAAATACAAAGAGTATGTAAAGACAAGAACTCAGAACAAAACAGCAGAAATCTTTCAGTCTCGGGCTTAGAAAAAGTTTTCATATACAGTCGAGGGCCAGAAGTCACTGAGCCTTTAAAAAAAATATATATATATATTTCAAAATCAACTTAAAAAGAAACTCGCAAAATAGGGAAATCCGAGCAGTTTAGTAATATATTGGTGAACATCCAGCTGGAAATGATACATATTGTAGTCCAAATACAACATTAAGGACACATATCAATGTCAGAAAACGTTACAAAATAAATTAAATACATTTCGCTTAATCTGCAAGATTGAACATTACATTTCAAGTATTGACACTTTTGATGAAGATTAAGGAACATTTCGACTTAAAGAAAAGCTGGTTAAGGGGCTTAAGTCTTCTATTATGATTAGGTGTAATGTCACAAAGTGCAAACATATAATTAGAGAATGATGGAGGACCCAGGCTTGATCCTTGTGGAACACCAAATATGATTATACCAAATGTTGTGAGTGATTGGTCAGTATGTTAATGATTTAAAAGCAGGATGTCACCTATTACCAACTTCAAGGAAATTATACTCTCTTATTATTATTGGATTCATGTAGAGGAAACGGTTAAGTATCATGTTTTTTTAGGAGTTTGTCACTGAATCAATAACTTGATGTCCAAGGAGAGTCATTATTTCACATATAAATCAATGTAAACTACCTAAAAATGTCTTCTTTTTTTAGAGAAGTACCGCAAAAACGTTCATATTTCCGGAATACTTTTTAATTCCCTGTGTTGTCAAGGGGCTGAGTTTTAAACCCTGAAACAATAATTAAGTATGTGAACTAATAATAAAAAACTATCACAATAACTTGTATAATAAAGTTTGAGAAATACGGTCAAAGAGGTCTCTTAAGTCTCCAGGTGCTAAGGATTTAATTCAGTTCAATATGAGTTGGTTTTCCATCTTCGATATTACAAAAGGTACGCTTACGTCTAGGGCTGGGTATCGAAGTTGTCATTTATTGAGATTTCTAATATTTGGCCAAGTTCATTCTCTTAACTTGTTCTTTATCACATATTTCCTGATTTAAATCAAAAACATTGGGTGGTTTTAACACAGTTCTCTGTTAGGTTCTTGAATGGCTGCTTGTGTTTTTAGACTTTTTATTTTAACATTAACTCTCCTGTTATTAACCGGAAATGTTTTTTGTTTGTTTTTTATTCAAATGTTTCTACTTCATCTTGTTAGGTATCAAAAAAAGAATGATACCCAGCCCTACCTACACTATGTGTACTAATACATAACTAAAGTCCAGGGTAACTGCTATTCTGCTTCACTCATGGTATCATTTTGATTTGAGGATTTGTAGCCTATGCATTGCTGTATATACGATCAGTTTTACAATGATTTGGCCGAACTTGACAATCACTCGCCGAGATGAAAAAGTTATCTTTCTCAGGCCTTTGATTCGTTGCTTTATACATGCCTTTTTTTCCAGCTATGTGATAGCTTTAATTCTGAATTAACACTTTTTGTTGATATACAGATGACCAGCATTAGGCCTACTGTACAGTATTCACATCATTTACTTTAATGTCTCTTGCTTTACAGAAAACATTGTTGCTCATTTTATGAAATATTGAAGATTAACTGACATGTCATCAGACAGTTTGAAGTCAAATGTGTGCGGGGGTTCCTTTTGTTTAGATAAATACACCAAGCTATTGTAAAATAAGCTTTTTGGTCAAATTAGCACGGTGCCATCGGACAGCAGGTACCTCTGCTTTGAGTTTTCACTGTTTCAATACATGCTAAACAGCTTTGACCAAAAAGCTAAAGTCAGATTTATTTTAAAAGTACTTTGAAGCATTTTCCTCAAAGTGCTTCACAAGGGGCGACAGATCAACTTAAGCTTACATGCAGGTGGCCAATATTTGGTGTATTTTTTCAAGAATGTGTCTGAAGACATGCCATTGGGGGACGGATAGACAGAGCGTACTCATATTTATGTTTGTATTTCATGTCTGCATAATGTAAATACAGTGTGTGTCTGGTAGACACCGTAAATGTAGGATATTAAAACCCAAAAGTTAAGCTGCCTAGTGTTGTGGTCGGCGTGGCCGGCCTGAAGGAAACAGACTTTGTACAGTGTGTAAGGAATAAAATATAATGTGACATTGTATAGCTTCATTCCTGCTTTGTATAGGAGATCTTTTTTCTATTGAATTAAAGATGCCTTAGACAGCTGCTCCCAGTATTCAAAAATGTTTTTTCCTTGTCTAATTCCAGGTAACAACATTTGTACAATTATTTTATGTCTTTTAACTTCTGTTACATGCTAATGTAATGTGCACTAATTTAAAATCCCAGGTTCCTAAATTTGTAAATTTGATCTTCATTGTAATTTAGTTTAATGAGATTTTTCCAAATTGAGACATTTCTATTGGTTGGTTTCGGTGAATGAAATGCGTCTCCTTCTCCAAGCCTGTATGTTGTACATTGTTCTGCAGCCATGTGTTTTGTTTGTTTGGAGAACCCAGAGAACCAGCAATTCCTTTTTTGTTACTTCTGTAAAGTTGCGGAAAATAAAGTTTGCTCCTTTTCTACAGTCACCTCCCTTAATAAAGAACTCCAACTATTTCTGCTGCTGCTTTCATTTGTTCCTAGTAGTCCCATTTTAGCATAAATGGGGCGAAGCCTGCGAGCTAGTTCAGGCAGTCAACTCGATACATTAACACGTGACGCGCCTCGTCCCTCTTACAACCAACCAAACACATTCTCCTAAACATGCCGCTCTATTTAAGCTGCCAGGTCTTCCTGCCTCTGCCTCGCTCATGCTGCTGCTGCCACTGCTGTGTTCACTTGCTATTGCTGCGTTCATGTTCATGTTCCTGCTGCTGTGTTTCACGTAGCTGCTGCTCGCCTGCCCCAGCTTCCACCCCAGCTTCCACCCCAGCTTCCACCCCAGCTTCCACCCCAGCTTCCACCCCAGCTTCCACCCCAGCTTCCACCCCAGCACCACCTGTAGGCTCAGGGGATAGTTATCTAATCCTCACTCAATGTTCTATGTACATCTGTGGAGTGATGATCAGCTCATTTTCAGACAGGTTTTTATATAAATGGATCAGGACAAAAAGAGAGAATATTTGTTCCTGAAACTTTCAGAATCTCTTTACACAGAGGGGACACATGTTGATGTAGAAAAGACATGAAAAAGTGGATTTTGCATAATAGGTGACCTTTAAACAAAAAACCCTTTGTATGAAATCATGCAGTGCTATATAACTCATCTACTGAGTATTACACAAAGTATCTTAAATTATCTTAAAAGTAATACAACTACAATATCTATATTCTATAATATTACAACCATTGAGCGTAATGCATACTTTTACTTTTGATACTTTAAGTATATACTTTTAAGATATTACCCATGTACGTTAACTCAAAATAAGATAATCTATTGGTCTCACAACAGCAAATAGGATAGTGAAGCATCAGTCGAAAAAGCAAAGAAAAATACATGTATTAAATTAACAGCACATACATTTTTTGACAGAAGTACACACACACTGAACTGTTGAAGTCACATCATTTTACATATTGATATTGCACAGTTTAGTTAGGAATTAGTGCATTTTTGGTTTTGGTTTGTGCACTTTTTTCAATGGATTTTCACTGCTGGACTTTAACTAATGATAAAGCAATTTTAAGAACATGGTGTTTATACTTTTGCAGCACATAAATACATACAATAACAAGTACTGATGCTGCTTACATTTGCAAAAAAAAAACTTCTATTTTGAAAATCCCATAGACTGCGTCATCAGAAGGGACAGAAGTGTTTCCTGTTAGCTAGATGACAGCCGGTAATATGTAAGGTTTCTTATCTTAATTATAGTGCATCGATAGTGTATTTAAGTTATATTAAGTAGTGGTTAGATTCGTTAGTGTTTTATGTAAATATTGTGTGTGTTAGCATTACAGTGTCGCTTAAACAGGGTGATAATCTGTATGCTGAGCTAACTGTTAGCTAGCTAGCCTCATTTGTTTACATGTGTAGATTCATCTTTCATTCATGAAACACCTCCATCTTTCTGTCGTTTTTACACGTTTTTCTGTTACTGAAGTGGTTGAAGACCAATGCTGAATCACATGTATGATGGGAAACTATTAACACATATAAGTAAAGTATGATTTAGTGTGTTATCTTACTTTGTAACCCTGGCTTTTTCTAGAAAAGTGTTACATGTCAATGGTTTCTTGTATTTGTAGAACATCCAGTTTGGGCTAGTTGGACAATACTGTTTTTTTAAAGCAAATAAGCCATTTAGAATAATTTCAGTTAATGTATACTACTGTTTCCAAAGTTTGGTCTGTCATGCTTTCAAGTTGTAGAAATTCCTCTCTCCTTCTAGATATTATCTTGTATAAAGGGTTAAATATGTACCCAAACCTGACGCATGTGGTGCTTTAGAATCAAACCATAATATCCAAACTGTTACTCACATATGGCCTCTGTCCGTCTGTCTGTCTGTCTATCTATCTATTTATCCATCCATCTATCTCCCCCTTACAGTTAACTCGTATTGTTTTTTCTCTCCAGATATTTTAAAATGACAGCAGTTAAATAGTTTTAGGGATGGGGCTCTTTGGTCCTGCGGAGCTGGTCTCAGGTCTGTGTCGTACAGACGAGCAGAACCCCTTCCCCGTGTTTCAGGATGGAAACATCAGCCCCTGCTTCAACCAACTGGTCCTGGGAGCGCTGCCTCATGCAGGGATGGCCATTTTCAGCGCCTGCTACCTCAGCATGCAGAGGTACGTCTAATATCTGCAGAGATGGCAAAAGTACACACATCCTTTACTCAAGTAGAAGTACAGATACTCGTGTTTAAAAAATACTCTGGTAAAAGTAGAAGTACTGACTAAACTTCTTTACTCAAGTAAAAGTAAAGAAGTATGGGCTTTGAAATGTACTTACTTATGTTATGAAAATGTCACACATGAGGTCACAGGCTCCTCCAACAGTGCAACACATAAAACGAAAATAGAATATAATAGAAATAGTGCAGAATAGTCTATATACAAGTAATTGGAATATTGATATATATATAAGTTGCAAACAGATGAATGTTACAGATGTTCTTTCAAGAGTTCAGGTGTTTAACATAATGGCCACTATGGACAAATATTATATTTATTTGTTATATATTTCAGTATTTATGTTCCTGTTTTGTAGACACGCCCCCCCCCAGACGCCCGCTCCCTGCAGCTGGACCCTCCGGTGTTTCTCTGCTCTTCTGGTGGCGCTGCTCTTCTCTTCAGATTTGCTCCTGGTGGTCCTCCTGCAGCGGGACCTCCTCCTCCTGGACCTCCTCTCTGACGGCTGCTCCATCCTGGCCTGGCTGGTCCACTTCAGTGCCCTCATGGTGCTCCAGAGGACCTCTTTCAGGAGAACCAGAGGACCTCCACTGCTGCTCCTGCTGGTCCTTCTCTCCATCCCAAACCTGGTCGTCACCTTGATCAATTCCTGTGACAATCGGGAGTATCTAAACCTCTCGGAGCCGCTTGTATTTGCACGTTTTGTTCTCGTTTCCGCCCGGACGCTGCCTCTTCTGGTTTATCTTTTAGCGTTTGCTTTCCCCTGCATCAGTGAGGCTGGATACTCTTTGAATATCAACGCTGACGATGGATCCCCTCTCATCACGGAGGATAACGAGCAGGATACGGGTGAGTTGGGTTTTTCTACGATCTAAGGCAGGAGAAAGGAATCCAGGAAGCTTCTCGTCAAGTTAACTGCGTTTATTAATACAATGATACGGTTTACAAGGGAACACAGCTGTGGTTCCTCTCATTCAATTCACTGATCCACAGTCCACATAAGCAGTTAGCTGTTTACCAGTTGCCTGAATGAAAAGAGAACGTTTCTCTATTTAACATCTTATTTATATGTTCCCACTCTCGTATTTAGTCTTCTTCCTATTGGCTGACGTCAACGGGGGCGGGTCCTGCTTCGTCATCTTCTTTCGCCCTCTGATGACGTAGCCATAGCGCATCTCTTATGATATTTTATTATACAATTCTTCTAATGTTTGTTGGTTATTAAACACATCATAATAGTAGTAATGCAGCGTCGATGAGTGAGAGTTGGAGACGCTGTGTTTAGTATGTAACTGCATGCGTCATTCTCCTTATATTCACATACACGATTGTTAGGAAAAATATCACTGGTCACCGGCTTGAGCTTCAATCTCAGGATCCATGTATCTCTGATCCTCTCCAGAATGGAAGTAGTCATCACATCCAGAGCATCAACTAGTTCCTGAACAGTGTCCTTCACATGCTGATATACAAGAGAGGGAGTTACACAGTCCCAAGATGGAGGAATAGAAAGCAGTATTCAATGTTTACTTCAGATTAGCTCCACGTCAGAAATGATCATGCTTGTCATATGTCTATCTCCATAGAGGCTGAATCATCATGTTAATCACATAGCTATCATATGCCTCAAACAGTCCTGATGCTCTTCTAGGTAATCATACATCCTGTCATGTACACAGCTACAGTTGGGATACCTTTGTTATCATGTTACCCTCATATTGGAAGAGTACATTCAGTATTCTCCCAACACACTGCTACAGTAAATGATGTCCCTTAAAGTTCCGGCACAATATATTGATTGTTTCTCCCAGGTGACATGGTGGCGGAGGATGGGAGCGGCTGTGTTTCCTGGCTCTTCTTCCTCTGGTTGAACCCTCTCTTCAGACGGGGGGAACGAGGGGATCTGTGCAACCCAGCAGATGTTTATCACCTCCCCAGGAAGCTTCGAACTGCTGTGGTTTGTCGAAACTTCCACCAGTGCTGGGAGTCCTGCAGACGCGGAGCAGAGGTTGGTGACGGAGAGGAGCAGTGGCCCCCGCCGCTCAGCAGGAACCTGCTCAACGGCACCTGGAGCTCAAACTACCAGGTAGGGCTGCAGCTCACATACTTATTTATTTATACAACAAGCAGTATTATTATCCACTGTACAGTATTTAATATGATTCTGTCCTCTCTCCTCAGGACGAGCCCTTGGAGCTGCAGGGAGACGTCCGCCTGCTGAAGGTTCTTCACAAAGCCTTCGGGCTGCGTTTCTACCTGCTGGGCGTCCTGAAGTTCGTGGTCAACATGCTGAGTTTCACCGGCCCGCTGCTCCTCGGCAGCCTCGTGAACTTCATGGAGGACGAGGAGGCTCCCATCAGTTTGGGGGTCTGGTGCTCTGTGGGACTCTTCATCACCACGCTCCTCACCTCCTTCCTCAGAAACATCTTCGTCTTCGAGGTGTCTAAGGTACAGTAAAATACATGTACAAGCTATAATAACAGTAAAGGTAGATATATATATATATATATGTATATATTCTATACAATAGCATCAAATTAGATCAAAACTCAAATACAACAAAGATAGTAGTGATAGTAATAATGATATCAACAGCCATAAAACATTAATAAATAAAGTCCTTCATTCAAGCACTTCATATTTGAGAGGATGCATGTATATGTATTTCTTGTTTATCTTTTGTAATTTGAGCTTAAAATAATATTGATTTGTTTTTCATGGTGACATATTTACATTTCCAGTGAAATGAACTTTATAAAATGTACTTTGATCCCCTAATGTTGACTGGCTAGATGCCCACCAGGGACCTTTGTTGTTGCTTAATCCCCTTATCCCTTATTAGGATTAAACTGCGGCAAAAATGCCCAAGAAATACTTAAATTAAGAAATATTGAGCATCAACAATCTGAAGTTTGTGTATAGAAAGTAAATATCTGCCAATATGTATTTATCAGAATTTTAAATACTCAATAGTTATCTCAATAACATCTTCGTCTTCGACGTGTCTAAGGTACACAGGTGGGAAGTAGTGGAGTACAAATACTTTGTTATTCTACTTAAGTACATGTTTCTGGTATCAGTACTTTACTCCACTACTTATTTTCTGACGACTTTTTACTTTCTACTTCTTACATTTTGAACCCAAATACCTGTACTTTCTACTTCTTACATGTTGAACACAAATACCTGTACTTTCTACTTCTTACATTTTGAACACAAATACCTGTACTTTCTACTTCTTACATTTTGAACACAAATACCTGTACTTTCTACTTCTTACATGTTGAACCCAAATACCTGTACTTTCTACTTCTTACATGTTGAACACAAATACCTGTACTTTCTACTTCTTACATGTTGAACCCAAATACCTGTACTTTCTACTTCTTACATGTTGAACCCAAATACCTGTACTTTCTACTTCTTACATGTTGAACCCTAATACCTGTACTTTCTACTTCTTACATGTTGAACCCAAATACCTGTACTTTCTACTTCTTACATGTTGAACCCAAATACCTGTACTTTCTACTTCTTACATGTTGAACCCAAATACCTGTACTTTCTACTTCTTACATGTTGAACACAAATACCTGTACTTTCTACTTCTTACATGTTGAACACAAATACCTGTACTTTCTACTTCTTACATGTTGAACACAAATACCTGTACTTTCTACTTCTTACATGTTGAACACAAATACCTGTACTTTCTACTTCTTACATGTTGAACACAAATACCTGTACTTTCTACTTCTTACATGTTGAACACAAATACCTGTACTTTCTACTTCTTACATGTTGAACCCAAATACCTGTACTTTCTACTTCTTACATGT
Organism: Trematomus bernacchii; assembly: GCF_902827165.1. NCBI lineage: Eukaryota > Metazoa > Chordata > Actinopteri > Perciformes > Nototheniidae > Trematomus > Trematomus bernacchii. Next base: position 16,853,209 of record NW_022987593.1, read on the forward strand.
TGAACCCAAATACCTGTACTTTCTACTTCTTACATGTTGAACCCAAATACCTGTACTTTCTACTTCTTACATGTTGAACCCAAATACCTGTACTTTCTACTTCTTACATTTTGAACACAAATACCTGTACTTTCTACTTCTTACATGTTGAACACAAATACCTGTACTTTCTACTTCTTACATGTTGAACCCTAATACCTGTACTTTCTACTTCTTACATGTTGAACCCAAATACCTGTACTTTCTACTTCTTACATGTTGAACCCAAATACCTGTACTTTCTACTTCTTACATGTTGAACACAAATACCTGTACTTTCTACTTCTTACATGTTGAACCCAAATACCTGTACTTTCTACTTCTTACATGTTGAACCCAAATACCTGTACTTTCTACTTCTTACATGTTGAACCCTAATACCTGTACTTTCTACTTCTTACATGTTGAACCCAAATACCTGTACTTTCTACTTCTTACATGTTGAACCCAAATACCTGTACTTTCTACTTCTTACATGTTGAACCCAAATACCTGTACTTTCTACTTCTTACATGTTGAACACAAATACCTGTACTTTCTACTTCTTACATGTTGAACACAAATACCTGTACTTTCTACTTCTTACATGTTGAACACAAATACCTGTACTTTCTACTTCTTACATGTTGAACACAAATACCTGTACTTTCTACTTCTTACATGTTGAACACAAATACCTGTACTTTCTACTTCTTACATGTTGAACACAAATACCTGTACTTTCTACTTCTTACATGTTGAACCCAAATACCTGTACTTTCTACTTCTTACATGTTGAACCCAAATACCTGTACTTTCTACTTCTTACATGTTGAACCCAAATACCTGTACTTTCTACTTCTTACATGTTGAACCCAAATACCTGTACTTTCTACTTCTTACATTTTGAACACAAATACCTGTACTTTCTACTTCTTACATGTTGAACCCTAATACCTGTACTTTCTACTTCTTACATGTTGAACCCTAATACCTGTACTTTCTACTTCTTACATGTTGAACCCTAATACCTGTACTTTCTACTTCTTACATGTTGAACACAAATACCTGTACTTTCTACTTCTTACATGTTGAACCCTAATACCTGTACTTTCTACTTCTTACATGTTGAACCCAAATACCTGTACTTTCTACTTCTTACATGTTGAACCCAAATACCTGAACTTTCTACTTCTTACATTTTCCAAACAGGCTGGTTCCTTTAGTTTGAATGTGTGTTTGGTGGCGTGATCATTATTATTTAGAGTTATTGCGTGCCTATTGATTTGAACACGATCCGTGTATCCATCATTTCCTGGTCTTCTCTAAAGAAGAGGGACCAATGAAAACGTTGTCATGTTGCCGTTGTTCAGCATGGAAACATTCATTAGCTAACAATGACATTATTGTTCTATTAATATAAAGGGAGGTCAGGTACTCTTTAAAACAGCTGCTAGTTATGGGTACTTTTTACTGAAGTACATTTCAAAGCCCTCTTTACTTTTACTTGAGGAAAGAAGTTTAGTCAGTTCTTCTACTTTCACCAGAGTATTTGTAAACACGAGTATCTGTACTTCTACTTGAGTAAAGGATGTGTGTACTCTCTCTGCTCAGGTGTCTCTTTCGGCCCGCGCTGCTCTCATGTCGGCGGTTTACGGTAAATCTCTTCGGATCAGAGGCAGCAGTTTGGCCGGAGCCACGCTGGGGGAAGTGGTGAATCTGATGAGCACCGACACCGGACGCGTGGTCAACTTCTTCTTCAGTTTCCACGAGTTGTGGAGCCTCCCCTTCAGGCTGATCATCACCTTGTACCTGCTGTACCTCCAGGTGGGGGTGGCGTTCCTCGGGGGGCTCAGCGTGGTTCTGATGCTCGTGCCTTTCAACAAGTTCCTCGCCTCAAGAATCCTCAGAAACAACCAACACATGCTCCGACACAAGGACACGCGCGTGAAGGTGGGATGGGATTTTTTTAATTAGTGCTGTGGTAGGAGAAGTAGTAGTTTTTATATGTATTTTTTTAACAAGAGAATAATAACTAATATTAATGCATTTAATTATTTCTTGTGATTCTTTTTAAATTTGAGCTTAAAATAATATGAATTTGTTTTTCATGGTGACATATATTGATTTCCAGTGAAATGAACTTTATAAAATGTACTTTGATCTCCTAATGTTGACTGGCTAGATGCCCACCAGGGACCTTTGTTGTTGCTTAATCCCCTTATCCCTTATTAGGATTAAACTGTGGCAAAAAAGCCCAAGAAATACTTAAAATTAAGATAAATTGAGCATCAACAATGTCAAGTTTGTGTATAAAAAGGAAATATCTGCCAATATGTATTTATCAATAGTTATCTCATCCTTTAGGGATCCGAATGTTAATGCAATTGTATCAAAATAAACAGACAATTGTTATTATATAATCACATTTTTCAACACTTAATACCTTTCACCTTTTTAAAGTGGTTTAATTTAAATTGTACAATTGAAATATTAAACCCTCATAGTACAAATAAAAGCTTATTTGAGATAATAAAGGATTTTCTTTTGGCAGGATTCTAGCAGTTTTTGCCCCAGAAAGATGTCGAGATCCACAATATTCTCCTAACAATGTGTCTTTCTTCTCTCCCAGTTAATGACGGAGGTCCTCTTCGGCATTCGGGTCATCAAGTTCTACAACTGGGAGCCTCATTTCACGCAGAAGATCAACGCCTGCCGTGAAGAGGAGCTGTCGCACCTGAAGGCTCTGAAGTACCTGGACGCCATGTGTGTTTACACCTGGGCGGCTCTACCTGTGGTTATCTCCATCCTCACCTTCCTCACCTACACCCTGCTGGGGCACCAGCTCACTGCCGCCAAGGTGGGACACTCTACTCTTTAAACTGTTTTGATGCATACAGTAGGGCTGTGCAATTAATCGTATTTTAATCGCAATTACGATTTTGGCCTGCCACAATTACGAAAACAACATAATCGAAAAAAACTATTATTTTGCTTTGCTAGGTTGTGACAGTGCAACATATTTGATCTAATTAATTTTGGTCTCATTTATTTGTATTTATCATATTTATATATGTTTAGTAGCTTGTGGAAGTGCGCTCCAAAATATTTGTTGATCTTGTTTATTGGTATTTATTATTTTGATATTATTTATTTAAATGTATCATTTATTTTTGTATTGGTTTTTCAGTTGAATTATACGTTCAGGGTAATCAACAGTTAAAAAGATACTGTTCAAATTATTATTTGTATTTGTTTTAAAGTTCAATAAATGGATGTTTTCAAAGTCAATGAATAATCGTATTTAATAATCGTGATATCAATTATTGACCCAAATAATCGTGATTATGATTTTTGCCATAATCGCACAGCCCTAGCATACAGTGAAGTTAACCGGGCTTTCTACACATTTAGGACGATTTAGATACTTGAGCAGGGAGTGAATCAATCAATCAATCAACAACTTTATTAATCCCGCAAGGGGCAATTGGTTATCAGCAGCAGCTTATGTCATGCACACAGGCAGGAACATACAAGAAGAAAACACACACAGATACACCCGGGAGCACCTGGGATACATCCAATTTACACTATAAATAGTTCATAGCATCACAATAATAAATAAATAAATAAATAATCAAGTTAAAAGCCTTTCAATAATTTAAAAGTTTGAGTGCAGAAGGGATGAATGATTTTGAAAAGCGATTAGTCCTTTGATCAGGTCGAGCATATCTTCGCCCTGATGGCAACAGACGGAATTCATGTGAAAGTCCATGACCTGGAGAGTTCAGGATGCTCTCTGCTTTGGGAGTGTTCACCTTGAAACAGCTTTTAAGGTCCAGTTTGTTGGATTCTTTGGGATTATTCAATCAGAAATAGGATATAATATTCATGATTTCATGAGTAAATAATCATTAAAACTAGGGCTGTGCGATTATGACAAAAATCATAATGACGATTATTTTGGTCAATAATTGATATCACGATTATTAAATACGATTATTCATTGACTTTGAAAACATCCATTTATTGAACTTTTAAATACAAATAATAATTTGAACAGTATCTTTTTAACTGTTGATTACCCTGAACGTATAATTCAACTGAAAAACCAATACAAAAAAAAATAAAAAAAATGATACATTTAAATAAATAATATCAAAAATAATAAATACCAATAAACAAGATCAACAAATATTTTGGAGCGCACTTCAACAAGCTACTAAACATATATAAATATGATAAATACAAATACATTTGATCAAATATGTTGCAGTGCACGGTCACAACCTAGCAAAGCAAAATAATCATTTTTTTCGATTATGTTGTTTTCGTAATTGTGGCAGGCCAAAATCGTAATTGCGATTAAAATACGATTAATTGCACAGCCCTAATTAAAACTAAGATAAAATAAGATATACTTTATTGATTCAAAATTGGAAAATGTTTTTGTCACAGCAGCATAGATAAGACATTACACATGAATTAGAAGTAAATACAAAAACAATGAAGATATACACATCAACAGTAGAAGTTAAACAAATTACGCAAAACAGTGAATATATACATATCAATAATGAAGGATATATATATTTAGAGCATATAGAATAACATTTGAATGGCCTTAATAACATTGTGAACTCTTGGGTAGTTAAGGTGGAGGCTTCAAATAGTGCTTTTTTTTCTGCCTCTCCCTGCACTGTATATATTTTTTTGTATTTTAATCGTACAAATAAACCCTAAAGCAGTTAAACGTCCTCTCCCTGCAGGTGTTCACCACGCTGGCTCTGGTGGGGATGTTGATCATTCCCCTCAACTCCTTCCCCTGGGTGCTGAACGGCATCCTGGAGGCCAAGGTGTCTCTGGAGAGGATCCAGCGCTTCTTCAAACTGACCAACCAGGACCTGCAGGCGTACTACGCTCTGGGTGCGCTGCGTCTCAACCTCTGTGCTGCTGGGTTACCTCAAACAGATCACAATGTAGTATTTATTTAGTCCCTTTTTGATCAGAGTCTGTGACGAAAAAGAGCTGGTTGCTTAACGTTTTAAAAAGTGCACAAACTCTCTGTTAGTTTTTTCAAAATGCAAAAGAATGGATATTGAGCAACCTGACTCGTCAACTTAAACTGTATTTTGAGCTCAAATTAATTAAACTAATACATGAATTAGTTATATTTTGGTTGTACTGATAAATGTGCTAGTATTTATAGTTTATAATGTGTACGTGAACATGTCTGTATAAATGTCAGTGTGAAAGAGACTATGTTATGTTTTCAGTTTAGATGAATGATGTGTACCAGGGACTGCAGATGGAAATTAGTTAATGGAATAATTTGGCATATCTCATCTCTATAATTGTGTTTTAATCATAGACTGGTTATATAGGTTTTAATTAATACATGATAATAATAGTCACTTAAAGGTAGGGTAGGTAAGTTTGAGAAACCGGCTCGAGATCGCTAGAATTTGAAAATACACAACCGGAGAAAATCTGCCACTTCCTTACAGAGCCCCTCCTCCAACACACACGAACGCGCACATGACCAATGAGGGCACGAGATAAGTTTGTGCACAGATGGAAGGCTGACAGGCAGGTAGGCCATCCAGTTATTTTAGCCGGGCCGGCTCAAATGATTGGTCGTACTTTTTACAGTACTACGGCTTCCACAGATTACATTTTTTTATGGATTTTTTGTCAAAGCACTTAAGATATTCATTGCTATCGGGATGTTAAGAGCATTCCATGGAATATAACAAAAAGTGTATCTCGAGCCGGTTTCTCAAACTTACCTACCCCACCTTTAAGTCACTTTAGGCAGTTTTCAGGAAGTTTCACATTAGTTCATCCCTTTTGATTGATCATTTTATGGATCACCAACACCAGAATTGACGCAGTAATGTGGTTATTTTAAAGCTGTATGAAGTAATGCTCCTGGAAAAAACAAATTTGAAAGTTACAAACTTCTGCAGGTGCTGATTTAAACCCTTTATCCATTATGTGTTTGTAGATCAGAGTCAAAACTAATCAGTCTTTCAAAAATATATAAGTTGTTATTATTACAATTACCTATCACTATATATAATAAAATGTACTTCCACATCTGTCGTAGTGTCTCCTGAAGACGGTCAGACGTCCATCCTGATGAGCCAGGGGACTTTTTCCTGGCAGGATCCCGACGGTCCGGACCAGAACGAAGACAGAGGAACTGATCCTGGAGAGTCCAAAGGAAGTCTGCGTCTGCACAGCCTCTCTCTGCACATCACCAAGGTTCACACGCACGCACGCACTCACACACACACACACATTTGATTTATTCCACAAATATATAACATACATGGAGATGTACATAAAAATCACACCCACCTCAGTTTACAGTCCACTCAAATCTACACGTTATTGCTCACATACACACACATGCACACATTACCCCTTTCCTTCGAAGGCAAATTATACATAAATACAGACATTCATTTAAATTCTCTGACCTTTCCCTGGGTAGTCGGTACAGACCACACACACACACACACACACACACACACACACACACACACACACACACACACACACACACACACACCCCTGTTCAGACACACAGGATACAGTCACTGGACTGCCTTCATGCTGACAGCTCTTAAAGATCTCCTATTATGCTATTTTTAGGCATATATTATGGGTCAAAGATATATACAAATATATAAAAACATGTCTATGATGTGTTTTGCTCAAAATACCAAACAGATCATGCATTTTAGAAATCCCTCATATCCCTCTATTCCAGCCCTGTTAGAGAAGTACGGATTCTGGGTCCGCAGCTTTAATTAAAAATATATATACTCAGCTAAATGCTGCCGTGACTAAATGTCATCAAGGATTATTTCTGAAACAGTATGGAGCTCAAATGCTTTTTCTCTCTCAGGTTATACCACAAGGTGAGTTCCTTTTGTTATTTCTTGCTTCTTTACACATACTCTCTCCAGTACAGGTTAGCTCTGAGTGTTAGCGATGCTAATGTAAACAAAGACCATATTACGTCCAAAACACATCAGGCATTGATTCTGATAGCAACGTCTCTGATAGTGCCGTGGGTGTAAAGCCAGCCCACATTGCATGCTGATATTACGTTATATCGGACGCAAATCTGGATCAGCTCCGTTGTTCCCCCGTTTTTAGAGATTTGGGTACGGAGGAAAAGAGAGAGGGTTTTATTTTCTGACACTTTGTGAGTTCGCCGACACACCGGGGACACATCTTTATGTATAAAATACATCATTTTGCATGATAGGAGACCTTTCACTTAGCACACCCGATACATCAGAGGAGTTAATGAGTCTGATTATATCATAGATATCATTGTGTCTTCAGGGGTCTCTGGTGGTTGTGGTGGGGAAGGTCGGCTGTGGGAAGAGTTCCTTACTGGCTGCTCTGACCGGAGAACTGAACAGGTAAACTGCCCCCAGTACACAATAATATTAACACTAAAACATCATATTTAATATTAACAAACTGTATTTTATTGCGCAGTAAATACTTTTACTTTAAAGGTCCTATATTCTGCTCATTTTCAGGTGTATATCATTATGTAGTGTCTCTACTTTAAAGAGTCCTCTCCTGCTGATGTTCAGGTGTATATCAGTATGTAGTGTCTCTACTTTAAAGAGTCCTCTCCTCCTGATGTTCAGGTGTATATCAGTATGTAGTGTCTCTACTTTAAAGAGTCCTCTCCTCCTGATGTTCAGGTGTATATCAGTATGTAGAGTCTCTACTTTAAAGAGTCCTCTCCTGCTGATGTTCAGGTGTATATCAGTATGTAGTGTCTCTCCTTTAAAGAGTCCTCTCCTGCTGATGTTCAGGTGTATATCAGTATGTAGTGTCTCTCCTTTAAAGAGTCCTCTCCTGCTGATGTTCAGGTGTATATCAGTATGTAGTGTCTCTACTTTAAAGAGTTCTCTCCTGCTGATGTTCAGGTGTATATCAGTATGTAGTGTCTCTACTTTAAAGAGTCCTCTCCTGCTGATGTTCAGGTGTATATCAGTATGTAGTGTCTCTACTTTAAAGAGTCCTCTCCTGCTGATGTTCAGGTGTATATCAGTATGTAGTGTCTCTACTTTAAAGAGTCCTCTCCTGCTGATGCTCAGGTGTATATCAGTCTGTAGTGTCTTTACTTTAAAGAGTCCTCTCCTGCTGATGTTCAGGTGTATATCAGTATGTAGTGTCTCTACTTTAAAGAGTCCTCTCCTGCTGATGTTCAGGTGTATATCAGTATGTAGTGTCTCTACTTTAAAGAGTCCTCTCCTGTTGATGTTCAGGTGTATATCAGTCTGTAGTGTCTCTACTTTAAAGAGTCCTCTCCTGCTGATGTTCAGGTGTATATCAGTATGTAGTGTCTCTACTTTAAAGAGTCCTCTCCTGCTGATGTTCAGGTGTATATCAGTATGTAGTGTCTCTACTTTAAAGAGTCCTCTCCTGCTGATGTTCAGGTGTATATCAGTATGTAGTGTCTCTACTTTAAAGAGTCCTCTCCTGCTGATGTTCAGGTGTATATCAGTATGTAGTGTCTCTACTTGAAAGAGTCCTCTCCTGCTGATGTTCAGGTGTATATCAGTATGTAGTGTCTCTACTTTAAAGAGTCCTCTCCTGCTGATGTTCAGGTGTATATCAGTATGTAGTGTCTCTACTTTAAAGAGTCCTCTCCTGCTGATGTTCAGGTGTATATCAGTATTTAGTGTCTCTACTTTAAAGAGTCCTCTCCTGCTGATGTTCAGGTGTATATCAGTATGTAGTGTCTCTACTTTAAAGAGTCCTCTCCTGCTGATGTTCAGGTGTATATCAGTATGTAGTGTCTCTACTTTAAAGAGTCCTCTCCTGCTGATGTTCAGGTGTATATCAGTATGTAGTGTCTCTACTTTAAAGAGTCCTCTCCTGCTGATGCTCAGGTGTATATCAGTATGTAGTGTCTCTACTTTAAAGAGTCCTCTCCTGCTGATGCTCAGGTGTATATCAGTATGTAGTGTCTCTACTTTAAAGAGTCCTCTCCTGCTGATGCTGCAGCACCTCTGGAGTTATGAGATTCTACCAGATGAGACTTTTAATGATTATTTAGGGAAGTTATTGAATATCATACAACTTCACAAATGAATTTAAAGTGATGTACTTACATTTTTTGCACACAATTTCTACTTAAGATAATACTTTTTATCCCGTCTGTAGTGGGAACTAGAATTATTTTGTCCTTCATAGAAACCAATTTAATAGATTTAATAGAAATAATCAATGTTTTAGATCTTAGAACGGCATTTAGAGTCAACACTCTACACTTTTTACATTGGCTTTTGTCTCTACTTGAGATGTGTGATCTGTTCTCATGTGTGTTCCTTTCAGGACTCCACGTGGTCTGTGCTTTGTTTTTATGTTAACCTTAATGTCTGCCTCATGTTGTATTCATGTTTCTGTGCTCTTCATTTGAACTTTTGTTCTTTCTTGTGAAGCACTTTGTGAATTGTATTCCTGTGAAAGGTGCTCTACTAAATAAACATATTATTATTATTATTATTATTCTCCCGCCCCTCAGGCTGAGTGGCGTGGTGTTCGTTGCAGACCGAGAGAGAGGCTTCGGTCTGGCGTCTCAGGATCCGTGGATCCAGCATGCATCGGTGCGGGACAACATCCTGTTCGGCAGGAACTACGATCCCATCTTCTACCAGACTGTGATCGAGGCCTGCGCTCTCACAGAGGACTTCAACGTAAGATGACTGCATCAATTCAAATACATTCAATTGTTTCTGCATAATTAACATTTATATTAAACTCTTTCTAAATGTGTCCTCAGGTTTTACCAAACGGAGACAGGACGGAGGTCGGGGAGAACGGAGTGACGCTGAGCGGAGGACAGAAAGCTCGTCTGGCCCTCGCTAGAGCCGTGTACATGGTGAGTCTCTACACACACCTAACATAGGATTTAAACACACACACAGGGATCAGGTTTCACCAAACACACAAGTCTTAGGGTGCGTTTCACTTCGGTTAAATGGATTCCTTGCGTCCCTCACGTGCGTTGTTTCCCTGTGACTAGTCCCTCCCACCAGGGAAGCATGGAGAGACGCAAGGAAACCACGAGAAGCAGGGAAATGAGTTTTAAGAGCAATGGGACGTCCTTTCCTCCGGAGCGTCACGTGAAGCGACGTCCGTTTGTGATGACGCTGCACAGCTGATCGTCTGACAGCAGCCAGATCAGTGCATGCGCTGCATCGTCCAATCAGTGAGCGATACACATTAAGGGGGCGGGGCGAGTGTCTGAGGATTTCACCGGAGGATGGTCTGGTAGTTCCTCGATTATCGCTCCTCCGTTATCACGCCTCGATCCTCGATCCTCGGTCCTCCGGCACAAATAAGGCCACTGGGACGCTACTCAAGATGGCGCAGACAAATCAACTTCCGGTGATACCGAGACCGAGGAGCGAGGAAATGAAAAATAAGAGAAGTGAAACGCACCCTTAGTGTGCAGAGAACAAGGAGAAAAGCACTTTCATGGTCTTGTTATTGTTAAAAACAAGATGTAATACATCTGTACTGACACACCTTTTTAAATTGAATTCATTAAAGTTTCAAGATGAAGTAAAGATGGTGGATCTGCTTGTAGAACAATACATGTATTCAATGGATGAGACTACAACATTCCTTATCATCTAAAAGTTTGTATTCATATGTTATATTTTTTATATTCCCTTCATTACTAACAATTTTAACACAGAAAAATAATAACACAATGCCTTTTATTTCCAGCTTGTTAGAGGCAAAAGGAAATAGAAAATAAGGAACGTATTGATATTAGTGCGTGCAAAAAGGTAACATGGAACACAGTAGTAGTTATGTGTAATCAGCAGGTGTGATGCAACTCTCTCCTGTATTTACTTTCTTGCAGGATAAAGACATCTACCTCCTGGATGATCCGTTGGCAGCGGTTGATACGGACGTGGCCGAACACCTGATGAAGAAATGCATCATGGAGCTCCTCAGGGGAAAGACCAGAATCCTTTGCACTCACCGTGTAGAGTTCGTGGACAAAGCTGACCTGGTGGTGCTCATGGACAACGGAACGATCATCAAGACGGGTAGAGAATAACATCTGGCTCAAACGGGCGGAAATGTCACATACCATTTTTTTTTTTGTTGCATTGTTTGTTTTGTGCTAGTTTGTTAGGGTTTAACATCAAAAACAGGGAAACTTCCAGACATCTAAGATAATTTAATAACATTTTGCCACATAAGTTTGAAAGACAAAATGCATGGTGGTCCATTTATGCTTCAAAATAACAGCAAGACACAAATGCAATCATGTGGTGCATGAGGTCAAGAGGAATAAACAGCCATGTATTGTTAATTAACATAGAGCATTTCCCCAGAGAGGTAGAGATACATCTACATTCAGGGTTCCTACGGTCATTAAAAACCTGGAAAAGTCATGGAAATTCAAAATGCTAATTCCAGGCCCTGGAAAACAATATATAATTTATATTTTATCTAATCGCCGAAATAGAAATACCATAATGATAATAAATACTGTATCGTATAGTAATGAAACGTAAAATGGCATTTAACTGACGAGGTATTTTGCTGGTGAGAGATTTTAGTTGCTTTAGCGTGTAGAAGCTAGTAAGCCTATTTGATTTGTTTTAGATAGGCACAACATGTTTCATATGCAGACCTTATTTTCCTGTTCCATGTTAAAATAAACCATTTTCAGTGGTACCGCTGAGAAAGAGTCATGTTTTTGGTCATGGAAAATGTGGTCATGGAGAAGCATTGGTAAAAAAGTGTATGAACCCTGTACATTATAATCACATCATTTTCTACTAACTTGTTTAATTGAAAGGCTTTAACAAAATTGGAACCTTCATTTTGAGACATGATTATAAAAACTATAAAGAAGTATAAACATCATTGACTAAATCCTATAAATGCTGCCTGGATGTTTTCACATTTCAAGGATATTTTCTAATGGTTTAATAGTCTAACTTCACTAAGAAAGCACAATGTTTTTGGAAAACTATCCCTATTTGTATTCCACCTGCCCTGTTTCCTTGCTGTCCATCAGGCACACCAGCAGAAATCCTTCCTTTGGTCGAAGCAGTGCCGAAGAAACGGAAGAACGCCCAAAACATGAAGGAGAAAGGTTTGTTCACCTGGAGATATAACTGCTTATCTTAAAGGAAACCTATCATGCTATATGTAAATGATATATTGTAGGGCCATACCTATATAAGGTATATTTATACGTTTCTGTTTTCAAAATACCAAACAGATCATGCATTTTAGCCATGCCTCATTTCGCTCTATGTGCTGTTTGCTGTCTACGGGTCTGATTCTGCTGACCACGCCCCCCTGCAGGAGAGGGGAGCCGTGCTCTGATCAGCTGCTGGGCTGTCAGAAGAGGGGGAGAAAAAGAGATCTCCGTGTTTTATTATATAGAGTCGTTATTCATTTGTTTTAAAGCTCAATAAATAACAAAGAAGACCTTTGACCGGCACTTTTCTAATTTTGTCCGGAAGATTTCAACTTTAACGGACATCTTGACCGGCGAAAGTAACTGAAACTGAAACTCTGCCGCACGGTCCCCTCGTTCCTTGGAAGAGGCGGAGAGGTGGGTGTTTGTCATCTGCTGGTGGACTAACCGGAGAGAATTACAGTGCTTGCCTCGACGGGGAGGGATTGCATTGAATTAAAGCAGCGGGAGCAAACGCTTGCCTCGGGGAGGGAGAAAGAAAGCCACAGCGGAGAATAAACAGAAGGGTAACCAAGGTAACTATGGGCGGGAAGTCTTCTTCACTGCTTTTGTGGCAGACTACAGCGTCACTTACAGGCCTGGCATATGTACTACAGCGTCTCCAGCGCTTTCGAACGGCAATGGCCGTGGCTGTCTCCTCCTGATTGGTGGAGAGTTGGCCCAATAGCCGTAGCGCTACCGTCCTGACGTCAGGACAGTGTTCAAATCTGGATCAGTTTTTATCAGATCCGTTGCAGCCCCTTTTTCGAGATTTGGGTATGGAGGAAAATAGAGAGGGTTGTGTTTTCTGACACTTGGGTTGCGTTCGAATACTCCAAAAAAACAGCTCCTAAGTTCTAACCCTATCGTCTATTCCTTGACCTCTGAGTGAAACGTCACGGGGTTAAGGGATAGTGGATAGGAGAATTCAAAAGGATTTAGGAGAAGAGACTGCGGCACTTTAGAGAATCCGACAGCACTTTCACTATCCGACGTGTTTATGATGCGCCAGCGGACGTCATAAATGTGCGTCTGCTGCTGTGGGGAAACTATGGAAACTACAGTTTTCTATACAGCGGACTACAACATGGATGTTTAATAAGAACGAGGGACTACTGTAAACTCATCTAGAGACTCTGCACCGTGCTCTGATGCTGTTGTTTTATGCTTTATGAACGGGGACAACAGAGAAACATATTCTTCATGACCAAAGTTGGAATTGAAATAAAAAAGGAAAGTGCAACTTATGCTCGTCACCCTCTCCCTCCGGTCCACATTAATACAAATGATCCCAATACGTATGATTGTATGAAAGATCTTAAAATCAATACAAATGTATTTATTATAAACGTTAGTCCTTAACATCTATCACTGTGTATATCACCATTCAGACATCTTTTAAAAGTTGAACAAACCCCACACAGCTCAGTAAAGACTGTGAAATGTTGACTTTATTTGATCATTTCAGTAAAAACTAACGTTCATATTTCTCTTTTTGATTATAATACTGATGAACGTTCAAAACAAAGCACTTTGGCAACTTACCACATACGTTTTAAAATGCTTAATAAGCACCGTAACTTTCATGATATCATTTCTCGTTCATAATCGGTTGTTTCCGTGGACGGCCGACTGTTGTGTGACGGCAAATGCCGCGGCCGCAAGGCATTGTGGGGCAGCATTTTCTCCTCTCCTTTCGGTTAGGGAGGTCCAGTGGTTCCTAAACTAAAGGAGGTTATAAAGGAAGTTTGAAACCTCCTTTCCTTTTAATTTAGAGAATTCGAACGGCACTTATCATGGCTGCCACTGAGGGACTTCCGGGTCATTTCACTCCGTTAGGAAGGTTCCTAAGCTAAATGGACTATTCGAATGCAACCTTGGTGAGTTCCCTGGAACACCGGGGACACATATTCATGTAGAAAAGACGTACAAAAGTGCATTTTGCATGATAGGTCCCCTTTAAAGCAGGGATGTGCCATTACAGTGCCAACACGTTTATTTGTTATCAACAATCTTGAATTGAAACATCAGAGGCAGACTGACTTCCTCTTATTTATGAATATGTACATGGATAGTTGTATTTGTTTATTGGTGTATTTCAAGCTATCGTACATGCAGGATTCTTGCTGTTCTGTATCTTCAGTAATTGATTGCACTTATCGCTGCTTTGATACAAGTGTCAGTTTAATCCAAAGTAATTCATTGTACTGTATATGTTTCCTTGTGTGGAAAAAAAAGAATGCGCTTTGGCTGTAAATGTGTTATAATAATAATAATAGATTACATTTGTGTAGCGCCTTTCAAGGGACCCATGGCCGCTTTACATGGTGAACAAAGAAACAAAAGGGGCAAATAATAAAGTAACAATTGAATAAATAGCAGTAGGAGTGGAAACAGGGGGACTGTGATGGGTTAGGGGTCAAAGGTGTTGCCTTTACCTATTCATCCAGGCTAGTATTCCTACATTAAAACCTGTTTGTTGTCACTTCCTCTCTTGTTTTTCAGCAGAAAGTGAGGAGCAGGAGGAGGATTCTGGTTCCTCCCCTGATGTGGTTTTGCAGGAGGAACCGGACCTGATGGGGGCGGAGCTGAAGCAGGAGGGGGGGCTGGCCTGGAGGGTCTACTGGTCGTACTGGAGCGCTGTGGGGGGGGCGCTGGGAGCCTCCATCCTCCTGTCTCTGCTGCTCATGCAGGGTGAGGATCCTCCGCTCTGATTGATCTGATTACAAGGAGCATGCTCAGATAGGACTGGGTGATATATGGAGAACATCAGAAATTGTTAGAAAAATATCCCTGGTCACCGGCTTGAGCTTCAACATCAGGATCCATGTATTTCTGATCCTCTCCAGAATGGAAGTAGTCATCACATCCAGAGCATCAACTAGTTCCTGAACAGTGTCCTTCACATGCTGATATACAAGAGAGGGAGTTACACAGTCACAAGATGGAGGAATACCGGTTATTGTAGGTAATCATACATCCTGTCATCTACAAATAACTGACTTCTTTCTCCAAATTCTGACTTTTTCTCAAAATCTCCAAATTCTGACTTTTTCTCAAAATCTCCAAATTCTGACTTTTTCTCAAAATCTCCAAATTCTGACTTTTTCTCAAAATCTCCAAATTCTGACTTTTTCTCAAAATCTCCAAATTCTGACTTTTTCTCAAAATCTCCAAATTCTGACTTTTTCTCAAAATCTCAAAATTCGGACTTTTTCTCAAAATCTCAAAATTCGGACTTTTTCTCAAAATTCGGACTTTCTCTCAAAATCTCAAAATGCTCACACAGTCACAAGATGGAGGAATAGAAAGCAGTATTCAATGTTTACTTCAGATTAGCTCCACGTCAGAAATGATCATGCTTGTCATATGTCTATCTCCATAGAGGCTGAATCATCATGTTAATCACATAGCTATCATATGCCTCAAACAGTCCTGATGCTCTTCTAGGTAATCATACATCCTGTCATGTACACAGATACAGTTGGGATACCTTTGTTATCATACTCTCATATTTGAAGAGGACATTCAGTATTTTCCCAACAGAAATCACAATATTATTTTACCCTGATATCAATATTGTGACACTTCATTGCAAAACACTTACTTTACACTTTTATCGTTCAGTATCTTACCAAAAGACAATTATTAAAAATAAAACATGTTAAACAGCAGGGGGTCTAACAGCTGACCCTCTGATTGGACGATATTGTGGGATTGACTACTGGTGCTTTCATCAAAAACTTTACATACTAAGATTTATGTATGTAATGTAGATTTTGTGGGGGAAACTTCTGAAGCAATTGGAGTCAGGACTTCAGAGAGACACGAGGAGAGCTGGAGCTTTGATGGTAAACACTGAGGGTTTATTTGGAGCTTCGGCCGGAGAATTCACAAGACATGTCACGGGCCACGGTCTGACCACACGGATGAGATGCCACAATCAATTCTGAAGACCCCTCCTGTAGCTCGAGGTTTGAACTAGTTCAGAGTGTAATAATCAACATTCTTCAATAGGTAGACTGAACAGCTGAGGACACTGAATCACATTTGTTGTCGCTTATGGCTCGGGGTCATCTACACCCCGAGAAGGATGTGTTCCAGGTGTCCCACAACAATAACTATCTCTGAGCGAGAGTTGCCCGGTCACAAACTGGTAACAACAACAACTTGCTAGGGCAGCCCCTCCTTAAGGGAGATGACGGCTGCTCAAGGCTGGAGCATCTGTGTCAGAGGGGGAAGGAGGACATGCAAGGCAAATTATTCCCCAACAGATATAATGACCTAGTGGGTAAAGACAACATAATTCAAATGAGATCACTTGCGATATTATTATATTACAATATCCAAAATGTACCAACATATCTATCGTCTCACAATATATTATCAAATCAAATCAAATCAAGGTTTATTTATGGAGCACATTTAAAAGCGATTTTTGGTCGGGCCAAAGTGCTGTACATGTAATAACTACAATCACATAAAAACACATTTCTATAAGCACAATAAAAGACAATAAATTACAACAGATATTTAAAAAGAAAACACAGGGAAAAGTCAGGAGTCGTGCTCCGCTCTGACTAGAAGGCCAGGGAGAAGAAGTGTGTCTTAAGAGTAGATTTAAAACCCCCTAGGGTCTGGGCCGACCTCACATGGAGGGGCAGAGTGTTCCAGAGCCTCGGGCCAGCTGCTGCGAAGGCTCGGTGCCCTCGGGTTTTGAGCCTGGTCTTGGGCACTATCCAGCAGCAGCTGGTCAGCAGACCTTAAAGCTCTGGCTGGGGTGTAGCGCTGGAGGAGTTCAGCTATATAGGCCGGAGCCAGCCCATTTAGTGCTTTAAAAACAAATAAAAGGAGTTTAAAATCAATTCTGAACCGAATTGGAAGCCAGTGCAGTGAGGCCAGAATTGGGGTGATGTGGTCACGCTTTTTGTGGCCAGTGAGTAGACGTGCAGCTGCGTTCTGGACTAGCTGCAGGTGTTTAATTGACGCCTGGTCCATACCCACGTACAGAGCGTTGCAGTAGTCCAACCTCGAGGTAACAAAGGCGTTAATAACCCTTTCCAGGTCCTCAAACGATAAAAACGACTTAGTCTTGGCCAATAGTCGTATTTTAAAAAAGCAGGTTTTGACTACGCTGCTGACCTGCTTATCGAATTTAAAAGCGCTATTGAAGGTCACTCCAAGGTTCGTGACAGAGGGGAGGATATTATTTTTGAGGGAGCCCAGAATATCAACCTGGGAGGCTAGAGGTTGGGGTCCAAAAAAGATAACCTCAGTCTTGCTCTCATTGAGGTTGAGGAAATGTTGGCTCAGCCAGGATTTGATCTCTGCTAAGCAGTCCATCAATAGCTGTAATGAGTTAACATTTGAATTGAGAGGCAGATAGATCTGTACATCGTCAGCGTAGCAGTGGAAGGGGATGTTGTGTTTTGTGAGAATTGAACCTAGGGGCAGTATGTACAGTAGAAAAAGGATGGGGCACAAAATCGAGCCTTGGGGAACCCCACAGGTAAGAGGGGCTATGGCTGAGGAGAAGGCACCTAGCTGCACTGAGAAGCTACGGTCTGTCAGGTAGGACCTGAACCATGCATTGCCCTGCTCGACTCTCAGGAGCTGCTTCTCTTGGCTTTGTCTCTACTGAAGCTGAAATGTTGTGATTCTTCTTGTGATGCTCCATGTTTGTTGTGTTTCAGTCTCTAAGAACGTGTCTGACTGGTGGCTCTCTCACTGGGTCTCTGAGCTGAGGAACAACGGATCCTCAGGAACAAACGTCTCCCGCTGCTCGTCTTCCTTCAGCTCTCCTCACCTGCTGCTCTTCTCACCTGGAGGCCTCATGTGAGAGATACAAGCAAGACCATTTGATAACACCAGGTTTACACAATATCGCTTTAGAGCAGGGGGGTCCACTCCAAACCTTTTTCACCGAGGGCCACTTACAGAAAGATATACGAAGGGCTGGGTCGCTCACTAGAGGTTTATTGCCTCATAAGTTCAGTTATAAGTTGGAAAAGTTAATCAAATGTAGGTCAATTATTCTTGATACTTGAAAATGCTTTAAGAAAAAAATCACAGCTCTCCAGAGGGTTTCATTGATTGTGTTAGCAGCTCATTCCTTAAAACAGAAGCCTCTGATTGATTATAATAAGAGGAAATATGAAGGGTGTATTTCAAGGTTGTTATGTAAATGTGTTATTGGGCTTTTTCTTATCAACTAAGACTTGTTAGAAAATGTTTCCAACTTTAATTGACTGATTTTATTTGAAAACTGGGCTTACACATGAATACTGTGTGATATATTTGAACATAATATATTTAAGAAGTACAATTATAAGACAAGCAGAAGTTTATTATACTTAAGTCATTAGTCATTATACTTTTTGAATTTGCTGAGTGAGTGCCGATTCAAAATGGTCCGCTGGCCGCATTTGGCCCCCGGGCCCTAGTTTGGACACCCCTGCTTGAGAGCAAACTCAAATGTGCCTTTTTTTTTTATTCAATAAAAACGAGTTTAACCAAAACAAAAACTGTTAAATCCAGACAGTACATTTGTTTTCTTTAAGCACATTTGTATTAATTTTGACCCCCCCCCAAAAAATTACCCCCTAAAAGGCTCCCCTCACCTGGAGGCCTCATGTGAGAGATGCAATCAATACCATTTTTAATTGGAGTTGAAAACACCAGGTTTACACAATATCGCTTTAGAACAAACTCACACACGTGTATCCTCCGCAGTCCTAAAATCCCCACAATGCTTTGCGCACGGACCAATTTTCAAAATCTTTGGCAGAAATCGCGCTCCATTTAAGGCACGGCCTTATATGACCCACACCTGCTAGCCTGTTCCACCATTCTTCGTTTTCCGAGGCTAGGAAGGATTCTTGCCTCGCTTCTGAAGGACCTGATTATTATTATTATGTGGATCTTTCTATTCTCTGATATCTTTAAAACCTCCCTCCCCTGCAGGTCTCCTCTCTCCTCGGTACAAACGCTCCCCTCCAGTAACATCAGCTCTGAAGTGAGGTTTTACCTGACGGTGTACAGCTCCATCGCAGCAGGGAACACCGTCTTCACGGCGCTCAGAGCGTTCCTCTTCGCTTACGGAGCGATCTGCGCCGCCACCGTCATCCACAGCCGCCTGCTGGACAGCGTGCTCAAGGTGAGAATATCTGAGCAGTTCATAAGTACATATTTACTCAAGTACGGTACTTAAATACAATTATACAGTACGTTCAGTATTTCTATTTTCTGCTACTTTGAACTTCTACTCCACTAGTATTACTTTAACCTTTGATTATAAGCATAGGCATCAATAAGTGTAATACAACAATATCATGTATATATTTTCTGAATTGGGACATTTTCTTTCAGCAATTTCTATAAAAACCAGCACACATGAATCACATGAGGAAAAACTATTTGTAGGGGTGTAAAAGCTAGACTTAACTGAATTACTGTCCATGTGTCGCAATATGTTGGGTTAGTTTTTAGAAAAAATGTAAAAGTGTGACGTGTTTGAAAATCTAAGAAGAAAGGATCTCAGTTCTTACAGGTTGTTGAGACCGTAACAGAGAATAACAAATAACTATTTGAGCAGCATAATCTCATCTTCCTCTCCCCCTCCTCCCCCTCAGGCCACGGTCTCGTTCTTCGACACCACCCCGATGGGTCGCATCCTGAACCGTTTCTCCTCAGATCTCTACACGGTGGACGACAGCCTGCCCTTCATGCTGAACATCCTGCTGGCCAACGTGTTCTCCCTGCTGGGCATGCTGGTGGTGATCAGCTGGGGTCTCCCCTGGGTGCTGCTGCTGCTGCTGCCCCTCGCTCTGATCTACCACCGCACGCAGCGCTTCTACAGACACACGTCCCGAGAGCTGAAGAGACTGAGCAGCATCACGCTGTCGCCCGTCTACTCGCACTTCTCCGAGACGCTGAGCGGCCTGGGGACCATCCGGGCCAGCGGCAGCTCATCCAGGTGAGAGGGGGGGCTTTTTACAGCCTTATTAACACTTTCATCTAACTATGAGCTCGTATAGTTTCCATCAGCAACTTAAATACCTCTATAAATGGAAAAATAAAAAGATAGTTATATTGACAACTTTTAAATTATTGTTAATAATAACAATAATATTCAATAATACTAGTTTACTTATTATTATTGTTAATAATAATACAACGACAATAAAGAAATATATATACAACAAATAAATAAGTACATTTTTAGAGAGGATGCTCCAAATAAATAAGACATCAAGAAACTGAGCGTTTAGACAACGTTTTAAAGTAAAAAAGCAAAGTGATCAACGTCAACGTGTGTGTGTGTGTGTGTGTGTGTGTGTGTGTGTGTGTGTGTGTGTGTGTGTGTGTGTGTGTGTGTGTGTGTGTGTGTGTGTGTGTGTGTGTGTGTGTGTGTGTGTGTGTGTGGTGTGTGTGTGTGTGTGTGTGTGTGTGTGTGTGTGTGTGTGTGTGTGTGTGTGTGTGTGTGTGTGTGTGTGTGTGTGTGTGTGTGTGTGTGTGTGTGTGTGTGTGTGATACCTCTCACTACCACCGGGGGGAGACAAAGTGTAATGTCTCACTCTGATCACGGTCACAGAGTCAGAGTGGTTCTGTTGTTGCAGGTTTGAGGAGGAGGTGTCTCATCGTCTGGAGCAGAATCAGCGCTGTTTGTTCCTCACTGTCGCCGCCATGCAGTGGCTGAGCATCCGCCTGCAGCTGATTGGTGTTGCCGTGGTTACGGGCCTCGGAGTGATCGCCGTCGTGCAGCACCAGAACAAATCTGTGGACCCAGGTGAGTCTGCTGCACTGCATTGATTGAGATGTTTACAGTTTAGAATTGTTTATTTCTACTTTTTTAATTTCTCTTATGAGTAATGCTTTGTCTTTGATGCCGCTGCAACGCAAACATCTCCCAAATCAGGATCAATAAAGTACATCTTCTCTTATCTTATCATTCAGAGGGTTGTGTTTTTTAAATTGTACAATTATTCTTGACTGTGAAATCAACATTTCTCTAGTTATTGTTTTGTTATTTGTGAATGAACAGGTATCTTTAGGTTTCCTCATGGTGATTTTTCTTTAGTTGGTTAATTAAACATTTACAGGACCCAAATTATAATCAGCCCCTCTCCTATCCAAGTTACAGTATAGCACCACAGTAGTCCTTAAACTAGCCTTACAAATTAAGATGATTATGTTACTATCCTGTATGTATCAGACCTAAAGTGTAGTTATAGGTTTTACTACTGTCCATGCTGCAAATATATGATTTATAGTGTAAACACCATATTTGTATTGTGTTATATACCTTTCCCCATACTGTACTATATACCTTACTGTATGTAATGTTCATATCTTACTATGTATTCCCGTACATATATTAAAATACTCTACTCCAAATACCACTTTTGGTCAGATGCTCAACTGCTTTTTCTTGGTTCAGTACTTGTATTTTTACTTTTTACAACCGTCTATCCTGTATATATCTGCTTTATTTCTACTGCATTATATACCTTACCCTATACTGTGCTATATACTTCCCTGCATATAATGATGATATCTCACTGTTTATTCCCATACATATGTAAATATACTCCACATCTGGTTATATGCTAAACTGCATATCGTTGTCTTGGTACTTTTCCTCTATGCAACTAATGTAATGTAATGTAATCTGTGTGTCTCTCCAGGTCTGGTGGGCCTCTCCCTGTCCTACGCCCTCTCCATCACTAACCTGCTGTGCAGTCTCATCGACAGCTTCACTCAGACGGAGATGCAGCTGGTGAGCGTGGAGAGGACGGAGGAATACTGCAGCGGCCTGCCCACTGAGCCCCAGCAGCACCACTCACAGGTCAGACGCACACACACACACACACACACACACACACACACACACACACACACACACACACACACACACACACACACACACACACACACACACACACACACACACACACACACACACACACACACACACACACACACACACACACACACACACACACACACACACACACACACACACACACACACATTGAACCATGCAGTGTTGGTCACAGCAGAGCATGGCTCTGTAAAGGTCTTAACATCTGATCTGAGGGGAATGTCTTGTTGTTTATTTTTAACATGTGATGTGTGCCATTTTGTAAAGCACTTTTGAGATACACGTGCTGTTTGAAAAGTGTTATATAGAAATAGCTTTATTATTATTATTATTATGTATTTACTTTCATGCCCATGTTGTTCCTCCCCTCCTCCTCTCTCTTCCCTCCCTTCCTCCTCTCTCTTCCCTCCCTTCCTCCTCTCTCTTCCCTCCCCTCCTCCTCTCTCTTCCCTCCCCAGCTCCCCCCTGCCTGGCCCCATCAGGGTGGATTAGAGCTCCACAATGTGGCCCTCTCCTACAGAGAGGGTCTCCCCAACGCTCTGGACGGGGTCAGCATGGTGGTCCGACCCGGGGAGAAGCTGGGCATCGTGGGCCGCACCGGCTCGGGGAAGTCCACTCTGTTCCTGGCTCTGTTCCGCATGGTGGAGCTGGACCAGGGACACATCCTATTGGACGGCCTGGACATCAGCACCGTGGGCCTGGATCAACTCAGGTAGGATCACTGGAGCTGCTGATACACTTTCTCTTTTAAAGGTCACCTATTGTGCAAAACTTAGTTCCCAGCACTTAGTGCCCCCATGGAACTAAAGAGCAGATCGCGTTCACACCGGAATAAGTTCCCTGAGGGAGGATTAGGCAAATGAAGCCGCTGACGTCACTTCTTCTTCTTCTGCTTTGGGTTTACTGGGAGGCCGCAAACCACTTCACGGCGTATACTGCCACCCGAAGTCCCCGGCCGGAAGTCCCCGGAGTTGGGGACTGGCTTCAGTAGAAGCTGCTGGGATTCCCAGCAGCTTCTACTGAAGCCTTCAGAGTAAATCGCCAGAACGCCGACATCTCCTCAACTCCACCACTTCTTTTGTGTTGCCATGTTACGACCCGTCCTCTACCAAGTGGTAGTGGCTCGTGGGAAGACCCGCAACATAAAATAAACCACACAAAACACGCAGCACTTGTCGGCGAGCATTTATTAAAGCGCACCGCCGTTACTCACATGTGCCCACCGGCAAACGAACCACGTCTGGAGGACGGCAAAAGCATACACCTCCTGTGCTTTACCCGTGAGAACGCACTGCAGCATAACGGTCCACATATTTTTAGGCCATTTCAACGTGGTTGCTACCCGTTCAAAAAGGATAATATAATTGTCAACATCTTTCTCGTGAAACACCGGGATAAATCGAGTATATCTACCCACGTCAAAGTCATGTGATTGTGCCGAGTCCAACTGCTGAGTGTGGTGCGATAATGCCGTCAACTCCAGCTCCTTTAAACGAAACAACCGATTAGTCTCCTCCTCAAGTTTCCTGATTTCGAGATTACAATCGATCTCCTTCTCTCTCAGTTTATTGTCAATCTCCTTCTCTCTAATCATCAGTTTACGCAACTCCAGCTGAAGTTGAAGCTCGCTCATTGTCGGAGAGACCTCTGTCTCCTCGTCTTTGGGAAAACCAGCAACGCCCCCCTCCTCCTCCGATAACACTTCCTGCTCTACCAGCGCAGCCAACAGCTGTTCTTTAATGACCTGTTTCTTGCTTTGTTTACTATACGGAACGTTAAACCTGCCTGCGATTAACTCCAGCTGCTGTTTGTTACAAGCATCAAACTTCCCCCGAGTTGGAACCTTAGCAAACTCCTCCAAGTCAAAATCCATACTAACGTGAAACTCACCCGAACCAGAAATCAGGTAGACTATTTAGGCAACTCTACACTGCACACAAACAAAGCACATGCTGTCAAGGGCCATTCTACAAAAGAAAAACACCGGCACCTGCCCGAGACAGTCTTTGGACGAGCCCCCATATGTTACGACCCGTCCTCTACCAAGTGGTAGTGGCTCGTGGGAAGACCCGCAACATAAAATAAACCACACAAAACACGCAGCACTTGTCGGCGAGCATTTATTAAAGCGCACCGCCGTTACTCACATGTGCCCACCGGCAAACGAACCACGTCTGGAGGACGGCAAAAACAAACAAAAGAAGAAGGGGGCCTGGGCCAACCAGTCCTCTGGCCGTAGGACCCAGAGCTTCCCTCCCCTACCCAGAGATCTAACAAAACCCTACGGGTAAAATAAAGCCGCGAAAACCTATACTCCCAGATCCTCCAGAGTACACATATTGCCAAATTAACACAAAGGATCTACAGATCCAAACAGCAGAGAGAGATTGTCCTCGGACGGAGTCTTCCGGCATAAGGATCAGGAGAGAGATCTCTTCTCCTCCAGCTTCTCCTTTTAAGTCCCCAGCTGAATGGAATTAGGACACCTGGGGGAGGCGGAGCCAGGGGCGGACCAGGTGTACCTGCGCAGCAGAGAGACAGAGAAGACAACAGAAAAAGGGAGCACGTAACATGCCATAAGTTAGTCTCTCTGCGTTTGTGCGCGGGGCTAATGCTAATGCTAATGCCAACAAAACTTTTCAGAGTTTTACGGGGCGTGGTTTGCAATTCGCCCAGCCAATCAGAAATTTGAACTTTTTTTCTCCCCAGGAAAGTACCACCTCTCTAGCAGGGACTAAAAAGGGGGGAAAAGTTCTCTTTACTAAGTTCTCTTTTTGGTGTGAACGCAAAATCCCAGGAACTATCGGAACTAAACGGGAAAAGTACTCCGGTGTGAAAGCGCATTTTGTGTTCTTTGTAACCAAATATCTCTCAGAGGGGCGTGGGGAGGGGCTCCTTATTTTCATCTAAAGTAACAGAGAATCAGCACTTTGGAAACAGGGCTGAAACAGAGGGGATTATGGGATGCTGCAATGATCTGTTTGGTATTTCAGCCAATCAGAGACATGTTCTGTATATATCTGAGACCTGGAATATATTGATGAAAAACAGGATAATAGGGGACCTTTAAAGTCTTTCATTTTTGTAAAGCACTTTGAATTGCCTTGTGTTGAAAAGTGCTATATAAATAATCTTGCCTTATTTTACAAAGTGTACATTGACTCTTCTTCTGTGGTGGCGCCCCCTGCAGGTCCCGGCTGGCGATCATCCCTCAGGACCCCTTCCTGTTCAGCGGGTCGATCAGAGAGAATCTGGACCCGTGTGAGCGTCACTCTGATCATCAGCTGCTGGACGTCCTGCAGCAGTGCCACCTCAGCGCTGTGGTGCTCAGGATGGGTGAGGGGAGAGAATATATATTTATCTAATATATCATATCCAGAGAGGGCACAAGTACACACATCCTTTACTCAAGTAGAAGTACAGATACTCGTGTTTAAAAATACTCTGGTAAAAGTAGAAGTACTGACTAAACTTCTTTACTCAAGTAAAAGTAAAGAAGTATGGGCTTTGAAATGTACTTAAAGGGGACCTATCATGCAAAATGCACTTTTGTACGTCTTTTCTACATGAATATGTGTCCCCGGTGTTCCAGGGAACTCACCAAGTGTCAGAAAACACAACCCTCTCTATTTTCCTCCATACCCAAATCTCTAAAAAAGGGGCTGCAACGGATCTGATAAAAACTGATCCAGATTTGAACACTGTCCTGACGTCAGGACGGTGGCGCTACGGCTATTGGGCCAACTCCACCAATCAGGAGGAGACAGCCACGGCCATTGCCGTTCGAAAGCGCTGGAGACGCTGTAGTACATATGCCAGGCCTGTAGGTGGTGCTGTTCTCACAGAATCTGCCCTTGCAAAAACAGAGCTAAAAAAGTGCAAATTGAGCGAAATGAGGCATGGCTAAAATGCATGATCTGTTTGGTATTTTGAAAAAAAAAAAGTATAAATTTGCCTTATATAGGTATGGTCCTACACTATATTATTCAAATATAGCATGATAGGTCCACTTTAAGTAAAAAGTACCCATAAATACCATCTGTTTTAAAGAGTACCTGACCTCCCTTTATATCAATAGAACAATAATGTCATTGTTAGCTAATGAATGTTTCCATGCTGAACAACGGCAACATGACAACGTTTTCATTGGTCCCTCTTCTTTAGAGAAGACCAGGAAATGATGGATACACGGATCGTGTTCAAAGCAATAGGCACGCAATGACTCTAAATAATAATGATCACGCCACCAAACACACATTCAAACTAAAGGAACCAGCCTGTTTGGAAAATGTGAGAAGTAGAAAGTACAGGTATTTGTGTTCAAAATGTAAGAAGTAGAAAGTACAGGTATTTGTGTTCAACATGTAAGAAGTAGAAAGTACAGGTATTTGAGTTCAAAATGTAAGAAGTAGAAAGTACAGGTATTTGTGTTCAACATGTAAGAAGTAGAAAGTACAGGTATTAGGGTTCAACATGTAAGAAGTAGAAAGTACAGGTATTTGTGTTCAACATGTAAGAAGTAGAAAGTACAGGTATTTGAGTTCAACATGTAAGAAGTAGAAAGTACAGGTATTTGTGTTCAACATGTAAGAAGTAGAAAGTACAGGTATTTGTGTTCAAAATGTAAGAAGTAGAAAGTACAGGTATTTGGGTTCAAAATGTAAGAAGTAGAAAGTACAGGTATTTGTGTTCAACATGTAAGAAGTCAAAGTAAAAAGCCGTCAGAAAAGTAAGTAGTGGCGTAAAGTACTGATACCAGAAACATGTACTTAAGTACAGTAACTAAGTATTTGTACTCCACTACTTCCCACCTCTGGTCATATCCCAATTACTTGTATATAGACTCTCCTTGCACTATTTTAACTATTATTTCTGTGTTATTGTGTTGCACTGTTGGAGGAGCCTGGGACCTTTCATTGATATTTATACACTGCAGCTCTGTGCACATGACAATAAAAGCCTTGAACCTTGAACCTTGAATCTTGAATATAACCAGGGAGTTTCAAGATTCAAAGGTTGTATTGTCATATGCACAAAGCTACAGTGTAGAAAAGGCAAGGACATTATTTTGACCTGAGCTCCTCCAACGATGCAACATATATAATATAATACAAAAATACAAATTAAAAGTAGTGCAAGAAGTCTGTATACATGTAAATAGAATATGATATGTACAAGAACAGAATATGAAATTAAATAATGTACATTAAGACACAATTAAATACGTTTTTTAATATTTAGATAACTATTTAGATAATAGTTAATAATAATAATAAAGCTTTATTTATACAGCACTTTTCATACAACACATGCAGCTCAAAGTGCTTTACAGAATGACACAAAAATACACAACAAGAAACTCCCCTCAGATGATTTGTTAAGAACTTTAAAACTTACATGCAGCAACATATAACATTTGATCAGGTTAATAGACACAAGGAGGCTAAATGTATGATAATAAAATAAATAATGGTTTCTCTCTGACAGATAAGACACAAGACAACTGAGTCAATGCAACAATATAAAATATCAAATGAATAATGAAGTGAATATGGGATGAGCAGCTTATTAACGCGAGGCGTGTCTGTTTTGAATCCATTCAGCTGACTCAGGGCCTTTTATTTCTCACAGTGCACTCCACCCTCCATTATTCCTGTCAGGTAACACCAGCTTTAATCCTCTCAGGCAGATTGTTCTTAAAAACATCTGAAGGAAGGGTGCACCCAGGAGAGGTGACACAATAACACAGCGTGACTGATCATGTTACATACAATCAAGCTTAGAAGTCATATCAACCTTAGATTTGGTTGTTTATTTGTATTAATCTCATATTTCTTTTCAGTAAAGAGGGGTTGAGAGGAGAAGACTTTAATCTACTATCATGGACTATAAATAAAACAACTTAACGTTATGTCAAGCTTGAATTAAGGAGTCTTTCGTCTAAAAAGCAACATGTAAATGCTTCCTATTTGCACGTATGTAAACCAGGCTGATGCTCACCTGATGTTTCCTCCTCAGGCGGTCTGGGTGCAGAGGTTGGAGAGAGAGGGAGGAGCTTCTCTGTGGGTCAGAGGCAGCTGCTGTGTCTCTGCAGAGCTCTGCTGACCCAGGCCAAGGTGAGACCCCCCCCCTCATCATCATTTTGGGGAAATTGTATTTTTTTTGTCACGGCTGGAGGGCAAATGCAGAAAATTGGTTGAAATCAAAAATATTTTATTTGCGGAACTAGGCCAGGGAAATAAAAGTAAAACAAGGCAAGGCAAAACATTAAATCGCTCAGAACAAAATCCTTCCAACGACTTCAAGACTCTCACAAAGACTGAAAGAGAAACCAGAACTTAAAGGGGACCTATCATGCAAAATGCACTTTTGTACGTCTTTTATACATGAATATGTGTCCCCGGTGTTCCAGGGAACTCACCAAGTGTCAGAAAACACAACCCTCTCTATTTTCCTCCATACCCAAATCTCTAAAAAAGGGGCTGCAACGGATCTGATAAAAACTGATCCAGATTTGAACACTGTCCTGACGTCAGGACGGTGGCGCTACGGCTATTGGGCCAACTCCACCAATCAGGAGGAGACAGCCACGGCCATTGCCGTTCGAAAGCGCTGGAGACGCTGTAGTACATATGCCAGGCCTGTAGGTGGTGCTGTTCTCACTGAATCTGCCCTTGCAAAAACAGAGCTAGAAATTGTCAAATTGAGCAAAATGAGGCATGGCTAAAATGCATGATCTGTTTGGTATTTTGAAGAAATAAAAGTATAAATATGCCTTATATAGGTATGGTCCTACACTATATTATTCAAATATAGCATGATAGGTCCACTTTAAAGGGGACCTATCATGCAAAATGCACTTTTTGATGTCTTTTATACAGAAATATGTGTCCCCGGTGTGTCGGGGAACTCACACAGTGTCAGAAAACACAACCCTGTCTCTTTTTCGGGGGTAAACACTTTTCAAATTAAAACAGGAAACCAAAGACAGATCTTGACGAGATAAAATAAAACAGGGAAAACTAATACGGATCATAACATATTTAGTAGTATCACTGTTCATGTTTTATTGTTCAGTGATATAACTCTTTCTGTTTGTTTATACCCTGTTTTTAATTATGTTCCTCATTTCTTATTGTCATTTTTTGTCATACTCTGTAAAGCACTTCGGGCTGCGTCAAGCATGAAAGGTGCTATATAAATAGTTGTATTATTCATTATACTCCTCCAACAATGCAACATATAGAATGAAATACAAATAAAGAATAGTGCAAGAAGTTTATATACATGTCAATAGAAAATGTGAAATGAAATATTGTACGGTAAGATTAAATTAAATACGGTTTATTGCGGTGATAACTATTTAGATAAATAAGTAGATTGCAAGATGACAAACAGATGAATGTTTATCGGGGCACTTCACAGAGTTCAGGTAGTCGTATTGCCTGTGGGATACTTCACCTCTTGTATTTGTTTACAGTGCAACCAAACGAGTCTTTTGAAAATGAAGCCTTTAAAGATGTTTTCCACGACGCCACAGGCAACATGACTGGTTTCATGATGCACACGATGTGATGTTTGTCACACAACAGCAGGGCAGAGTGGAGTTTTGTAGTTATGCAAATCTAAAAGGTCACTGCGGTTTAATTCTCTTGTTCCTGCAGTGTTTAAAAATGTTGAAAAATGACCTAAGTTGAATGCTTTTAGTATAAAGCAGCAGCAGGAGAGGCAGATTGTATTAACAGTAACTTAATCCAGCTCTGATGATGCTGTCGGAAAGTGAATATTAAATGACGCTGATATCAATGAGATCAAATGAAAACACTCTGGATTACATGCTTTATGCTTCTCTATGAAATCAAAACCACAGTATATTAGAGCTGCAACTATTCTATTCATAGTTCAATGTTATAAAATGATTTTTATAGTCTGGTACCTGAAAAAGGTGAAATGGCACTGATGGAACCAGATGTGCCCAAATGTGAACAAAGCTTAGTCCGCCTGGACTTTTTTTCCCTAAATATCTCTAAAAAGGTCAATTTTCACTTGTTTTGCCTCAATCTTGATACAGGGTACTTATTATATGTTATACTTTGGATTCCTAAAGCTTTTAGGCTACTAACCCATCATGCAAGGGTGGTTTTCACTATAAGTAATGTTTTTTTGTTAGGCGGAGGTAAGAATTTACACTTTTTTACTATGTTCCATCTGAATTCACTCTGACACAGAAACATCTATATTGATTCTGATAAGTCTACATCCATCTCACAGATGTAACCTTGCTTTGAGAAAAAAGATTATTAATTTAACCCTTTTAGAAGTGAAGTTATAGTCATTTGTTCTGGGCATGTCATTTTCGAGCCTGAAACCCGAAAAACAGGCTTGGGGTCTAACAGGTTAATAGTTTCTATTATTGTTAGGAAAATATTACGACACCGGGTTGAGAATCAATAGTCAGGTACTAATTTATTCTTGCAAGAAGGAGCAGAGTTAAGTCACATACAAAGGATATGGTTCAACTCACACACATGAGGTATGCTGCTCAAAGGAGCAGGAAGTAACATCAAGCTTATATAGTCTAAAGTCAGGAGGTACCAAACAGTGTCGTAAATCGGTTTGGCGTCATCAGGTGTCGGGAAGGTGTCGGGACATCTCTGGAAAGGCAGTGTTGCTCTTTGCCCCTCAAAGAGGAGAGGAGACAAAGTGTGTGTGCTCTCGTTGGTATCAACAACATGAATTATGCCCTGCCTTCTCCTATCTACGAAGAGGCAGCTGCAAGGTCACACACACCATCAGAAAACCCATAATAAAGAAGACACCTTGTATTTTCTCCAACAATTATTTATAGAGAGAAATACTTACCAAATAATCTCTGTTTTCAGTTTCTTAAATGTGAAAAAGTGTCTCAACTGTACAGTATATTGATGTCTCTTTTTGGACTGTTTGTCATGGAAAACAGAGCATTAAGTGACGTGAAGACATCTTTTGGGAACTGTGGTAGTTATTTTCTGCTGATCCCCGATTATTTACACCCCAAAAAACGACTAGATTAGTCAAGAAGAACATCAAGTATGTGATTCAATAATGAGAATAATTGTTGTTGCCCTAAAGCAAAAATGTAATGGCTCAATAAACGCTGTCGAAAACAGGGTCTGATTTTATGCAAATCTTTTGGATTATGACTCAGTTTATTGCCGCACCCTTTCTTGGTAATCTTCCTTCTATTTTTATCACACTGACGTTTGTTCTCACAAATAAAACCTGATATTTCTTCACGGTTTTAAAGCCATTACACAATCACACACTGCACACCTCCAGTTGTTACAAGGGTAATCCAAAATACACACAGTCATTTCATCACTGCTGATCTGTATTTCGTGCCGCAACTACCAACACCTAATCTTCATCAACAGTATTGGACACAATGAAAGCAGCACACAATGCAATTCAGTTCAGTAACCCTGCAGAAAAAGGTGTCCATACTGTATGCATCATATATTATTGATTTTTACTGAATGAACCTCTGACACAAGTACAGTGTTTTGTGTGTCTCTCTTTTACCATCTGTCCAGGTTATTCCACATTAATGCTGTAACTTCTGGTTCTAATAAAACACAGAATTAATGTGTTTTCCTCTCATGCAGGTCCTGTGTATCGATGAAGCCACAGCCAGCGTGGATCAGAAGACGGACAAACTGCTGCAGCAGACCATCAGAGAGAAGTTTCGGGACAAGACCGTCCTCACTATCGCACACAGGTAGACGTTTTTCCTAAAATCCATGCCAATTTGACCCCTGAGTCAAAACTAAACAGAAGAAAGCCAAGTGTAGTTATTACGCTCCATATATATGAGCATAAATTAGCATCATAAGGGCTGCCTCGACAAAGAGCAACAGGATTTGTATATTGGATGTTTTAATATTTCAGAAAATCAAACAAATGTTTATGACACTTACACATACTCAGCAGCATAATCTCCACATATTAACACCACAACAAGCTAATGTTGGGCTATAAAGGAACTACAGCACGGTCACATGACTTCACGTCACCACCGCTAAGCTAAAGGTGGCTAATGTTGGGCTATAAAGGAACTACAGCACGGTCACATGACTTCACGTCACCACCGCTAAGCTAAAGGCGGCTAATGTTGGGCTATAAAGGAACTACAGCACGGTCACATGACTTCACGTCACCACCGCTAAGCTAAAGGCGGCTAATGTTGGGCTATAAAGGAACTACAGCACGGTCACATGACTTCACGTCACAACCGCTAAGCTAAAGGCGGCTAATGTTGGGCTATAAAGGAACTACAGCACGGTCACATGACTTCACGTCACCACCGCTAAGCTAAAGGTGGCTAATGATGGGCTATAAAGGAACTACAGCACGGTCACATGACTTCACGTCACCACCGCTAAGCTAAAGGTGGCTAATGTTGGGCTATAAAGGAACTACAGCACGGTCACATGACTTCACATCACCACCGCTAAGCTAAAGGTGGCTAATGTTGGGCTATAAAGGACTGACTACAGACTGAGCTACTGCCGCCCCTAAGGCTTTGATCCAGTCTTTCTTTGTCGAATAAAAACCTTAATTTAAACGGATCTTTTTATTAAAATATGCGAAAAAAACATTATTTTTTGTATTTGTGTGTGCAGGATCAACACCATCATGGACTGCGACAGGGTGCTGGTGATGCATGCTGGGAAGGTTGTGGAGTTTGACACCCCGGCCGCTCTCTGCCAATCAGACGACTCCATCTTCCAGAGGATGGTCGGTTAGAGAGAGTGAGACGGATAAGAGACACTGAAAGAAGAGAAACAGCTTTATTTGTATAGTTTTTTACCTTGAATAGCTTCCTGGAAACTTCCTGCTTTCTTCAGCTCCGTCCTGATCACAAGTGTTGCTGCTTTTTACTGTTTCTGCAGAGAAATGGGGAATTTCCTGCTCCTTTTTGGACTTGGAAGCAATGAGCAGTGCGTTTATGATCCTATTTTCTTATTTCCAGCTGAAATTTAGTTTCTTTAAAGTGATTATTGTAATACGTAGGTTTCTTACAATTGAATTGTGAGGAATTTAAGGTCCTTTATTATAATTTATTTACATTACCATTGCATTTTTTCTAATAAAAAGTGCATAAAAACTGAAAATCCGAGTTGAAATAGATTCTTAAAATAGTTTTTTATCAATATTGTCAAATCTCACATAAGCAGGGTGACCAACCAATCGACAACACATGTATTTATCATTTTATTTTTATTTAATTAATTTAATTCTCATCTTTTGTTTTGTATTTTTAATTGTTATTATTCGGTTTTATGCCTTTATTGTTATTTGTTCTGAATGAAAAGCAGCTGCATTTGATGAATGTTAATGATAAAACCATAAAGGTCAACCTTATTAACATTTATCGTAAAATCACAAACTCACACGTTTTGGACGACACTACAATTTTTATAAGTGTGTGTTTTTTTAAATTTCGAAACCACACGGTCTTTTTTATAACCAGAGGGCATGTTGTCACAATACATTATTTGTCTTCTCTGCAAATAATTGGCCGTCAGTCATGGAGAATATTTACTCTTCCTGGAGACAGAGTTTAAATCCTTCAGTGTGTTTGTCCTCTCATGTATCCGTTATAAACAACTGTCATTCACTTTTTACAAACCTGTGTAAACATCGAAACATTTATCACCCTGACGGTTTTATACTGTAAAAACATGTTTAAGGGACATGAATAAACGTTCAAATAACGGTTGTTTTCATCACCTCATTAAAGGTTTTGTCTGTAAAACGTCCAGAAACAGTGAAAAATGCCTGTGTGCCCAATTTCCTAGATACACTATGACAACATTAAATGGCTAAATTCACAAAATAATCATTTAACTATAATCAAAAAGATGGTTTGAGAACCTAAAACCAGTGTTGTAGTCAAGTCACCAATTCACGAGTCCAAGTCACTCTCGAGTCCCCACTCTTCGAGTCCGAGTCCAAGTCCGAGTCACCCAAGGAGTGTCCGAGTCGAGTCCGAGTCATCATTACCTGTGTTCGAGTCCAAGTCCGAGTGTCCGAGTCGAGTCAGAGTCCGAGTCATCATTACCTGTGTTCGAGTCCAAGTCCGAGTGTCCGAGTCGAGTCAGAGTCCGAGTCATCATTACCTGTGTTCGAGTCCGAGTCACCCAAGGAGTGTCCGAGTCGAGTCCGAGTCATCATTACCTGTGTTCGTGTCCGAGTGTCCGAGTCGAGTCAGAGTCCGAGTCATCATTACCTGTGTTCGAGTCCGAGTCACCCAAGGAGTGTCCGAGTCGAGTCCGAGTCACCCAAGGAGTGTCCGAGTCGAGTCCGAGTCATCATTACCTGTGTTCGAGTCCGAGTCACCCAAGGAGTGTCCGAGTCGAGTCAGAGTCCGAGTCATCATTACCTGTGTCCGAGTCCAAGTCCGAGTCACCCAAGGAGTGTCCGAGTCGAGTCCGAGTCATCATTACCTGTGTTCGAGTCCAAGTCCGAGTGTCCGAGTCGAGTCAGAGTCCGAGTCATCATTACCTGTGTTCGAGTCCGAGTCACCCAAGGAGTGTCCGAGTCGAGTCCGAGTCATCATTACCTGTGTTCGAGTCCGAGTCCGAGTCACCCAAGGAGTGTCCGAGTCGAGTCAGAGTCCGAGTCATCATTACCTGTGTCCGAGTCCAAGTCCGAGTCACCCAAGGAGTGTCCGAGTCGAGTCCGAGTCATCATTACCTGTGTTCGAGTCCAAGTCCGAGTGTCCGAGTCGAGTCAGAGTCCGAGTCATCATTACCTGTGTTCGAGTCCGAGTCCAAGTCATCGTGCGCGAGAATTCACGAGTCCGAGTTGCGTCAATTAGTGCGCAAGTCCGAGTCGAGTCACGAGTCCCGAAAAATCTCTCTGCCTAAAACCATTTAATATTTTTGCATTTTTGCTAAAAAAATGACTCCTAACAATTAATAGATTATCAAAATATCTGACAATTAGATTTATGTCAATCAATGTATGGCTGTATTGAATATGGCAGCCCTTATCTTAACTTTATATCACTACATCATTACATTACGCATGATTTATATGTGATGCATTTAATGTAATCCTCTATAAATCATTTGGAAAACATTTATCTTGTTGTGGTTTTGCTCTTTCTGGTTTTGACACCCGTGTTGTTTATAATTGCTGTACCTTTTAATACATCAGTTTGTTTTGTATTAAAAATAGCCGTCACACCTGTTTCATGTTCACCAGGTTAGCCTGAGTGAAGTTAATCTCATCAAACATCACAGTTTCCAGGTAGAGTTACGCAATGAGTGTGTGAACGCAACTGAAATCTCTCTTTTCTCTCCACACACGCACACGCACACGCACACGCACACGCACACGCACACGCACACACACACACACACACAGTGTTCAGAGTGAGTCACACCGTGTGCGCCTGCCACTCCCTTTGGCTCAGGTCAGCATTTTTTCTCATGTTAACACGTTTATCACGTTGTCAAGGGGAGTGTTTGGGTTTTGTTTTTCTGCTCCGTGCTGATTCCTGAATGTCAAGGTTTCAACAATAATGCCTTAAAATGAGTGGGCTTTTCACAGACAAAGAGACATATGGAAGTGCAGGACAAAGAACATACAATACAATACATATCATGCTTAAAGGCTCTGACTATACGATGTCTTCACCTGAGGACAAAAGGCACTTATTATTTGTGCTGCTTTATAGACTTCAGTATTTCTTAGGGAGAAATTGTACTTTTCATTCCTTTACATTTATGTGACGGCTTTATTTACTTCACAGATTCCAAGTATTGATACAAAAAATAAATGACCTATTTAATTTTCCTAAAACGCCTCCATTTGACTCCTTTGTTAACTTCCTGAACATGGTGACATCATTATGAAACACTCGCGTTCCTATTGGCTAGCGCTCCAACACATTGTACGTGATAGGCTAAGGGGTGGGACATCTCTAAGCGGTTGACCAATCACAACAGAGCCGGCCAGCTAACCAATCAGAGCAGACTGGGCTCTGGTTTCAGACAGAGGGTGAAAAGAGGTGCTGCAGCACAGGCAGTATGAGAAAAATAAAGAGCTTTTTGAACATTAAAGTATGAGACATGTCACAGTAGAGGCAATAAATACGTGTGTGTGTGTGTGTGTGTGTGTGTGCGTGTGTGTGTGTGTGTGTGTGTGTGTGTGTGTGTGTGTGTGTGTGTGTGTGTGTGTGTGTGTGTGTGTGTGTGTGTGTGTGTGTGTGTGTGTGTGTGGAACA
Source organism: Trematomus bernacchii (assembly GCF_902827165.1). Taxonomy (NCBI): domain Eukaryota; kingdom Metazoa; phylum Chordata; class Actinopteri; order Perciformes; family Nototheniidae; genus Trematomus; species Trematomus bernacchii. The sequence goes on from NW_022987593.1 coordinate 16,889,644, forward strand.
GATGTGTTAACGTATAAGTGGGTCAGAGATACAGGTTGTACTTTTGTCTGTTGTGGTGTGTCTCTGTGTTTTATGCATACAGTAGGCTACGAGAGGCAGGGCGTGTTGTTGTCGTCCGGGTGTGTTTGCACGAGGGTGTGTGTGATGGGAACGTGTGTGTGTGTTTTGACAGCGACTGACGGAGAGACATTTAATGTGGAACAGGTTTTTCTGCTCCAGATGAAGGTGCAGTGCTCCCGCCTGCAGCTCCCACTCTCACTCTCAGCCGGCAGAGCAAACAGCATGGACTCATAGAGCAGAAACTCCTTAAAACAACTTCAGCAACACGGAGGATCAAACAGCTGCCTGATGGACCCAGAGGTCAGTTTCATTTATCCATCTTCCTGCGTGGTTGTACTTAAGGTGGAGAGCTTTGGGTGACAGCGTTTGGTTTCAGGTGACATCTGACAGGCAGTTTCTGTCAGGGCTCATCTTGACTTCTTAGAGAAATTGTGGGAAAACGTATTCTTCTTTGGTGCTCCTAACTCTCAATGCAAGACTTCAACTAGCAGGCTTTTTGTTTCTATGAATGGTTTTATTTTATTTCTTGCACACAGTTTATTTTCAGCTTTTTGTACTTTCTCTAGCCTATATTAACGCTCACTTTTACTAAGGACAACCTAAAAAAAAGACTTGTTTAAATGAAAAGTAATCATAATAATAAAGCTTTACTTGTGTAGCACTTTCCATACACAGGATGCAGCTCAAAGTGCTTTAAAAAATTCAATTTAAGTCTAACGTTTAAACCTTTTAGCAGACATGTGTTCGTGATATATTACATTACATTACATGTTACTTGTTAGACGCTTTTATCCAAAGCGACTTACATACACATATATAAGCTTTCAAGGAATACAAGGAGGTAAAATAGGCAAGAATGTACAAAATATATATATATATAAACAGATAACCCACTTAGTTAAACCAGAAAAGACATAGGAAAAAAGGAATAAATGCATAAAATAATTAAAACAATACAAATAAAATAAAATAAATATATATCATAATGATAATAATAAGATGTTTTTTGTCATTTAAAAATGTCCACTTAGTTGCTCTGCTCCTGAACACTAGTTTGTGTTGCTAATTAAACTAAAGGAGTATTTCTGCACTTTGGCTTATTGTGAAATGTGTAATACGTAACTTATACGTAGTAAATCAGCTGCCTCCTTTATCTCAGAAGTCATTTAGGGCCAAGTGTGTAATATCATCTAAATGTGAATAATCTGATTGATGTTAGTGTTTGATTTTGGTCTTGAAGACGTGGTCGTTTTTAATCAACTCGTACAGAAATAACAAAATGTAAAACGACTGGGTTCTGAACTACACACTATTTTTCGTTATGAAGGACAGATTTTCTAGCGTATATTTAGTGTTTTGATTGATTTAAATCCTGGCATTGTTGTGTCTTTTTATATCATTGTATCATTACAAAATGGGTGTGCAAATGTTGTGGTTCACAGTTGTCTTGTTGGAAGAAATGTTGACTAGATTGAGATCTTAAACACCTGATACAATATATATTTAAGGAAATCATGCTCTATATTTGAGTATAATTTGACTTAAAAGGGATGGAAAATGATTGGCTGCCATGTCATTCTAAATTATTTGGAAATAATCACATTGGTATTGAGATAATCCTGCGAAAAGCATGTTTGTATCGTAAAATATGTGTATTTATTGATTTACTTATTTCCTAATAACATATAATCTGTGTTGCTTTAAACCCTAACAATCTGTGTCGATGGTGAAACAATTCTGCATTTGTTTTAAAAACGTATTAAATATATTTTACATTGGGCCGTTAAGATGTTATATTTAATACACTTTTATTTTGATGTTTGGAATTAAAACTGCAGTTAGGGTTTGGTTAGGAATAAAGCTTTATTTATTCACACGTGATTTTACATAATTTTCCGATATCCAAATAGAACATAATGTCTCTTTATTTAGTGGAAGTCTGACAGAGTTTTTTTTAACTTAAAGTTGTGGGTGTGGTCCCTTCTGAATGTGTGCTTTTAAAAAGGAAACACCCAACAACAGACCTCTTGTTCGCAGCTCTCCCGATTAACCTGTTCCTGGTTTTCCACACAGCCATATCGCAAGTACCTGAGAGATGCACCTGCTGAGATACATGGGGGTGTCACTATACTGTACATACATACAGTCAGACATACAGTCAGAGATACATACATACATTCATACATACATACATACAGTCAGACATACATACAGTCAGACATACATACAGTCAGACATACATACAGTCAGACATACATACAGTCAGACATATACATACAGTCAGACATACATACATACATACATACATACATACAGTCAGACAGACATACATACAGTCAGACATACATACATACATACATACATACATACAGTCAGACAGACATACATACAGTCAAACATACATACAGTCAGACATACAGTCAGAGATACATACATACATTCATACATACATTCATACATACATACATACCGTCAGACATACATACAGTCAGACATACATACAGTCAGACATACAGTCAGAGATACATACATACATTCATACATACATACATACATACATACATTCATACATACATACATACAGTCAGACATACATACAGTCAGACATACATACAGTCAGACATACATACAGTCAAACATACATACATACATACAGTCAGACATACATACAGACATACATACAGTCAGACAGACATACATACATACAGTCAGACATACATACATACATACATACATACATACATACATACATACATACATACAGTCAGGCATACATACAGTCAAACATACATACATACATACATACAGTCAGACATACATACAGTCAGACAGACATACATACATACAGTCAGACATACATACATACATACATACATACATACATACATACAGTCAGGCATACATACATACATACATACATACATACATACATACATACATACATACATACATACATACATGCATACATACATACATACATACATACAGTCAGGCAACATGTACTCCTACTGTACTGGATGCTGCTTTTTAATTGAGGTGAAACTCAAGTTATGCGATGCAATGAGAGTTTCATAGTACATAGTATTTATCTTGGATTTAGAAGCTCTTGGTATAATGAAAGAAGATATAAAATGGCAACATGAACAGCTGTAAAACCTACTTGAATGACTCTAAATGTCAATTTAAAGCATGCTTTTAAATGGAAAATGTGTGCAGATATGAATTTCTTCAAAACAATATGCATTTTTAAATAATCTCTTTTGTTTCTGCTGTTAAAACGTTGCTTTCTGAACAATATCTAAAAAAAAAACGTTGTGTTTCCCAGATATTAAATTGTTTGGTTTGCTAAGTAAATACGCCCCACCCAAATATTTCTTTCATGATCTTGTACTTTTAAAGGTGTGCTTGAAAATGCGGTTAAAACAGACTGAAGTTTCCCAGAGTGGTGCATTCAAGTGCTATTGGAAAACATAGCTTCTTAGTTGGAATTTAGAGCAAAAGCAATGTTTTTTTTTCCAGCCGCTTGTGTCATGGATTGATCAAAAACATTCCCGACCCTTTAGAAACCCTGCAGTAATACAGGTGTTGTTATTTTCTACCAAGACAAACATGTACAGAAACGTCATACATGCCTCTTGGTTTGAACAAATGTAAGAAGTACCACTGTAGTACACTGGTTGAGTAAGTACTGTGTAAGAATACACTGTTACAAGTCCTTTTTTCTTTAGTTAAAGTTAAAATATCAGCATCAAATACACTTAAAACTATTTTTTTTAAAGTACTCATTAATCAAAATGTCAAATTTCTCCCAAAAATGTATTTGTTATTTTGTTGAACTATTTGTCATTATAAAAAAAAAAATGCTTTGTAGCCTTATCTATTGTTATAAGTCAGAATGTAAAACTAACTTTACATTTTTGCAATTCTAATCAAAGTCTGCAAAGTAACTAAAACTGTCAAGTGTAGTAAAAAGTACATTTGCCTCCAAAAAGTAGTAAAGTAAAAGTAGAAAGTGGCATTCATTGGGAATTCCCAGTAAAGTAAAAGTATGTGAAAATGATACGTAATAATAACAGTAATTGAGTAAATACACTAAGTCACATTCCACCACTGCCATCACATGATCTTAAATGTGTCCCGGGTTTAATCAGCTATTGTTATTATGAAACTTTAACGTGTTAAAAATATAAGGTCAATCCCAAGCTGCACTGTATGTCTCAAGTTAAAAAAACAACTTGATGTCGTTGACTGAACATTTGCTTTTCTTCCATAGGTTTAATCAGAAGGGATTTTAATGCAGCTGTAACAGAGACACAGCAATCATGGTAAGAAACACCTTCATCTTCTTTCAGTTCTGTGATTAAAACGTTATATAACAGCTAAATGTCAGTTTAAGTGTTTATAGCTCAACCTGTTGAGGCGTGTTTTTGTTTTAAACACTTTATGAAATGTCTTTGTTTGCAGCCTTCACACCGCAGGGGAAGGAGTCTCTCCGACGCCCTGACCCTGGAGCAGTCGGAGGAGGGAGGGCTCATTGTTTCCAGCATCAACGACAGCGCCTCAGCCAATCAGGGGCTGAGGAAAGGTATAACCCTCCACTTGCTACTGAAACCTTTTTTCTCTGATTGTTTTTAAAGGTCACCTATTATGCAAAATCCACTTCTTCATGTCTCTTCTACATCAACATGTGTCCCCTCTTCTTCATGTCTCTTCTACATCAACATGTGTCCCCTCTTCTTCCTGTCTCTTCTACATCAACATGTGTCCCCTCTTCTTCCTGTCTCTTCTACATCAACATGTGTCCCCTCTTCTTCATGTCTCTTCTACATCAACATGTGTCCCCTCTTCTTCATGTCTCTTCTACATCAACATGTGTCCTCTCTTCTTCATGTCTCTTCTACATCAACATGTGTCCCCTCTTCTTCATGTCTCTTCTACATCAACATGTGTCCCCTCTTCTTCATGGCTCTTCTACATCAACATGTGTCCCCTCTTCTTCATGTCTCTTCTACATCAACACGTGTCCCCTCTTCTTCATGTCTCTTCTACATCAGCATGTGTCCCCTCTTCTTCATGTCTCTTCTACATCAACACGTGTCCCCTCTTCTTCATGTCTCTTCTACATCAACATGTGTCCCCTCTTCTTCATGTCTCTTCTACATCACCATGTGTCCCCTCTTCTTCATGTCTCTTCTACATCACCATGTGTCCCCTCTGTGGAAAGAGACTCTGAAAGTTTCAGGAAAAAAGATTCTCTCTCTTTTTGTCCTGATCCATTTATATAAAAACCTGTCTGAAAATGAGCACCATTGTGTTCTTTTTAACCAAATCTCTCTCAGAGTGGCGTGGGGAGGGGCTCCTTATTTTCATCTAAAGTAACAGACAGAGAATCAGCACTTTTGAAACGGGGCTGAAACAGAGGGGATTATGGGATGCTGCAATGATCTGTTTGTTATTTGGAGCCAAACACTTCAGAGACATGTTTTGTATATATCTGAGACCTATAATATATTGATGAAAAGAAGTACAATAGGGGACCTTTAAGCAATACATATATTTGCTTTTAAAGTTTAAACAGTTTTAACTCCATTCCCAGTTCAAGACCAACTTTGTGCATTTGACTCAAACCCTGTACGCTTTAGGCTGATTAAGCAGGAGACACTTTAAATGTGCAGTATTTACAGTTGTAAATGTTTATTTACATTTTTATAGCGCATTGAATGTAAAGCTCTCCTAAATATTTGTGTACAGAAGTATACACAATTTTACACCTTACAAAATGCATTCAAATTATAATGGATTGCACGATTAGGTCTCACTTGGTGTTAATGTCTGTCTACACACTTTGGTTGAAATACAACATTGCAGTTCTAATATTAAAGCTCCTCTGAAGACTATCAAATGTTTTAGAGGTTTGTTTTGCGACACAAAACCTAGTGCAAAGTTGTTTTGAATTTGACACATAGAGCTTGTTCATGTTCTGAAACAATCTACTGTTTAATGCACACTTGAATTTCGTTTTTCAGGGGATGAGATTTTGGGAGGCACAATCAATTTCGATCAGTTATCAAAAACGGAGGTGTTAGAAGTGTTGGAGCTGATGAAGCCGTACGATGAGTTCCAAGTACTCACCAGGAACAAAATGAGCAAGAGCGTCGGAAACCTGGACCAGATAACAAAGAGTCCTGAGACGGTAGGTAGTCAAGTCAAACAAGAGCTCTTTAATGTTCATTTGCTAGAGAATTGTTACCTTGATGGAAACATTAAACTTACATTCTAATCACCAAGTTGTGGTTTGTATTTCCAGATGCTGAATGATTCTTACAACAAACTCTACAACAACAAAATCAAGAAGTTCATGAAGAGTGAGGAGGAGCTAAGCGCCAAGCCAACTGATCCAGGTTCGTCTAAGGTGGGGTTGCCTCGCCTTGGAGTTGACTTTGGACTTATGAAACCCAAGCCTCTGATCACAGACATTGATGATGATTCAGAATCTGATGAAGGTGGAGAATTAACATACAACAGCAATCTGAACCTTCCACCGCTGGGTTTTGGATCCAATGGGACAACTATAAGTGGAGCTCAGGTACCAAGACTGAAAGTTGATGCTAGAGGTCCACAGTTTAACGCTCAAGGCTTCAATGTGTCTGGATCATTACCAGAGGGTCGAAATCCTACAGCTGGTATACAACTTCCAAGAAATGGACATTTTAGATCTCCAGAAATGGGAATGGACTTAAAGGGTTTAGATGCTAGTGCCCCTGACATAGGGACTAACCATGGAGGGGGAACAATCACGGGTCCATCCCTTGACTTTGATTCTCCCAAAGTGGGCTTTGAAGGACCAAACAGAATGCCAAAATTCAAACTGCCAGACCTGGGGCTATCTGGACCCTCTTTTAGTAGCTCAGAAGGTGAGGTCAACACACCAGATATAGGAACCTCAGGTAAGCTGGGACTCAGGTATTCCAAGAGACACAAATACCCAGATCTAAATGTTGACAATCCTTCTGGTTATCTAGAGTCACCCAAGCTGAGGCTGTCTGGAAGACCTACTGACTTAGACCTAGAAATGCCAGGTGTAGATGCGTCACAACTTGATGTACATGGGCCAGACATTGACATGCCTTCAGGTAAAGTCAAAGTTCCATTTAAGAAACCAAAGATGAATCTGAGATCTTCAGATTTGGATGTGGATGCTCCCTCAGGCAAGGTTAAAAAGCCAAGATTTAAGGTATTTGGGACATTGCCAAAGAATAAAGATGTGGATCTGAATGCAGGGATGAAAACACCCGAACTAGCTCTGAGATCACCAAAGCTAAAAGGCATCGATGCACCTGATGTGAGTGTACCAAAAATGGATCTTAGAGCTCCAAATTTGGACCTCGACTCTCCAGATTTTGACATTGGTTCCCCCAAGGGGAAATTCTCAATGCCAAAGTTTAACATGCCCAGCTTAGACTTTTCAGGTCCAAAAGGAGGATTTGATGCATCTCTAGACAGACCAGACCTGCCATCAGGTAATCTTGATCTAAATGTGTCTAAGCCAGACATTGATGCACCTTCACTTGATCTGAAAGGTCCAAGGTCAAATCTGAAAATGCCTGATATTGGAAGTCCAAGTTTTAATATGCCAGATTTTGGATTGTCAGGACCAAAGCTAAAAGGGCCTGATGGTAAACTAAGGACTCCTGACTTTGATCTCACAGCCCCTACATTTAAGGGCGCTATTGGCTCTCCAGATTTGAATTTGCCCAAGATGGACCTTAATAAACCTAAACTAGATCTTTCTGGCCCAGACGTCGACTTTGATATGCCCTCGGGTAAATTCAAAGTACCAGCAATGAAGAAACCAAATATTAACTTGAATGCTCCTGACATGCATATTAATGCTCCCAAGTTTGATATGAACACTCCAGATGTCAACATCGGTTCACCCAAAGCAAATTTAAATATGCCAAAATTTAAGATGCCCAAATTTGGTCTTCCAAGCCTGAAAGGACCTGAGATCGATGGCAATTTTGATGGTCCAGACTTCGATATCAATGCACCTAATATCAATCTTAAAGGTCCAAAAGCTGAACTGAAAACACCTGATATGGATATATCTGGTCCTAACCTTCGTGGTGGCTTTAATGCACCAGACTTAAACATGCCAAAGGTTGACCTTAACACCCCGAAACTGAACTTTGACATGCCATCAGGTAAACTGAAAATGCCAGAGCTTCATGCTCCAGACTGGGATGTAAATGCTCCCTCAGGCAAAATGAAAATGCCTAAATTCAATCTTTCAGGTACACTACCAAAGGGACCAAATCTGGACATTGACACTGATCTGAATGCTCCAAAGATAAAGGGTGGATTTGATGCTCCTGACTTGAACTTACCAAAAATGAACCTTAAAGCTCCCAAGTTAGATGTAAATACACCAGATGTAAACATTGGTTCACCCAAAGCAAAATTTAAAATGCCCAAATTCAAAATGCCCAAATTTGGTAAACCAAGCCTCAAAGGACCTGAGATTGGCGGAAACTTTGATGGCCCAGATCTTGATGTTAATGTACCCAATGTCAACCTCAAAGGTCCTAGAGCTGACATGGAAATGCCAGATGTGGATATATCTGGTCCATCTGGAAAATTCAAAATGCCACATTTTAACATGCCAAATGTTGGGCTATCTGGTCCAAAAATAGATGGCCCTAACCTGGACCTGAAAACACCTGATCTAGACATATCTGGCCCTAACTTCAGTGGTGGTTTAAATGCACCAGACATTAACATGCCCAAGGTTGATCTTAAAACCCCCAAACTGGACTTCAACAGCCCAAAGTTGAACTTAGACATGCCATCAGGTAAACTGAAAATGCCAGAGCTTCATGCTCCGGACTGGGACATAAATGCCCCCTCCGGCAAAATGAAAATGCCTAAATTCAATCTTTCGGGAACCCTACCAAAGGGACCAAATATGGACATTGACACTGACTTGGGTTCACCAGATCTGAGTCTGAATGCACCAAAGATAAAGGGTGGATTTAGTGCTCCTGACTTGGACTTACCAGACATGAACCTTAAAGCTCCCAAGTTAAATGTAAAAACTCCAGATTTCAACATTGGTTCACCGAAAACTAAATTTAAAATGCCCAAATTGAAAATGCCTAAATTAAATTTTCCAGGCATAAAGGGACCTGAAATTGACGGAAACTTAGATGGCCCAGACATCGACTTGAATGCACCCAATGTCAACCTCAAAGGTCCTAAAGGTGATATGGAAATGCCAGATCTTGATATATCTGGGAAATTCAAAAAGGCCAATTTTAACATGCCTGATTTTGGTCTTTCTGGTCCAAAAATAGATGGCCCTAATCTGGACCTGAAAACACCTGATCTTGATATATCTGGTCCATCTGGGAAATTCAAAAAGCCAAATTTTAACATGCCTAATTTTGGTCTTTCTGGTCCAAAAATAGATGGCCCTAACCTGGACCTGAAGACACCTGATCTAGACATATCTGGTCCTAACTTCAGTGGTGGTTTAAATGCACCAGACATTAACATGCCCAAGGTTGATCTTAAAGCCCCCAAACTGGACTTCAACAGCCCAAAGTTGAACTTAGACATGCCATCAGGTAAACTGAAAATGCCGGAGCTTCATGCTCCAGACTGGGACATAAATGCCCCCTCCGGCAAATTCAAAATGCCTAAATTAAATTTTCCAGGCATAAAGGGACCTGAATTTGACGGAAACTTGGATGGCCCAGACATCGACTTGAATGCACCCAATGTCAACCTCAAAGGTCCTAAAGGTGATATGGAAATGCCAGATCTTGATATATCTGGGAAATTCAAAAAGCCCAATTTTAACATGCCTAATTTTGGTCTTTCTGGTCCAAAAATAGATGGCCCTAACCTGGACCTGAAAACACCTGATCTAGACATATCTGGCCCTAACTTCAGTGGTGGTTTAAATGCACCAGACATTAACATGCCCAAGGTTGATCTTAAAACCCCCAAACTGGACTTCAACAGCCCAAAGTTGAACTTAGACATGCCATCAGGTAAACTGAAAATGCCAGAGCTTCATGCTCCGGACTGGGACATAAATGCCCCCTCCGGCAAAATGAAAATGCCTAAATTCAATCTTTCGGGAACCCTACCAAAGGGACCAAATATGGACATTGACACTGACTTGGGTTCACCAGATCTGAGTCTGAATGCACCAAAGATAAAGGGTGGATTTAGTGCTCCTGACTTGGACTTACCAGACATGAACCTTAAAGCTCCCAAGTTAAATGTAAAAACTCCAGATTTCAACATTGGTTCACCGAAAACTAAATTTAAAATGCCTAAATTGAAAATGCCTAAATTAAATTTTCCAGGCGTAAAGGGACCTGAAATTGACGGAAACTTAGATGGCCCAGACATCGACTTGAATGCACCCAATGTCAACCTCAAAGGTCCTAAAGGTGATATGGAAATGCCAGATCTTGATATATCTGGGAAATTCAAAAAGGTCAATTTTAACATGCCTGATTTTGGTCTTTCTGGTCCAAAAATAGATGGCCCTAACCTGGACCTGAAAACACCTGATCTTGATATATCTGGTCCATCTGGGAAATTCAAAAAGCCCAATTTTAACATGCCTAATTTTGGTCTTTCTGGTCCAAAAATAGATGGCCCTAACCTGGACCTGAAGACACCTGATCTAGACATATCTGGCCCTAACTTCAGTGGTGGTTTAAATGCACCAGACATTAACATGCCCAAGGTTGATCTTAAAACCCCCAAACTGGACTTCAACAGCCCAAAGTTGAACTTAGACATGCCATCAGGTAAACTGAAAATGCCAGAGCTTCATGCTCCGGACTGGGACATAAATGCCCCCTCCGGCAAAATGAAAATGCCTAAATTCAATCTTTCGGGAACCCTACCAAAGGGACCAAATATGGACATTGACACTGACTTGGGTTCACCAGATCTGAGTCTGAATGCACCAAAGATAAAGGGTGGATTTAGTGCTCCTGACTTGGACTTACCAAACATGAACCTTAAGGCTCCCAAAGCTAAATTTAAAATGCCCAAATTCAAAATGCCTAAATTTGGTAAACCAAGCCTCAAAGGACCTGAGATTGGCGGAAACTTTGATGGCCCAGATCTTGATATTAATGTACCCAATGTCAACCTCAAAGGTCCTAAAGCTGACATGGAAATGCCAGATCTCGATATATCTGGTCCATCTGGGAAATTCAAAAAGCCACATTTTAACATGCCAAATGTTGGGCTTTCTGGTCCAAAGTTGGATGGCCCTAACCTGGGCCTGAAAACACCTGATCTTGATATATCTGGTCCTAACTTCAGTGGAGGTTTAAATGCACCAGACATGAACATGCCCAAGATTGACTTCAACACCCCAAAACTGAACATGCCATCAGGTAAACTGAAAATGCCAGAGCTAAATTCTCCAGACTGGGACATTAGTGCTCCCTCCGGCAAAATGAAAATGCCTAAATTCGATCTTTCAGGCAAATTACCAAAAGGACCAAATATGGACTTTAAAGCTCCCAAAATAGACATGAACACTCCAGATATCAACATTGGTTCACCTAAAGCAAAGCTGAAAATGCCCAAATTAAAAATGCCTAAAGTGAACCTACCAAGCCTACAAGGACCTGATATTGATGGAAACTTTGATGGTCCAGACATTGATATCAATGCACCAGATGTCAACCTAAAAGCGCCCAAAACTGACTTTGAAATGCCGGATGTTGGTTTTGGGAGCCCATCTGGACATTTCAAAAAGCCACATTTGAAAATGCCCGATGTGGGATTTTCCAGTCGAGAGTTCGATGGCCCAGACTTCGACTTTGAATCACCAGATCTTAATGCCAGATTACCAAAGGTTCCAAATTTGAACATAAATTCAGGCCTAAAAACACCAGATCTTAATCTCAAATCTCCAAAATTGAAAGGTGGAATCAATGTCCCCAAATTCGGATTGCCAAACATGGACCTTAAGGCTCCAAAGTTTGATATGGACACTCCAGATCTCAACATTGATGCAAAGTTCAAAACGCCCCAAATCAAGATGCCAAAGGGCCCCAATGTTGACATAAACGGAGGCATACCTGACCTGAATATCCCAAATGTCAGCGGTCCAAATGGAACATTTAAAATGCCAAGTTTAAACACACCAGACATGAATCTTTCAGGACCTAAACTGAAAGGCCCTGGTATTAATATGCCAGACTTAAATCTGCCTGATACCAGTTTCAATGCAATGCGTCCTGATCTAGGAATAGATGGTAACATAGGCCGACCTGACATGAACTTCAATGCCCCGAATTTCAAAGGAAGACTAAGTGGCCCAGACGTTGACATGAACATGCCCTCAGGAAACATCCAGGGTCCTCAGACTGATTTTGATATGGAAGGCAGAAAATTCAAACTTCCTTCTTTCAAGCTGCCTCAGTTTGGAGGTCCAGATCTTAATAGGGAAGGGTGCGATATTGACTTTGATGCATCTCTGAGATCCCCCCTGAATACAAAAATGAACATGAAACCACAACAGTTGATTGGGGATTTCACAGGCCCAAATGTTAGCTCCCCAAACATGCCGAAAGTGGCAATGCGGAATCCCCAAATGCATCTCAAATCTCCAGATTTTAACATGGATGATCCTTCGCTAAATTTTGGAGGACCTTCTAATATGAATCTCAGATCAGAAATCCCAGACATGAGAATGCCTGCACTGGATATAGATGGAGATGTCAGACTTCATCACAATGATAGACAGCTCCCGAGGACCCAAGTTAGGTCCAGCTTCCCTATGGTGGACGCTGGTTTTAACCCCCAGTTTGATTACAATCGTTCAGATCTCAACATTGATGATTTCACGGGAAAAGATCATGTACTTAGAGCCAGAGGTTCGAGATTGGACGGCCAGACACAAGGCAACCATGGACAGGCAATGTTCCCGTCAGGTATTAATCTTGACATGAGGGACCCCAGACAAACCAGAAGAGTTCCTTCTGGTGACATTCAAATACATACAAGGCCTAGATCAATGCAGCAGGTACCTAACACACATATGCCACAGTTCTCTCAGGATCCAAGGTCAATGCAACAGGTACCTAACGCACATATGCCACAGTTCTCTCAGGATCCAAGGTCAATGCAACAGGTAGCTAACGCACATATGCCACAGTTCTCTCAGGATCCAAGGTCAATGCAACAGTTACCTAACGCACGTATGCCACAGTTCTCTCAGGATCCAAGATCAATGCAACAGGTAGTTAATGCACGTATGCCACAGTTCTCTCAGGACCCAAGATCAATGCAACAGTTACCTAATGCACGTATGCCACAGTTCTCTCAGGACCCAAGATCAATGCAACAGGTAGCTAATGCACATTTGCAAAATGTCTCTCAAGATCCAAGATTAATGCAGCAGGTACCTAACGCACGTTTGTCACAGTTCACTCAAAATCCAAGATCAATGCAGCAGGTACCTAAAGCACGTTTGCAAAATGTCTCTCAGGATCAAAGATCAATGCAGCAGGTACCTTACGCACGTTTGCAAAATGTCTCACAGGATCAAAGATCAATGCAGCAGGTACCTAATGCACGTTTGCAAAATGTCTCTCAGGATCAAAGATCAATGCAGCAACTACATCACACACGTATGCCACAGTTCTCTCCAGATCAGAGAATAAGAGTACCTGACGGTTCAGACGGATACTACGTCACTAGTTTCCCGAACCAACCACAAAATCAAAGAATGCCAAATCGCAAATATAACACTCTCGGGGGGCCTAACTTTCGTCCACGAAACGTAGACCTAGAAGTTCTCGGACAAAATGACGTAAAAGGGGGGTCAACTTTCTTTTTTTCCAACCTCATATAGGTGTAAAAAAACAGGTGTTTTCATAAGCTGTTAAACATATTTCTATTGTGTGTTATTTTTGTATATTGGGGTTTATTTATTGTGAGTTCAGCTGTTGATTGTATGATTTATGCATATGTCAAAATGTATGTCTTTTTTTGCATATTTTACGTTTTTTATTTGTGTACAAAGCTTTGTGTAGGTGCTTTGTAATGATCCAGTTTACATTACTCTACAGCATCCTTGCACTTGTTTTATGTTGACGTTTTGTACACCTTTTCTTATTTGTACTATGTTTGTGCTTTTACTTGAAAAGCAGGTGGTCTTTCCATGTACATTGAGTTGAATGAGGCTCCTTAAATCCTAACAATTCCCACCTTTTTTTCATGTTAGATTTTGAAACTCAAGGAGCAATTTGTGGATTTCTGAGAACTATTTTAAGATAAAATGTTATAGGTTTTTTATATATTATATATTAACGAGATATTGAAATAACCAAATATGTGCATATGTTTATATTATACAGTAAACACCCACTTTATTTGTTATTGATTGGGGATGTATAGTTGAGTTTGTATGACCATTTTTTGTTCGACAGAGTTTTTGCTTTAAGGTTTCTGAGCATAAATATAATGAATGTCAATGACAATTATTCAAGATGCCTTTATATACTAAACTGTAAAAAACGGACATAAGCCATTTTATAAGTGACCATGAAGCTATTAAAAGTGTTCCAATGTATCCACCCTTTATCCTTTTGTTATAGCATTGCCCACAAATAATAAACAGAAAGAATGTGAACAGTATTTGTTTCCTAATTCATTTTGGCTTGCTTTGTTAAAAGGGAGCTAACATACTGTATGAGCTGTTTCATAATTAGTGCGACTGCTGTTCAACAGCATTCCACTTTTGTTCTTCAAATCCTTATTCTTCAATTTCTTCTTATTATTATTATTATTATTTCAGTTCTTCCGTACATTTTCAACTACTTCAGCATACTTTCAGATATTGAAACCATTCAAATATTAAAATGTTCAGCTCCTTCAGGACATGTGTAAATATTCAGCTTTAAAAACAAAGGAGGAACCTTCAAATCCTCTTTTACCTAGACCATGTGCACAATGCTACTCCTTCCACCTACTTTCAGCTATAGAGACTTCATTCCAACTTTAAAATGTGACACATCTTTCTGACATTATCCATATTACAAAACTTTCAAATCAGATTTATAGTTTTTGAAATATTTAACTTAGTTTGGAGCTTGGTAAAGAGGGCTTCTTCAGATTTTAACATTAGTGTGTATTGCGCCGCTCGTTAAGTCTTAAGTTGATCTCAAAACAGAGTGCAGGAGAGCCTGAAATTCGCCTACACATTTATTTAAACCTACCTTTTGTCCTTACGTTTAGTCCTTCTGCATCACCTTGTAGTCATTTTGCATACATTTGTAGTCATTTTGCATACATGTGTAGTCCTTTTGCATCACCTTGTGGTCATTTTGCATACATTTGTAGTCATTTTGCATCACCTTGGGGTCATTTTGCATACATTTGTAATCATTTTCCATCACCTTGGGGTCATTTTGCATTCATTTCTAGTCCTTTTGCATCACCTTGTGGTCATTTTGCATACATTTGTAATCATTTTCCATCACCTTGGGGTCATTTTGCATTCATTTCTAGTCCTTTTGCATCACCTTGTAGTCCTTTTGCATACATTATAGTCATTTTGAATCTCTCTGTAGTCATTTTGCATTCATTTGTAGTCCTTTTGCATCACATTGTAATCATTTTTCATCAATTATTAGTCTTAGATAAATGTTAATCTTCTAGAATGAAACATATTTCAGTGCCAAATTTAATTTCATAGACTTTCAAAAAGCTCCATCCCAAATACCTCGACATTGTATTTAAGTACAGAACCCGAGTAAATGTAGTATAAACACACACATACAACACAAGATCAGCAAAAATATATACTTTTTAATCCACTTAATGTTTTTTTCTGCAAATGTGTGAATTTGATCTCAGAGTTTTTAATAAACACTTTAATCTCAGAGAATGTTTTCCTTTTTGACGGTAAATGTAAAACTTTAATCTCGTAAAATCAAACCTGTGTCTGTGTGTGTGAGTTTGGTTTGTTGTTTCAGTATTTATTCAGATACAATTACACACAGATGATCCTTAAATAAAAAGCTCTTTCCAGAGTTAATGGGGAGTAGAGACATTTCCTCTGTGATCCCCGCTCCTCCCTTCCGGTTTTCTTCCAGAATCATCCTGGTTTCCTGTCGGTCTTAATCTGCACGTTACTAGATCTGACCTCAGTCCAACAACCGCATTACCGTATTATTTAGTCCCAACAGAGAGGTGCATGGAGGACGTATTTCTGTGTTGTACCCTGAAGGCAGCATATTATGCTTAACAGCGGTGTGTTATCGAGTATTAATAATCTCTGAACTGTCCGAAACGATCAATCAGAATCTAGTATTCAACTCACTCGTGTAATAAAGTTTATTAATATATAAATCCCTTACCCATCCCTAAGAACTCTTCATCCCTGGCCAGCAGATAACTCCCAGCACCATACTTTATTTGATGCAGTGCATACTTTTGAGAATTTCAAATGTATTCTTGTCTGTTCTATATAGTGTGCATTTAGATTTAGACATTTTACAGTGAATATGGATATTATTGCTTTAATCTTTATTTCTCTTCTATTTTACTCTATATTTTTTCTGATTTATTCTATTTAGTTTTTTTATTCCATTTTGTATTTTATTCTATTTTAAGATTATTTTGATTCTGTACAATGACTCCATGCTGCTGTGACAACCCAATTTCCCAATTTGGGATGAATAAAGCATCCATCCATCCATCCATCCATCCATCCATCCATCCATCCATCCATCCATCCATCCATCCATCCATAAATCCATCCATTTTGAAACTCTACATCAGATTGTCCTGATATTCTCTGAATGACTAGATGGGGTGTCCTGCTATCACCCTGGAGTGAAAATAGTCTTTGATTGACTTCGAATGACTCTTTGATTATGGACAGTTGCCATTAAATAATAATCAAAATATAGATGGACAATAGATCTAATTTGGGTTATAAGGAAAACACAGACCCTCATCACCGAGGTCACAATATCAATAGCCTATAGGCAAAACACAGAAGATCAACAAAAGATATGACATAAAATGAACTTACCAAAGCTGAAGTAGATGGTCAACTTCATTCATTTTCTTTCCGTTTTACTGATTTTAATCGCTATACGCTGCTCTCTCTCATCTCCTCTTCACTACAGGGTGAAAACTACACTTTTCGCGTCACACGTACTTACAGCCAATCAGCTCTCTGAATTATGAGATGACGTTTGGTAGGTATGTCAGCACAGTGCCCCTATGTTGATTATTTTTTTGCCGCACACATTGAATAGAAAAAGACTCTGAGCATGCGCAGTGTAGTTTTTACAGCACCCATTCACAGTGAGAGGGGCTAGATCGGGGCTAGATCGGGGCTAGATCGGGGCTAGATCGGGGCTTGACTCACATCGCGGCTCAATAGGTACACTGTAGACACTAATTAGAAGAACGCAGACTAAAACAGCAATGTACAGACGAATCAGATGATTAAACATGATCTTAAAATGTATTTTTTTTGCCTTTATTTGCATTTTTTTGGAATTCTTATTTGAACTACTTTCTGCTGACACTAGGTGGGGCTGTGCCCCACCTAGTGTCAGAGGCTGGCTTGACCGCAGTGGGGAACTGATGTTCAGGAAGGAGCTGTTCACTTTCAACGACTTTACTATCGTTGAAAGTGAAAGTTTTAAGTCAGACTGCCAGACACCATTTTACAGCTCGAAGGAGCAGGAGGAGGACAGCAACAGGGTGAGTGTTAACCAGTGGCGTCGCCTGGCCTGCCCCGAATGTTTTTTCTGTAGCCCCGGACAATTCTCCCTCAGGGGTGCACATAACTGGTACGCAGGTACGCAAGCGCGGCACAAATCTGAATTGCGTAATGTCACTTGTGTCACTACGCGCCTTTGTGTACCTCAACACATCAAAACAAAACACATATTTCGTCTATACGTGTTTCTTGTCAACACTCAATGTAAACTACTTGACATGTCAAAAAAACCAAAGACATTAAGCAGCTACGTTGCCGTTTCGTTCCCTGCTAAAAAAATCTTCGGACTTTCTATGACTGATTGAACTGGTGCTGGCCGAGCCGCGCAGGACATAACCGACGGACCTGTGAAGCTTTACACAAGAGGCAGAGAGGCTTAGATCACTGGACGACAGAGTTCACCGTGTGCACAGACAGGGTTAACGTCGGTATCAACAACAGAATTGTGCCAAAACTCCGCCAACTGGCTGCAGTGGGAGACTCCCCTGTGCACATTCTGTGCCCCGCCCACACACTGGAGAACTGCGCAAAATCAGCTGATCACAACGTTCACGCTCTGTGGTCAAGCTGCTGCAGTTTTATTTACAACAAAGTGGAGTAAAACACACAGTTGCAAACTTACTCAGGGTGTTAATGGAAGAGTTTGAAATTAGACAGAGGTGGAAGAAGTACTCAGATCTTGTGTAGGAATACTCTGTTACAGTAAAAGTCCTGCATTCAAAATGTTGCTCAAGTAAAATTAGAAAAGTATTATCAAAATATAGTTGAAGTACCAGAAGTAAAAGTAGTCATTGTACAGATTGGTCCATTTCAGAATAATATATATGATATGTACGGTGGCCCTGAAGTGCAAGACACCACAGCATTTCACAAAACACTACAGCATTTCAGAAAACACAACAGCTTTTCTCAGTGGTGTAGTGGGCGTTGGACGCGGGGGTACGCCGTACCCCCACTTATTTGGAGCATGATCTTTTTTTCAATTGTCTAATAAATATAAAATCATTGCCAGTGTTATCATTTGCAAGTGTGTATTTGTTGTAATAATGACAAAAACATAATACATTTCACAGTAATTATAATAAAAAATAAGAACGATTTCCTTAAAAAATTATGATATGTATATATTTAGCCTCACAATATAGACATTTTTAAACGCTAACTTTGTAAATAATGTTGCATGGCAAATGTAACGACACACATGGCCTGATTTGCATATTGGAACTTTATGTGTGCACAAGAACACATTTATATGTAAAATGAACACTTATCACAACATAATGTGGGCTCGCAGGCTGATAAACTAGGATATCAGAGGCCTGTACTACGAAGCTGGTTCAACCTAACCTGGATATGTTTGAGTTAGCCGGTTGGCCCAATCCAAAACATACGCGCTCTCGCTAAGCTGTACTACGACGCTGGTTATCAAGTGGATCGCTCAAGCCAGCCGTGTCCTATCTAGTTAGGTGCGCGTTCACATGAAAGGGGTGGTATTTGGAGCATTCGACCAATCACAAACATGGACAAGCGTACTGACAGCGCAGCGTCATACTTCCTGAATGAAAAGTGAACTTTAATATTAGTCAAATATGAAGAAGTTAAACTTTAAACATCCATGACTTAAACACTTTATCCAGGATAAAAGCCACATAGCTGCACCTGCAAGGTGAATACAGCTGGTAAAAGAAAAAGCGTTAGAATGCGTACATTAACTAAAATTAATTACATTTGACTCGAGTGTTTCGTCAACTTAATGTGTTGCTTAAAATAATACTTCTGCATACAGTATGTGACACTGTGAGTGTTGCATGGCCAGATACGGCTCAAGAAGCTGACTCAAACAAGGAAATATATGATACATTATGATGTGATATGATATGAATGATAATGGGACACATCGACGTCTGCACTCACAGTGCCACGGACTGTACTTAATGTTACTCTGATCCGGTTACTTATGTTGTGGCAGATATTTAAGTAAGCTTTCTTAACGCTAATGTTATAATAGTCAGATTGCTCTGAAGATGGGAGGGGATATTCTATTAATTTTCACGTTCACACAGTCAGTTGATTTTTGCCGGCCGTCTTTCCTGCAACGGCAGTTTTTCTGTATTTCCTCTATCCTGTAATATGACTTGATAGCTTTAAACTCCGCACACGGAGCTCTGATTGGTCAGCAGGCGGTGCTTTCACTGAGTTGATCTCTTAGCCTGCAACCTAACCTCCTCCCGAGGAGGTTAGCCGCTCAGCATAAGTTACCATGGAGATCTAGCCCGCTAAAAAGAGAACCAGCATCGTAGGACCGGAAAGCCCGAGTTTTCCCTGAAGTCAGCCGGCTAAGCGAAAATCCGGCTTCGTAGTACAGGCCTCTGATCTCGGTGGGTCTTAACTTAGCTTGATACAGACCTCAGTCAGTATATACTATTTCTAAGCAAATTCCTACTATAATATGTATATTATATATTATAAGTGTAGATACATTCGCTCACATTATAAATGATGGTCAGGTTGCATTTTTCTGGAACTTTTTAACAAGGTTAATATAAAATATTAAAGTGTGGTGGGCAAATACGTTGTGTTGATCCGTGGCGCGCTAGTAACGCGCAGGACCCGAGTGATATTTGCTGTTAGGACTCGGGTTTGAGTCCAGCATGAACTTTTTTGTTATTTTCATGTCGATGGACACTGAATATTACGTTTGAATAGAGGATTCCTAATATTGTTTGCCGAGACTAATATCCCATCAGCATTTTAAAGTCTAAATATCCCTGCACATGCAGCAATGACATTTCTGCTGCTATCTTTGCAAAACGAGTTAACAGTCACATCTTATCTGGATGAGTGCTGCAGAATACCGTTTTTATAAGAGATAAATGTGTGTGTAGTCTTTCATATTAAACATGATCGCTGGTAGATAGCCACAGAAGTAGGGATGTCCCGATCACCTTTTTTTGCTCCCGATCCGATTCCGATCATTTGATTTTGACAATCTGCCGATACCGATTTTTCCCGATCCGATCTTTATGCAATGCATTAAGAGAAAAAAAAGGTAACAGATAACGGCTGGTCATCCAACGCGATCAATTCAGCTATCTTGGCTGTTATTTTTTTGGCCTTTTCACTGTTCTGGGGCAGTTTCTCTTTCCTTTTAAAAGTCTCTGAAAGTGTCGGTTGTTTCAGTGCCGTTACCTGAGTGGCCGCTGTGTACTCGTTGTGTTGTTGTTGGTGTTTGTATTAGATTGGTCGTGTTGAACGTAGCTCTGTTCTTTCCACCACGCGGAACCTCCGCCTTGCAAACATTGCATCTGGCTGTTACACTGCCTTCGCTTTCAATTTTATAATACTTCCAAACTCCTGACATTTTCTCTGTCCCGACTCCCGAGGCACCAGCTGAACGTAGCCTCTTGTTAGCTTACTGCTACTATTAGACACTGCGCCCTGCCCACTCTGTAGCCAGATTTGAGAGAAATAAGCAACCAGGTCTATGAAAACAAGCCCAAAAGAAGCAACACATACATGATGTTGTGTAATTTTAAACCAAAACTAAGGCCTCAGGATGACTTTAAGACGTGAACATGGTCATTTTTGTTTTGTAACATTAAATAAAAAAAAAAAAATGTATAAAAAAAAAAAAAAACAAAAAAAAAAATCCCGATCCCCAATTTTTTTCTCCCGATTCCGATCTTTTGAAAATCACGTGATCGGCTCCGATCCCCGATCACGTGATCGGATCGGGACATCTCTACACAGAAGTGTTAACACAGTTTAACCTGGGTGGATCACAGTTTAACATGGGCGGGTCCCAGTTCCCTGGGCGGATCGCAGTTTACCTGAGCGGGTCACAGTTTAACACAGATGAAGACTTCTCCACGTCGCTTTCAAACTGTGAGTAAACACCGTGTGCTTCACTTGGAGGCTGTCTGAAGGTGTACACAGGTCTCAGGTGGACTTGGTATCACATTAAGAACGATATTCAGTAATAAGTCCGGCAACAATAGCTGGTTTAAATGATTTATTGGAGCTCGCAATGTTTTGAACAGACATCCCCAGTCAACTCGTTTTTCTTTTTGTAGTCCTCGCTGTTCGCGTCCGGATATCGCCATCGTAACCACAACCTCACACACTGGTATTGAATGTGCATCAAAGTCTTCCTACCGACCCAAATATACCAACAGATTTATGTAAACGACAGAAGAAGCCTTCGAAATGTGTATTTCAGTCGAAGGCCACGCCCCCCACATATGTGCCCCAGTTGATCGGGAAACCAGTTAATCCGGAACACCTGTTGAGATGTGGCGGAGGAAACAAGAGGTGTGTGTGTGAGAAGCAGCGCTGTCTGTTTATTTGCAATGTAGGCTAGGCCTAATCAGAATAATTTCAAGTCCAGATTCAATCTTGTTTGCAGTAGGCTATATTTTTCGTTTTGTTTGTTTAATAAGTTAATTTCAGGACAACTTTGGGAATTTTGTTTGTTTGTTATGAGTTTTAAATAGATTTTGAAAGTGGAGATAGAGAGAGAGAGAGAGAAGCAGCGCTGTCTGCTTAGTTGCAATACTGTAGTTTATGCAATTTAGGCCTATAAATTGTTTATGTAATTTATGTACCAGTGTGTCCATGGTTTTGTGTGTGTGTGTGTGTTGAGCACAGCGCCGTCTGCTTTTTGCAGTACAGTAACTAAAGTAGGACTAAGCCTGGTAGTTTCTGTGGACCTGTCTGCCCGTTTTGTGAGTGCACTGCGCGCGTCCCCCCAGTAAAAAAATCCCCACTACACCACTGGCTTTTCTGTAGTGTTCTCATGCAGTGAGTTGAAACTCTGATGTTAAACCGCAGCCGATGAAGACAGAGTCGTAGTAGGTTTGACCGTTTAACTCAGTGTTTACATCAGAGTTTCAACACACTGCATGAGAACACTACAGTGAAAAAGCATTGCCTCTAGGATGTTCCTTGTGGATGGAAGCAGATTACATTTGGAGAAATACGAGAAAACACTACAGCATTTCACAAAACGCCACAGCATTTGAGAAAACGCTACAGCATTTCAGAAAATGCCAAAGCATTTCAGAAAACACTACAGCATTTCAGAAAACTCTACAGCATTTCAGAAAACGCCACAGCATTTCAGAAAATGCTACAGCTATTCAGAAAACGCCACAGCATTTCAGAAAATGCCAAAGCATTTCAGAAAACACTACAGCATTTCAGAAAACGCCACAGCATTTCACAAACACTACAGCATTTCACAAAATGCCACAGCATTTCACAAACGCTACAGCATTTCAGAAAACACTACAGCATTTCAGAAAACGCCACAGTATTTCAGAAAACACTACAGCATTTCACAAAACACTACAGCATTTCACAAAACACTACAGCATTTCACAAAACACCACAGCATTTCACAAAACGCCGCAGCATTTCACAAAACGCTGCAGCATTTCAGAAAACACCACAGCATTTCACAAAACGCTACAGCATTTCAGAAAACGCTACAGCATTTCAGAAAACGCTACAGCATTTCAGAAAACACTACAGCATTTCACAAAACACTACAGCATTTCACAAAACGCTGCAGCATTTCAGAAAACACTATAGCATTTCACAAAACGCTGCAGCATTTCACAAAACGCTGCAGCATTTCACAAAACACTACAGCATTTCAGAAAACACTACAGCATTTCAGAAAACACTACAGCATTTCAGAAAACACTACAGCATTTCACAAAACGCCACAGTATTTCAGAAAACACTACAGCATTTCACAAAACACTACAGCATTTCAGAAAACGCTACAGCATTTCAGAAAACACCACAGCATTTCACATTGGACAGAAAGGGTATTCCTTTAGGGAGAACACTTCTTGTTTGTGATTGGACAGAGCCAGCCAGAGAAGCACTGCTGTGATTGTTTGTTTTTGCTGCCAGTCAAGAAATGACGCTTCGTGATTGGTCAGCACCCGACAGCGCAACACATCAGCCGTTAGCTGTTAGCACACACTCAGAGCTCACAGCTCCTCATGTACTGTGTATGTGCCTGTGCTGTATGTGCTGTGTATGTACCTGTGTATGTGCCTGTACTGTGTCTGTGGGTGTACTGTGTATGTGCGTGTGGGGAGTGTTGCAGTTACCCAGGGGGCAAAACCCCATTTTTTCGGAAATCAGACATGGAATGTTGTAAAAGGTTGTCCACCAGAAATGATATCTAGGACCTTCAAGGATCACAACCTGGGTGGACAACCCGGTCAACTAGCTACTGGAAAGCTACAGTGAGGGTCCAAACAATGCAACCCCTATATGAAAAAAAGTCAAAAATTCTGGCTGGATCAGATGCCATCATTCTCTTTCTGATTGAATATCTCTGTGACAGTTCATGGTAAAGACAAACTGAGCCAACCGATTGAAAGAGCAGAACATAAGCTTTCAGGTGATGCCTTGGTTAAGCATGTTCTCAATAAGGCCACTAGATGAAACTGTGCCTTTTTTGTCTCTCCAAAGCGAAATCCATTTCAAGCAATGCACTTGTGGTCCTCTGGATTATTTGCTGTGTTCAAAATGGGTGTTACGTCCCCACTAAGGTCTAGGGGACCTGGAGACATTAACACACAACAACCAATAATATGAGAGTCAGCGTAAAGGTTTGACAAAAGGTTTATTTTTGTCAACCTAGAAAACTGAACAGAAAATACTCTGTGTGTGAGGAGGAGGAGGAGGAGTCGAAGGATTGTGCCAAACAAAAGAAACAAGCATAACAAAACCAGGCCTATCTCTACGTCTATCCTTTGAAACCAAAACTCAAACAAAAACCCTCACTAACTAAACTACTCAGAATAGGACAAAACAGAATACATGGGTGGCAACAATCCGCTTACCTAGTGTGTCTTAACATTAGTTATCTACGTGATGAGAAGTGTACAGGGTACCCCAGACTTACCTAACTCCTCCACCTCTCAACACACACTTTCAACATAGGTCATACAAAACAAAGCGAAATATTGTCGTTGCAAGGCAGTAAATTGCAGGCTCCTCCATCAGCAATCAACCCAGAGTGAGAGAGCGAGAAGACTTCCTGGGTGCCTCCTTTATGGTCGGCCCTGGCTGCTGATAGGCCAGCTTAGGGTGAGAGGATCCAATCAGCCATCAGACTCTGGTGCACAGGCAGGTCCTGATCAGCTGCTGATTAGCTGTGCAGAAGACTGAGGCTGCGTTTCACTTCTCTTATTTTTCATTTCCTCGCTCCTCGGTCTCGGTCTCACCGGAAGTTGATTTGTCTGCGCCATCTTGAGTAGCGTCCCAATGGCCTTATTTTTGCCGGAGGACCGAGGAGCGAGGAGCGAGGAGCGAGGAGCGATAATGGAGGAGCTATAATCGAGGAACCACCAGACCATCCTTCGATGAAATCCTCAGAGACTCGCCCCGCCCCCTTACTGTGTATCGCTCACTTATTGGACGGTGCAGCGCATGCACTGATCTGATGCTTGAGAGCAGAGTTTCCCAGCGGAGTGAAGAAAACATGAAACTCACGGGACTCACTCCTCAGTTCATACTGTGTTTTGTTTCAATTCATGCATCATTCAGTTACAAATATGTGATATATCTGAACAACAAAGTGGACAAAAATCATTTCATTCATTTATTGGAAACATTTTCGTGATCGCTTTTTTCGTTTTACATTTTCATTTATTGTCATTTCCATTCAGTCAGTCATTAAGTGCTATTTAACATGTTAATTTGCTACATATCCACACAAACAAACTAAGTGTGCAATCCAATGAATGTTAATCTAACTGGGTTTTGATAGATAACATATCTCTTTTTCTTCTCTCAATTCTTTTATTTCTATTGTGCACTCTAATCAATATTAATCAAACTAATATTCGTTTATACATTTTAAGAATGGCGTTTATCTTTTTTGAGAATTAGTTCTTATTTGATTTTATTTATTTGGGTCTACAACAGATGATACAAATGTTTGTGTCAGTAAATGTGTACTAACAGAAGCGGGGGTGTTTGTGAAAATAACGGGGACAGAGCTGGCTGCTGTCAGACGATCAGCTGTGCAGCGTCATCACAAACGGACGTCGCTTCACGTGACGCTCCGGAGGAAAGGACGTCCCATTGCTCTTAAAACTAATTTCCCTGCTTCTCGTGGTTTCCTTGCATCTCTCCATGCTTCCCTGGTGGGAGGGACTAGTCGCAGGGAAACGACGCAAGTGAGGGACGCAAGGAATCCATTTAACCAAAGTGAAACGCAGCCAGGGAGAAGAGAGAAAAGCAGGAGGGAAGGAGAACCACACAAGTACAGCCTGCCTGGCACGTAACAATGGGTAATAATTATAATAATAATAATACATTTGATTTATATAGCGCTTTTCCTGGTGCTCAAAGCGCTTAACAAGCAAAGTAAAGAAGAAAAATAACAACAAAAGTAAAAGGTGCTAAACTAGGTGGAATAAGGGTGAGGGGTTAGTGGATTAGGAGTTGAAGGCAAGAGTGAAAAGGTGAGTTTTGAGGGATTGTTTGAATGATGTGAGAGTGTTGGCAGATTGGAGTAAATATACTTAAAAGATTATTTCTATATAACATATTGAAGGGTTTACGTTAATATACAGAAGGTTTACTGCCGATGCTAATTTGAATTGATTCAATGTTTACAGATTTTCCAGCAAGTGAGAGGATTTTAAGCTAGCTAGCTAGCCAGCACTGTTACTGTAAACTACAATTCTTTAATAATTTGTAAATCAGTTTTACAGTGTTAACATTTAACAACCTATTAATAATGCATACCCACTTAACGGGAAGAAACTCAGTTAACAGACCATAATAACAATTTTTACCTAAACGGAACACAATTCCAACACCAAGCGTCTAAATCGTCTACAATGAAAACGCTACATTAGTGGCAATTTTTTACTTCATGCTATGAACAAACGACATGTCATATGAAAGCTGAGATTCCACATATTCCATTGGTATAAGTCTCATCACTGTACGACCAAAACTCACTGAGCTAGCAACCAGGAAAGAGCAACAAACAACTTCACTTTAAGCTAGGTGGAATAAGGGTGAAATTTGAGGTTTCAAAGGTTGTGTTCAAGGGCATAACAACGCTGCTAAAGGTTAATGCAATGTCTCTGTGTCACTTTGAAATGAGGTGTATCATTGCTTTGATAACAAGATTATTCATATACCCCTTTTTGTTGTGAAAAATACTCATTCATTCTGGGCATGTCATTTTCGAGTCTGAGGCCTGAAAAATAGGCCCTGTGTTTAAGAGGTTAAGTAGCAAGAGGAAAGGATATAGTGAGTACTAAGTATTAAGACAGACTGTACTGCATATGCTTAAAATATTGTAATTTCTATAAACTTTCTATTGTAATCAGTCAATTGTATCCACTACTTAATTATTACAGTGGTATTGGCCTGTCAAAAATAGTAATCTAAGCCTGTAGCAAGATTACAAGCCAGCCGAAGAAACGTGTGGCAGACATTGCTATGGCACTGAAGCATTAACCATGTAAGAAGAGCTGTGAAGACAAAACCTCTGACTACAAAAAGTGTCTTATATGTCAAGAACACTCTACGATAGACCTGTACTGTATTAATCCATCAACAATTTCAAAGTTTATAAAAGCCATGAATGCTAGACAAGACGAGGTCTTTCACTATGCGTCTGCAGAAGAAAAATGGTTTGAAGACAGAACACCAAAGTTGCACCGGAAATGTCGAGGATTCCTTGTGAAATCATTGTGTGACCGGTACCGAGAAATTCTGAGGGAGCTTGGTATCAAAACGGCAGATCAGTACCGATCGACTACACTGAAATTGAAGCTGCAGCAACACTTTGCTGGACGTGTTTCAATCCTTGACCAGACCTGTGGTTCAGGCTTCATATGTGCATCAGCTGTACCCCTCGGTGATGCCCTTGAGAAGCTGAGGCGACTAGAAGCAGACCATAAGGAGGACGAGAAATACCATGCATTGCGGCAAGCTGCAAAGATTCTTCGAACAGACTGTGTGAATTGCAAGAGGCAAACTCATGAGAAGCATTCAACTGAGATATCCTTCAAATCTGCTAATGACATGGTTCCTGACTCACTCTTCAACTTCACAGCCATGCTGCTTAATGACAAGATAGTGGAACTCAATGATGATGGAAGAGTCATTGTTGATCAGCCAACAGCAGAGAAAGCCATCATTATGTCACAGCACGTCCTCCGGCATGTTTCTGGTGTATCAACACCTTTGGGCATAGCCACTACCTACCACTTATTCAACCAGACACGTAGTAAATCACTCACTATGATGAATAACAGATTGGGGCTTGGGATCAGTTATGAACGTATGCAGCGTCAGCTCACAGCACAAATTGAGAAGGTCATGCAGCAGGTTGAAACTGATGGTGTTTACGTCCCAGAGACCATGATGGAAAAACAGCGAGATCCCCCATGTGTCTGCCATGAACAATCTGGACTGGAAGATGAAGACACTGGGGGGTGGGAGTTTTAATGCCACCACTGCAATCATAATTGAAAACCAAAAGATTGTGCGGGTCCAGGATGGTGCCAGACTCCCCACTTCTACCTTGGACAGAAAGAAGACTCTCTCTGATGTTACTGACCTACCTGCTCCCATGTGTCACGTCTCCGCTAAAGACAGGCAGAGGTCCAGGTCATTGAGCATATTGAGAAGCTAGAGAGTCTGGATACTTCCTCAGATGGCACAGCTGAAGACCTGTTACTTATGTGGCGCCTAGCAAGAATGGTTACAACTTCAGAGTTGCTGGATGCTCCTCCAGATGCAGAAGCAGGACTGCCTGGCTGTTTGCAAGATCATCAGGGATGCAGGTGCAGAGGATATTCTTGTTGCAGCTGGTCTGTGTCAGGAAGGGACTGCCAAGAAGATGTTTGGTGAGAAGGCTGACTACTACCAAACCATGCATGTTCTCAGGATCCTCAGTGGGGCCATGTGGCGCTTGTACTGGCAAGCATTTGAGGCATGTGCAGCAGACAGAGAAACACAACACTGGCAGTCAGAAGTAGAACATGTTGTGAAGATGTTGTTTGAGAAAGATACCACTGCTACTGAGAAGTTAGAGATCATCCAGATGTCACGTCCACAGATATCAATCCTACAAGAACAGGTGTTACTTTTCCAGGAATCTCTGAATGAGCACCCAACTGCAGTTTTCTGGTCAATCTTTCTGGAGATGTCAGACATTCTCCACAGGTTCATCTACTACCAGCGAGAAGGTAACTGGGCAGGACATTTCTGTGAATCAGCACGAATGCTACCTTACCTCACTGCAGCAGGACACTACAAATATGGGCAGCAGTCTTTGCCTCTATTTGGCTGAGATGAAGAAACTGCCAGAGACAGCCACATAGGCACATGAAGCACTGATGGCAGATGCATTTGTTGGAAGGAGAGCAGATGGAAACCACAATGGTGTCTCTCCTGACATGCTTCTGGAGCAGACATATAATGCAGATGCCAAGGAGGCAAGTGGTCTGGATGGTATTACACTCAACCGTGCTGCCAGGATGAAGTGGGTCTACACAAAACCACTCACTGCAGCTATCTCTGCAGAGCTCAAGTCTATGCTGCACCTCCATTCCTCCAGCCCCCACCATGAATCTGGTTGGAGTCATGTCAACAGGGATGCAGAGATGGTAGTCAAGGTCATGGCAGCAGTAGAGACCAACCCATTCACGACAGCCACACCATCCCTGATTAATATATCAACTGGTGAGTGCGCAGATCCCACAGTCAAAGACAACCTGACAAGTGTGAAAGCAGTTGGTTTGAAGGCATTGTCAGAGTCACTGTCCAGTGACCAGAAGAAGACAAGTGTTGTAAAGCTAAACACCTTCCATACACAAAACAGGATGAAACCAAAGAAGTCTGGCGGGAAAACCTCTGCACCTGGCAAGAGCAATGAAGTCACTGCCCTTCTGCGCATGACCCAGATCATTGTCAGTGGTGGAGAACTCAACATTGTTGACTTCATAAGCCGCGTTCACACCGGAGTACTTTTCACCGTACTTTTCGCGTTTAGTTCCGTTAGTACCCCTTATGTCGCGTTCACACCAAAAAGAGCACTTAATCTCGGGAACTTTTACCCCCATTTTTAGTGCCCGCTGAGAGATGGTACTTTCCTGGGGGAAAAAAGTGCCCCAGTTCTGATTGGCTGGGCGAATTGCAAACCACGCCCCGTACAACTCTGAAATGTTTTGTAGAGCCGCCATTTTATTATCCTGGCATTAGCATTATTAGCATTAGCATTTGCCCAGTGCACAAACGCAGAGAGACTAACTTATGGCAACACAAAATAAAACATGGGAGCGGTGGAGATGAGGAGGTGTCTGCGTTCTGGCGATTTACTCGGAAGGCTTCAGTAGAAGCTGCTGGGAGTCCCAGCTGCTTCTACTGAAGCCAGTCCCCAACTCCGGGGACTTCCGGCCGGGGACTCCGGGTGGCAGTATACGCCGTGAAGTTGTTTGCGGCCTGCCAGTAAACCCAAAGCAGAAGAAGACGAAGTGACGTCAGCGGCTCATTTGCGTAATCTTCCCTCAGGGAAAAGTACTCCGGTGTGAACGCGATCTGTACTAAAAGCCCTGGGGTAATAAGTGCTGGGGCACTGAGTGCCGGCACTAAATACGGCAAAGTACTTGGTGTGAACGCGCCTATAGGCAACCACGAGTGCAGTGACCTTCCCCCATCCCTCTTCCAGGAAGATGGCAGTATGAGAATAGGGACCAAGGCAAGCCTTGTGAAGATCTTGAAAGAGAAGACCAAAGTAAGCAGCATCCCTGATCTGCCCCAAGACTGACTTTTTTTTCAAGACAGCAGTAGTCGTAGATGCCATGTCCACCATACGACACTGGTCTTTCCACACAGGGGAAGGATTTGGAGTGATCGCTGAGCGATACAGGCACCTGCTGCTGAATGATGTGCCTCCTGGCACTGACATCATACACTTCTGTTGTGACAGATACAGTACAACCAGCCTCAAGTCAGCTGAGCAGGAACAGAGATATGCCAGATCCAAACCAGCGAAAGTGTATGAAGTCAGTGAGCAGTACACAGCTCAGGATCCAAAGAAGTTTGTTGCAGTGTTTGCTAACAAAGCAAACCTGCTGAGCTTCATTTGTGTGAAGTGGTGTGAGGATGAACAACTTGAACCTGGTCTTGGCCCCACTCATCTCTACCTGGGTGGTGGATTCAAGGAAGAGATGATGAGTGTGGTGCTCACAGCAGGGTCTGTTATGGATGTTCCTGCTCTTGAATCAACACAGCAGGAGGCTGACACTAGGATCTTCCACCACACTCTCTACAGCAGTGGTTCCCAAACGGTGTGCCGCGGCACACTGGTGTGCCGTGAGGCAAGTCCGGGTGTGCCGTGGGATTTTGTGACAACCATACGTTATTATTGCAATATACAACTACACAAAAATTATTATTTTTTAATTTACTATATCAGTACTTTGTATGCACTCATTTCATAATACAGAGGCAAACTCTATACCTAAAAACAATTCTTTAAAAAAATCCTCACAGAACCCCATATTTCGCTGTTAACGCAGTTGCAGGTGGGAATTATAAGACCGTGACACATCGAAGGCTGAAGGACAACATTAAAACAGAGAAACACGCAAGAGGGAAAATGGAGCGCTTTCTTGTGCGGAGCAAACTACCAACCACCAGTGCAGAGACTGCCGACAAGCCACCACCGAAAGAAAAGAGGAAAAAAACTGTCAGCAGACAGTATCATGAAAGTTACCTGTCTTATGGCTTCAGTGGCGAGCGGCAGATTTTCCCTACAAATAGACGAACCTACTGACATAAGTGGGGCTGCCCAACTTCTGGCAAACGTCAGATATGTTGATGCTGACTAGGGATGCCAGAAACTGACCATGATCAAATTCGAAAATCGGACAGCCCTGGCGAATATTACTCGATTATTCGTCGCACCCCCCCCCCCCCGCGGGAGAGAAAAAAAAGTCTTCTCGCAGAGCTTGCATTTTACTTCATTTGCACTTGTCACTTCTCTTCTTTGAACGTGCCGCTTTGTTCATCTTTAGTTGTGTTGTTCTCACTGTTCTGTATATCGCCAATTGCACGTGTGGCGGAGAGAGGGGGGGGGGGGGGGGGGGGGGTCGGTGTGTAGCAGCAGTCTGCACTCTTCCTCCAAGTTTACAGTAAAACAAACTGGTGGTGTGACCAATGGCCATTTACAATTATTAATACTATTACTATTAGCATTAGTTTATATTTTGGTTGAAACTAAGCCAGAAAAAAAAAAGAAAAACATAAATAATAATAAAAATATATATAAATAAAATCGAATTTTAAAAATAATTTTCGATTATGGAGACTGTAACGAATATTCGAAAAATCGAATAATCGCTGGCATCCCTAATGCTGACTCTATCAAAGAGACGTTTTTCTTTTGCGAAGAAATGGAAAGCCATACTACGGGAGAAGAAATATTCAGGGTAACTAATAACTATTTAAAAGAGAACAGTCTGACCTGGAATATGTGCGTTAGTCTTTGCACAGATGGTGCGGCAAGCATGACGGGAAGAGTGAAAGGATTTATTGCTAAGGTGAGAGCACAAAACCCACATATCGTGACAAACCACTGCATTTTGCATAGCGAGGCATTAGTTGCCAAAACCATGCCCCCGGAGTTGACTGAGGTGCTGAATCAGGCTGTGCAGATGGTGAATTACATCAAATCAAGGCCCCTGAAATCTCGCCTCTTCTCCCAGCTGTGCGCCGAGATGGGAGCCGACCACCAAAGCCTGATCCTCCACAATTTTTAATTTTGTGACCTCACTGGTTTAAATGAGTGTGTTGCTGCTTTGATGAAGCCTAATTTGATAAAGTTTCAAATTAATTTCTGAAATATTTCATTAATAAATATTTCATGAGTAATATAGTTGTCTTTGTCACATTTTATTTGGCATTAGTAAATAATTATGCACATTTACAGATATTTTACATGATATGAGTGATAACACGTGTTTTAGGGCTATTTTGCACAATAGGTGTGCCTTGAGATTTTTACTTGTCCTTTGGTGTGCCTTGGGCACAAAAAGTTTGGGAACCACTGCTCTACAGTGTCCAGAATGAGGAAGTTGACAGAGTTGTCATAGATGCCAATGACACCGACATCATTACCACATGCCTGTACTATGGTGCAACGCACCTCAGCGATCTAACAGAGCTGTGGGTGAGAACAGGCCAGAATGCATACCTGCCTATACATAAAATGGTTGTGGCGCTGGGACCTTCACAGTGTTGTGCCATGCCCTTCATCCACAGTCTGAGTGGTAGAGATACCACTAGTTATCCATATTTCACTGGCAAGAAGGCATGGTTCAAGAGCAGCATGAGTCTGGACATACCTGCACTTGAAGATTGGTGAGAACCCTGCCGATGCCATAACAGATGACCTCCTCAATCAGGCACGAGACCTCACCATCACTGTGTATACATCCAAAGCTGATCACTTTGAGGGTTCTGATCTGGGCAAACTGAGAGCATACAAGTTCCTGAACAACAAATCAACGTTCCTAAAGCTACTAGGAGCTTGCATTTCTGCTGCACCTGAAAAGAGCTGCGGCAACCATCATTGACAAGAACGCACACATCGCCAAGCCAGAAATCCCCCCATGCACAGAATTTGGATGGTCTCTGGACAATGGACATGTAGTTCCGGTACCATCTACAAAGCCAGCTTGGCCTGTGTCAATGAACAAGACAATCTCATGTGGATGTCTCAAGGGCTGTCAGAAGAACTGTTCCTGTGCAAAGAATGCAGTTCCATGCTACATAGGGTGCCGTTGCCAAGGACTGGCAACCAAATGCAGAAGCATACACACTGCCACACTTGAGAGCAGTGACAGCAGCTGTGACTCAGAAAATGAATAGAAAGCAAAAAGCTTTCTGGGACACTACCATGAATACCACCATGTGTACATTGAAAACATTTGTACTGTATATTCAGTGTATATTACTTTATCCCCCTTTCTTCTTAAAACATTCACATTTTTCTATTTCTGGGCCATGTGAATGATTATTTTGTGTTCAACTTCTGATTATTGTGTCATATCTGTTGATTTGTAGTTAATAACTAAGAAAAGAGTATGTGAAAGTGAAATAAATGTTTTGCCACCAGGAATTTTGTTTATTTCATGATCAAAATAGGATATTTTTCACAAAAACAAAGACATTGATTTGTACAAATAATAAAAGGGTATTGATTTGACATTAAGTTGAACTTAATGTCAACTTCCAGATACGATTAACTCAGTTTGCCTTGTCCTATAACATAGAAAACCTTAAATTAAAGGGTTTTGCAAAGAAAGTGGCGGCCATTTTGAATTTCGCTGCCTGTAGCTTTCCAGTCTGTAAACTGAAAAATCTGTAAACATTGAATCAATTCAACTTAGCATCGGCAGCAAACCTTGTGTATATTAATGTAAACCCTTCAATATGTTATATATAAATAATCTTTTAAGTATATTTACCAATTTTGAACACAGCAAACAATCCAGAGGACCACAAATGCATTGCTTGAAATGGATTTTGCTTTGGAGAGACAAAAAAGGCACAGTTTCATCGAGTGGCCTTATTGAGAACAGGCTTAACCAAGGCATCACCTGAAAGCTTATTTTCTGCTCTTTCAATAGGTTGGCTCAGTTTGTCTTTACCATGAACTGTCACAGAGATATTCAATCAGAAAGAGAATGATGGCATCTGATCCAGCCAGAATTTTTGACTTTTTTTCATATATGGGTTGCATTGTTTGGACCCTCACTGTAGCTTTCCAGTAGCTAGTTGACCGGGTTGTCCACCCAGGTTGTGATCCTTGAAGGTCCTAGATATCATTTCTGGTGGACAACCTTTTACAACATTCCATGTCTGTAAAATGACTTTGCCCCCTGGGTAAGTAGAAAATTCTACTCTAGCGCCCGGTACCTTAATGGGAAACCCTAAATGTTTGAGCACCCTCTATCAAACGTCAAGCTACCCCACAGCACCCCCAAAAGAAAATCTCTGGCGCCGCCACTGTGGGCTAAGCCCCGAATGTTTCCAGGTCCAGGAAACGCCCCTAGTGTTAACACCAGGATCTGCTTTTTAACACATTCATTATTTAGTGGGAATGGTGATACAGCATTCCAACTATCTGTTATGCTACGCACAAAATTCTTTATTATTCCGCCGGGTTATTTTGCACCTCTTCTTCTCCCACATTCCACATCGCAGAAACTCCGTTCAAACATCAAAACGTTCAGCTCGGTCAGGAATTGATGGCTATTACTTTTATCATTCATAACTTTCATAATTCCAGAGATATATCCCATAATTCATCACATTTTAACATGGAAGTCAATGGAGAAACTCTTCAGACTTGAACAATCTTCATGCAACTTCAACTGCTAACTGCTCCTTCATACTTTCACTCAGAAACCTCATTCCAACTTTAAAATGTTAGACATCTTTCTGACATTATTCATGTAACACAACTTTTAAATCTGATTCTTACTTTTAGAGATATTAAACATTGTTCAGACCTTGGTAAAGAGGCCTTCTTCAGATATTAGAGTGCGTGATGTCACAGCTGGAGTAGAGGACAGATTTAATTTTGCCTTCATATTTTCTTTTAAACCTGCCATAATTCCCAAACCCTACATTCCTGAGACATCATTTTTCATGAGAAACGTAGGAAAACATCTCGTAGCTTGAACAATTAAAAAACATTAAGCAAAAATAATTAAACAAAATGCCTCTTGAGGGCATGAAGTGACACAAACTTTCAACATGTCTCCAGCCCGGGGCACTGCCGCAACATCTTGCAGGAAACAGTGTCTGAGGGCATGTTCATTTAATAAACTATGAATGTTTTATATCCATGTAACGGGAAGAAACTCATCTAACTGATCTTTTTTTTCAAAAGAAAACCCACAATGCTAACACTGAGCCTCTGAATTAGCAACGAGCGAAAAATGCTAATAGATTACTGCACCAAAAATCACTCACAAAACCTTATTATTTATCTTTTCTCTACATCCATGACATCGTTTCACATCGTGAGGTGACACAGAATCGATGGGTACCCTCATTATCACTGAATTATACGAAATGGCGACATTATAAGCAAAAACGGACATCAAAACAGGTGACGCTAGGTAGCTAAAAATGCTAACATTTTTACCTTGGCTCTGTAGTCTCTCCAAAGTGGTCTTCAATGGCATTAAAACGATAAAAACGCTGCTGAAGTTAATCCATAGGTTAATCCAATGTGTCTGTGTCCCTTTGAAATGATTTCTGATAATCCATAAGCATTAAAACTGCTTTTCCGTTTCCAGATGTCAAAGCTAGAGATAGGTTCGCTCTGATGCAAAACTGCATGTGCGAAGCCCCCACCTTTTCTTTTCACAATGAAAAGTGTGGGGGACTCCCCCTTTGATTCTATTGGCTCTAACGGTCAGAAAGAGGTGTCAACCATCAAAATTGAGCAAGGGGGGGCCAGAGATATGGAAAATCCACCCAAATGACCCCAGAAGTGGTTTCTTTTTGCTAAATCTCTCTAAAAAGGTCAAATGTCACTTGTTTTGCATCAATCTTGATACAGGGTACTTATTATATGTTGTACTTTGGATTCCTAAAGCTTTTAGTCTACCTTACCATCATCCAAGGGTAGTTTTCACTATAAGTAAAAAAGATTTTTTGGACGGACACTATAATTTACAGTTTTTTACTATGTAAAATCTGAATTTTCTTTAACCTGTTAAGCACCAAGCCTGTTTTTCATGTTTCAGGCTCGAAAATGACATGCCCAAAACAAATGACTACAACTTAACTTCTAAAAGGGTTATATGAATAATTTCTTTTATCAAAGCAAGGTTGCATCTGTGAGTTGGATGTAGAAGTGTCAGAATCAATATAGATGTTTTTTATTTTAAAGAAAATTCAGATTTTACATAGTAAAAAACTATAAATTATAGTGTCCGTCCAAAAATTCTTTTTTACTTATAGTGAAAACTACCCTTGGATGATGGGTTAGTAGACTAAAAGCTTCAGGAATCCAAAGTACAACATATATTAAGTACCCTGTATCAAGATTGATGCAAAACAAGTGACATTTGACCTTTTTAGAGAGGTTTATCCAAAACCACCCCACCTCTGAGGTGATTTGGGTGAAAATGTTTTTTTTTCTATATCTCTGGCCCCCCTTGGTCGATTTTGATGGTTGACACCTCTTTCTGACCGTTAGAGCCAATAGAATCGAAGGGGGAGTCCCCCACACACACACGTTGTGAAGAGAAGAGGTGGAGGCTTCGCGCATGTAATTTTGCAGCAGAGTGGACCGATCTCTCGCTCTGACATTTGGAAACGAAAAAGCAGTTTTATTGCTTATGGATTATCAGAAATCATTTCAAAGAGGACACAGACACATTGGATTAACTTATGGATTAACTGCAGCATCGTTTTTTTATCGTTTTAATGCCATTGAAGACCAGTTTTGACCAAGTTAAGCCATGTTAGCGTTTCTAGCTACCTAGCTCCACATGTTATGATGTACGCTTTCGTTTATAGCGTCGCAAATGTTTATCACTGAGTGTTGAGGTGGGCACCCCCAGATTCTGTGTCTCCAGGTGATGCTAATCGATGGGTTGGCTGTGCATCTAGGATAAGTAATAAGGGAGTTATGAGTGAGTTTAGGTGCAGAGATAGGTTACATTTTTTCGCTCGTGGCTAATTCAGAGGCTGAGTGTTAGCATTGTGTTTTTTTTTTTGGATTTAAAAAAAAAAAAGATCAGTTAGCTGAGTTTCTTCCCGTTACATGGATATAAAACATTCATAGTTTATTAAATATTAAGATTCCTTAGACGTTGTTTCCTGCAAATGACGTGTTTATCTGCCCGGTACCGGGGGGGCGGTGCGTAACAGGTTAAAATAAAAAACATCTATATTGATTCTGACTTTTCTACATCCAACTCACAGGTTTATCATTACTTTGAGAAAAAAGATTATTAATTTAACCCTTTTAGAAGGGAAGATATGGTCATTTGTTCTGGGAATGTCATTTTCGAGCCTGAGACCTGAAAAACAGGCTCAGAGCTTAACAGGTTAAACCCCATTGTAATTTCAGCCTCATCTTTCCCCACCACAGCAGCCACACACCTTTAGTTAATCTGCCAAAAAGGCCACATTATGAACCCGAAAGTACACAAAAAGTACGCATCCCTCGCCAAAAAACACGATGTTGTCGTAATTGATAGGAAAATGGTCAAAACACCACCAGACTTCAGATGACAGTTAATGGTCCAGCCCTCAACATGTCTCTTGCCCCTTTCACACCAACGCGTTTTCAGCGCCGGCTCGGAGCTAGAGCCTGAAAAGTACCGGTTTTTCGTGTTCACACCGCAGTGGCGCCGCCTCATAGCTCCAGAATGCGGTTCACTTCCAGCTCCAAAAAATTGTCGGTCTAGAAGCAAGAGCTTCGGAGCTAAGAGGCGGCGTCGCTTACGTCTCTCTTACGTCGAGGCGTGCAGGAAACTAAACCCACCTCCCCTGAACATGGGTCGACTGAAGAGTCTCGTCATGCCTGCCTACAAGCAGTAGCGCTGAGCAAAGTGACTAGAAGGCAATCACACACTTATAAAAAAAAACACACTTTATAAAGTCAGGCAACACTAACCAGGCTTCGTGTGATTCTGTTTATTTGTACCTTACTTTGACCATCCGTTCGCTGTTATTGATCATTGTGGAGAGCAGGCAGACGTTTTGTTTTTTATTATAGCAGCTATCGGATGGAATCAATACATGGGCTGCACAGGTTGTCATGTCCGACTATCACAAGTAGAATCATAATGAAAAATACGCCGGTAAAATGTGCCTGTAGAAAACGGCTTAGCAAGTAGTCAGTTTAGCTTCGGTTGCTATGCAAACATCACCCATGTTATACCAGAGAAACTTTCATAACAGCGTTGTGATGCCAAACAGCGTCAATTCAGACTGACACACATTCACTTAAGGGGAACTGGGGATATGTATCAGCTGCTTGTGTGACAGTCAGACAGTGAATACTTTAGAGCCGTGTGAGCTAACCCGGAGCTAACGGGAGAATAAACTCCCGTGGAAGAGCAGCCAGCACTGCAGCGGTCGGTAAATGCCGCTGAAACACATTAATAAACAATGAACCACGGCACTCTGGAGAAAAGTATAAGGTTGGAGAAGTCGTTATTTAATTTAATCTGTCTTCGTATGATTAAAAGCAACACGATCATCGACCCGACGCAGTCCCCCGTTGTTGTTGTGAGCTCCGTTGGGGAGAAAATCAGCGATGTAAACGGTGACGTCATGACGCAGCAGCTCTGGGCAGTGTGAACAGAGCGGGAGCAGAAAAGGGAAACCGGAGCTGAACCAGAAAAGCTCTAGCTCGGAGTTAGAAAGGGAAAAGCGCTGGTGTGAAAGCCGCATATGTGCCATTAGTGAGTTTTCCTCAAAAGCTGGTGCCATGGCATCCCTTGCAATAAAACACGATATTGCTATAACTCCTATGAAAATTGTCAAAAAGTGCTAAAACTTCACATGTGTGCTAACAGTCCAGCCGTGAAGACATCTACGGGACAGTTTTGAGATTTCTTCAAATGCCGTTGCCATGGCAACACAATGCTCGCCATGAAACACGGTTTTCTCTTAACTTCAGTGAAAATGCTCCAAACGGCCCAAACCTTCACAGGTTTGGTAACGATGCAGCCATCAACACATCTAAGCGTATTATGGGGTGTCATCAAATACCGTTGCCATGGCGACAGATAATTCGCCATCAAGTTAGTTCGATAGTTTGCAGTTCAAATATTCTGCTGCTTTTCCAAGCCTTTTTACTTTCTTTTCTTCTCTCATCATACATTCAAGCCCCCAGTGTTCATGTATCATTTCAATCTAAATTCTTCACTTTCTTCTTACACATTACATTTCAGCATAGCAGTTTAGCGTCAGCTTTTCAGCATAAAGCATTCCCACTAGCAATTTCTTCAGGAATTGCATTCTCTAGTTTACTCTGTTATACTGGATGTCAGAAAATAACTTCTTGGTCAAAAATCAGCGTCCTAGAGTCCAACGAGACTTCTGCAAGTGTTGTAAACTGTTTTTATTTCCTGTTTTCTGATTCATCAAAGCAACATAACATGTGACAGTCCAGCACAGTCAAAATGGAGAGCGGCCTGTCTGAAGTCTGACTGATTTGATGTATTTTAACCAAGTTTATTATTATGATGATTTTGATTGAAACAAGCGTGTTATTATAATGTGTATGTGTGTGTCTCCAGTGTTACTGGTTTATCTCTCAGACTGGAGAAGATGAGTGATTTCAAAGATGAGGAAGAGGACAAATCTCCAGTCTCCAGCTGTCTGTCTCTGAAGAGTGACTGGTCTAAAGAGGATCCTATAAACTTCAGTAATGAACCTGGACCCTCAGACACAAAGTAAGAGTCTGTTTCTACTGTAAACTGACCTGAACAGGATTCAGTTTTTATACAATCTAATATATTAAACTGTTCTTTAATGATATCATGTGAGCAGTTTGTAAAGGAAAAACGCATTAGAGTACAGTAAGCTAACATTATCTAATGATATTCAATATGAAATTATATTATCATTGTATCTGTGGCATAAAATGGTCTTAAATAGCAAACATGTTGATTTAATACTAACTAAAAACTAAATATATCGTCCAAAACATTATTTAACTACTTGGGTATGTTTATGATATGTATTTTTAAGATGTTTATTAATAATAGTAATAACACGGCAGCTGGTTGTGTTTAGCATTAGCAGATAAAACAGAGTTTTGTGTGATTACATGTAGAGTCAATGCAGAGACCCAGATCCGTGCCTGGCAACACAAATTAAGTGAAGATGTTAAATTCATGTCACCTGCGTATTCGTGCAGCGTGACACATTCCATCTTGAGTGTAAAGTTTGTGACGCTCTGTTACAAAAACCTGTCAGTGTTGAGATTCTGCTCC
Source organism: Trematomus bernacchii (assembly GCF_902827165.1). NCBI lineage: Eukaryota > Metazoa > Chordata > Actinopteri > Perciformes > Nototheniidae > Trematomus > Trematomus bernacchii. The sequence continues at coordinate 16,930,537 of NW_022987593.1, forward strand.
TGTTGTCTCTGACGGTCTGATGGAAAACGTAGATCTACGGTACCTCATAATAAATCAGGGTTATTAATGTACCAGAGACCGTCTGGTACTAATAATCAGAATCAGAACCAGAATCAGAATACCTTTATTAATCCCACAGAGGGGAAATGTACATTGTTACAGCAGAAAAAGAGCCAGACAGCTTAATGTTACATAATGTTACATGCATTAAAAAGTATTAAAGTTAAACAGAAAAAAAAGTTACACAATTTACAAAATACACATCCTGTAACAGTTCTTAGGATTTAGCAGCCAGGTATATATTGCACAGTTATTAACGGCATATATATATATATATATATTGCACATATTGCACACAGTTGGTTGATATTTAACAGCAAGGGGTGATATAGTCTGTGTTGTTGTGTGTGTGGGGGAGGGTCAACTAGGGGCTGTGCTGGTTGTATAGTCTGACCGCTGCAGGAAGGAAGGACCTGCGGTATCTCTCCGTGAGACAGCGGGGGTGCAGAAGCCTGTTGCTGAAGGAGCTGCACAATACAGTCACTGCTGTACTTATGACTACATGAAGTTATTCTGAGTGTTGATGGAGCAACTACAATGTTAGTCTAGTTTTAATCAAACCGATCTCATTCAGAAAACAAACATTTTAAGTGTTGCTCATTGTGTTGGAGATAGACCTCACAAAGCATTAACTCAGCCTTTTTACAAATCAGTATCATTACGTTGTTATTTAGGCATCCTTTCCATATGTTTATTGCAATTAAAAAGCAAATTCTACGTAAATTGGGTTTATAATAATACAGCTGTGTGTGTCTTAGAAGAAGAAGAAGAGTGTTCTTCTGGGTGATGTCATGAATCCAGACAAGATGCCCTGTGGTTTTATAATAATGTGAAGTGTAAACTATCTACCTGATCACAAAGATATATTATATAGAGATATAGACCTTTTTAAAATGTCAAACTAGAATTTGCCCCCTTGTTGTACAATTGGGGATAATCAGCTCCACTAATGTAAAGTGCTGTAAAGGATGTGTTCATCTCCACAGAAGGAAGAGGAAAAGTCGTGTTCCTGTGGAGGAGCAGCTCTCCAGCTGTGCTCTGTGTCAGGACGTCCTGAAGGATCCAGTCTCTACCAGCTGTGGACACTGGTTCTGCAGACAGTGCATCACCTCATACTGGGAGCAGCGACCTCCATCAGGAGACTCCTCCTGTCCCCAGTGTGGGAAAAGACCCAGATCCAGAGCTGGACTGCAGACAGCCAGTCAGACCAGCTCTGTACGAGGTAAGAGGCCGAACACATGCAGCGTCTTATTCCTCTTCCTGGTTAATTTGTTTTTTGATTAAGTAAACTGTTGTAGAGATAGACATTAAGGTGTTTTATAAAACATTTACACTCTTTTATTGTTAGATTCTCAAAAGCATTTTCCTAATTCTCTCACGTCTCCTTCTCTTTCAGCGGATGGTGGTCTGCAGGAGGTTTTAGATGAACATAGGGTCAGTCTGAGGAGGAGATGTGAACGTGTGACTGAAGGAACTGATCAAAGTGAAACCCTCCTCAACAGCATCTTCACTGAGCTCTACATCACACAAGGACAGAGTGAAGAGGTTAATACCCAACATGAGGTGAGGCAGCTGGAGACAGCTTCCAAGAAAGAGACCCTCCATGACACTCCAATAAAGTGCCAGGACATCTTTAAAGCCTTACCTGACCAACAGACTCTCATCAGAGCGGTCCTGACCAACGGAGTCGCTGGAGTTGGAAAAACCTTCTCAGTGCAGAAATTCACTCTGGACTGGGCCGAGGGTTTGGAAAACCAAGATGTCAGTCTGGTGATCCCGCTCTCCTTCAGGGAGCTGAACCTGATCAAAGGTGAGCAGTACAGTCTTCTCAGGCTGCTCCATGTTTTCCATCCAACCTTACAGAAGGTCACAGCAGAGCAGCTGGCTGGTTGTAAAGTGCTGCTCATCTTTGACGGCCTGGATGAAAGCAGACTTTCTCTGGACTTCAGAAACAATGAGGTTGTGTCTGATGTCTCACAGCAGTCCTCAGTCAACGTGCTGCTGACAAACCTCATCAGGGGGAAGCTGCTTCCCTCGGCTCTCGTCTGGATAACTTCCAGACCTGCAGCGGCCAATCAGATCCCTCCTGAGTGTGTGGACAGGGTAACAGAAGTACGAGGCTTCACTGACGCCCAGAAGGAGGAGTACTTCAGGAGGAGATCGAGTGATGAAGAACTGTCCAGCAGAATCATCTCTCACATCAAGAGCTCCAGGAGCATCCACATCATGTGTCTGATCCCAGTCTTCTGCTGGATCACTGCTGCAGTTCTGGACCACATGTTGACTACAGACCAGAGAGGACAGCTGCCACAGACCCTCACTGACATGTACTCATACTTCCTGCTAGTCCAGACCAAGAGGAAGAAGCAGAAGTATGATAAGGGACATGAGACGAGTCCACAGCAGCTGACGGAGGCTGACAGGGAGCTTCTTCTGAAGCTGGGGAGGCTGGCGTTTGAACATCTGGAGAAAGGAGACATCATGTTCTACCAAGAAGACCTGGAGCGCTGTGGTCTTGATGTCACAGAGGCCTTGGTGCACTCAGGAGTTTGTACAGAGATCTTCAAAAGAGAGAGTGTGATCTTCCAGAAAACAGTCTACTGCTTTGTTCATCTGAGCATTCAGGAGTTCCTGGCTGCAGTCTACATGTTCCACTGTTACACCAACAGGAACACAGCGGTACTGATGGACTTCCTGCAGGAAGACTATAACAACAGGTATAGCAGTGATCAGGATTACCCATCCCTGGATGTCTTCCTAATGGAAGCAATGACAAAATCCCTCCAAAGTAAAAATGGCCACCTTGAACTGTTTGTCCGCTTTCTCCACGGCCTCTCTCTGGAGTCCAACCAGGGTCTCTTAGGAGGCCTGCTGGGTCGCACAGACAACCGTCCAGAAATCATCCAGAGAGCCATCAGCAACCTGAAGGAGATAAACTGTTATGAAATCTCTCCTGACAGGAGCATCAACATCTTCCACTGTCTGACAGAGATGAACGACCACTCAGTCCATCAGGAGATCACAGAGTTCCTGAAGTCAGAGAACAGATCAGAGAGACTCTCTGAGATCCACTGCTCTGCTCTGGCCTACATGCTGCAGATGTCAGAGGAGGTTCTGGATGAGTTGAACCTGACGAACTACAAAACATCAGATGAGGGACGACATAGACTGATTCCAGCTGTGAGGAACTGCAAAAAGGCCAAGTAAGTCCAGATGTGATTACCTTTATAAACTAATGTGGATCAGAAGGTGTACCGTCTCCCTCTTCATACTCCTTTGAGTGACACAAACACATGTCAAACACATGAAGGACTTTAGAGGTTTATCACAGCAGCATGTGATCACACCACACAGCAGTATTTACAGTTATCAGTGAAAGCACTTATTATTACTTTCTAGTAGTTTCTTTATTCACATACATTTTTATCACCATGTGTTAGAGTTAAAAATAAGATCTATATAATTTCCCACCGATAACAGAGTTATGTCTTAATGCTGATATACTGGGACCATCTGATGGTATTCAGTTGAAAATATTGAAACTTTATTGGTTTGTTTATTGTATTTGTGTGCGCAATAAATGTTCAGATGCTCAGAGAAGCCAAAACATCCTTCATCCATCATTCACATCCAAATATTAATTAACATTTAAATATATACCTCTCTAATATTATCAAGTGATTTGTTTAATTTCTATTTCTTTTGGTAGCAGTCGCTGACAGCAGGAGCACAGACATGCGATCAGATCACACTGACATCACACACATTCAACTCTATTTTTTTGTGTAATATATTATTATATATAATATTATTATATAAAATGGACTGACAGCAAATCTCATCAGAACATAACTCAAATATGTTTTCATCAAATGCTTGAGGTCATTATAATGTCTCCTCTTTTTTTTAACACATGTTGAAATATATGTGTTATTATAGACTTTATGGCTGTACAATCTCAACGACTGAATGTGAAGTGGTGGCCTCGGCTCTGAAGTCTGACCCCTCACACCTGAGAGATCTGGACCTGAGTCACAACAACAAGATGGAGGATTCAGGAGTGGAGCTGCTGAGTTCTGGACTAAAGAGTCCAAACTGCAGACTGGAGGCTCTCGGGTCAGTTCATACTTGTATTTATGATTTTTCTGAATTTGAACAAATACATTTTAATTGTTATTTTCTCCATTTTTGCTAATGACTGAATATTCAGCAGAATAACAAAGAGAAGGTGAATGTGTGAGGCAGAGTGTTTGAGCTTCCACAGACTCACGTGGAGATGCTGTCAGTACTGATGAGCTGTGAGGGAGATGAAGGAGTTGTTAAAGATCTGATAAAAGTGAAAGTCCCAGATTATCAATGGATTGTTTCTGCATCATCTCTGACATTAAAACCCTGTTAAACATCATGTTTTCTTTATTCAGTCTGTGGAACTGCAAGTTGTCAGAGATCAGCTGCGCTGCTCTGATCTCAGCTCTGACGTCCAACCCCTCCCATCTGAGAGATCTGGACCTGAGTGGCAACGCTCTGAAGGATTCAGGAGTGAAGCTGCTGAGAGATCTTCTGAAGAGTCCACACTGCAGACTGAAGACTCTCAGGTCTGTTCACTGACTCTCTGTTACTGCGTGAGATCTCATATGTTCAGTTTGTAACTGAACCTGATTCTTGTACATAAATATATTACATCCATTAAGTTGTAAATGTTCTTTTATTCATATTTTCCTTTTTAGGTACTAAATGAAGAACTGCAGACAAATGTTGACTGATTCTTGAAGGAACTGTAATACATGTTAGTTGTAAAAAGCAAATCTGTTTATAATATTTAGTAAAAGATAATGTCTGAATAAAGGTCATCTGAAGTAATGTTAGTTTTACATGATAACGTTTACTTTTTTTTTTTTTTTTGGGATACACCGATACATCAGCCAGACATCGGCATCGGCCGACGTTCGCCCTATTTACTGCCATCAGCACATCGGCAAATGAGGTGACATTCACCGATGGCAGTCGCTGATGCTTTTGTTCTTTTTTCTCGCGTTCAGTCATAATATCTGCGGCACCCGTAGTTCGTTTATATAAAAAAAAACATTAACTAAAGAAAACAAAAATACAACATGTCGGCAGTGTGGGACTATTTCACTGTTTCACTGTTTCACTGTTTCACTGTTTCACCCAGAGATTTGCGGTTTGCAAAAAGTGTTCCGTTGACACGGGTATAATAAACGGAGTGCTCTCTTTTCCTCTCCCCCTCTTTCTCTCTCTCCCTCTCTCTCTCTTCTGACAGCTGGTCCATATCCGTCTCGTGCAGCTCGCTGATCCAGTAATGAGTTATCCTATGAAGAATACATATATTTATAACTAGTTTAGGTAGATTCAGAGGTAGATAAAATAGCTAAATGTGATAGGTCTAACTCTAAACATGTGTTTTGCTCCGCTCACCGGTCCCCTCACAGCGGGCAGAGCTGCAGGTGATCTGTGTGGTGGAAATTAATGTAATTCCTGGTGAGAAATGAACAGCATTCAGACTTCTCTCAATTCTTGAACATTTATTACAAAAGGAATAACAACAATGATTTAACACTAACAGAGCAGTGGTATACTGTTCAGCTGTACAGGGACAGAGTTCCTCCTGCTGCGTAGGCCTGGGGAAGTCTGACCAAATCCCCTTCTGTCGAGCTGGCTTTTATGCATCCGAGTTCCATAGGCAGTCACTGCTGTTGAAGTACATGTAGCCATAAGCTGGACCCCTACCCTTGGAGTCCCACGTTAGAACATACAAACCAAAGGTCGCTGTCCCTCTGTACATTACTGGAACACTACACTTACATAATCATGAGTGGTCACATGCATAGACCTAAAGAGAATTAAGATTAAGGCTCACCAAATTAATTTCCCTTTACACCGGGCAAGCTGCGTACTTTCTAAACAGCGTACTATGATGTTATAATAACGAACTTGCTCAGCCTTTGAAACTGAAACCATTTTGCGAGAAATATTATTAGTTTTTCCTGGCAGAAAGTGAAATAACAAAAATAAATTACATTAAAACATCGGCATCGGCCAAATTATTATTCTTAACATCGGCATCAGCCAAGAAATGTTGCATCGGTGCATCCCTAATTGTTTTTGTTTTCATTCATATTGAGTAACACATCTGATTGGATTATAAATTGATTTTTATCCTCCATCATGTTTTCTGTATTCAGACTGACGCGCTGCGGGTTATCAGAGAGTAGCTGTGCTTCTCTGGCCTCAGCTCTGAAGTCCAACATCCATCTGAGAGATCTGGACCTGAGTGGCAACGATCTGCAGGATTCAGGAGTGAAGCTGCTGAGAGATCTTCTGGAGAGTCCAGACTGCAGACTGGAGACTCTCAGGTCAGTAAGGGGTCGACTCAGTCTCTGCTGGTTCAGCAGTATTGTATTAAACACAGGGAGGTGTTTCTCTCACTGGGGAATCACAACAGATCAGTGATGTTTCCCACTGATTGCAGGCTCTCTCATTCTTCCATAAACAATAGAAGGCCAGCTGAAGATGCAAAGCCAAACTTTAATAAGGAATCAACTCTCTAACAGACATATTTTACAGAAGAGTGGAAAAGGTAGTCTGTTTTTTTATGTGTTGTTTTTAGTTTCTAGACTAATGACTGGTTACTTCCTGTAATGCAGCAGAAAGCTGTGGCAGTCAGGCGTAGTGTTTGCAGAGAAGATATCATGGGATGTAAAGCATTAGATCAGTCAGGACTCTGACTCAAAGAACAAACACTTATTTTAAACTGGATCTAAAACTTTTGGATTGTGTTCATCCCTACAGGATCAATAACGAGACGATCAGAGCCAAGATCCAGAAGACCTGTGAGTACTGAAACCATATCCTCCATTCATCAAGCTATTGTACATTAAATCTGATCTTAAATAGTCTTTGTAGTACAACAACAATATATTTTAATTTAATTTAAGCCACACACAGTATAGTATTCGACATACTTATCTCATCTTATTCTCCTTCTTTCGCCACAAATGTTGTCATGCTACTTGTCCGGCAGTTTTGAAACGAAACACATCAGAAACACATCAAAACGTCCGGAATGAGCTTTGATCTCTGAACACACCTGTCGGTTGTTAACTAAATCCAGTGGTAATCTAAAGATGTTCAGAAACGATGCAGGAATGTGGTACAATAATCCAAAAATGTAATAGATAAACAGTTAAAATAGTCAGCTAAAAGTAAGATAAAATGTATGGATATTCTTTGTTGTACTTAACAATTCAACTAATGCTATTAATACTTTCTCAGCGGGGGTAATGTTAGCATCGGGACGCGCACACAAGTCTCAGTCACACAGTCAAAATGTCTCTGAATTTTCTAGTTATTATTTTTCTCTGTCACCTCTTCTTTCCATCAGGTGACTCCAATGTGGAACAGGAAGTGAAGATGGACAGAAAGGTGAGAGAGGAGCAGTTGTAATGAGTGAAGTGTATTTATTCCACCACTGAATTAAAATATAATTGTTAGGGCTGTCAAGTTAAACGCTATAACGCTCTCAATTGATCGAAATGATTCAGGTATTTGATTATGAGTTATGAATATTTCTATTTAATTTGTTTCTTCTTTTTTTTAATGGGAGGTGTGCCCAAGAGGATTACATATCACCAAGTTGATTCAATAAATGTATATGACGATGTCATTTAAAATATCTGGATCCCCGACGAAATGGGAAATATTCCCACTGGCTGGTACTTCTGTTCTGTGATTGGCTGGTAATACTGTGCTGTGATTGGCTGGTAATACTGTGCTGTGATTGGCTGGTACTCGTGTTCTGTGATTGGCTGGTAATACTGCGATTGGCTGGTAATACTGTGTTTTGACTGTTTGAAATTGACAATGACCTCAGATGATCATGACTAATTAGCATTTTTCAAATACAAAATAAATAACTTTGTTTGTTCCAGGCTCCTGAATCCTTCTCACCTGAACACACAACTGGATCTTCATACAGGTAATGCTATAACATAACCGAACATTATTTTAAACACATTCAAAATATATATTTATTTTATTGTGTTTAATTTCATGTCTTTCACCATGAGGTATTGCATCCATCGCTTTCTAACAGACATAAATAAAATAATGTTTCTGTGTATAGGATTGTTTTGTTTTTGCACATATGCACACACATACTGATGCATGTGGACACATCTTCAGTGATGTTCCTGTAATCATCAGGTGTTTCAGATCTTTCAACAAACCCCCATCCAGGTCAGACTCCAGCTGGATTGAACACCTGTCAGTCAAAACACAGGCCCGTGAAGGCTTGTTGTAGTAACTTGTCCCCTGTGTGTCTACAGCTTCAGGTGTCCTGGTCCAGGTGAGTTCCAGTGTGCTTCGACTGGCCTGGTGTTCGTCATGGCTCAGGAGGCAGAGCTTCTGTACAGGACGGTCCCTTGGGATGAGAGCCTCCTCCAATCAGCTGGCAAGAAGGCAGCAGGGCCGCTGTTCGACGTGAAGAGTTCTGATGAAGCTGCCGTCTGCCAGCTCCACCTGCCACACAGTGAGACAGAGGATGGTAAATACATCTGCAGTGTTAACACATATACACTTGTATAATGTTTATGTGGCACCTTTTTATATCCAATATCGTTCAAAGGTTATGAAGCAGCTTTATTAAACTAGTATAATTCAGACACCAATTGTATTCTTTACATTCAAATAGTTTTGTCCCCAAAAGAAGAAAAATGTCATTATGAAAACGTCAATTTTATCGATGTGTTGCATGCAGTGGTGTTTTTATATGTACAAAAGTGGTGGGGCACAAAAAACTTAGATGTCTATATATAAGCTTCTGCAGTGACGTGCAGTGAGGTTCATGGCTGGTGAGGCACTGGCACTGACTCTTCAGGTTTACAAATATTATATTTTGACCTAAACCAAAATATAATATTATTTTCAAAAGCTTTTTTTGTCTGATGCTTCGATTAATTTTAAACAGACAGTTCAACAAAAGGATACCCAAAAAATGTAATTTTATCATTTAAATATTGAATTGTTCTCTCTTAGTAAGATCCCATTTTCAATAAAATTGCGGTCTTACCTTGACTTGAAGATGAAGTCCATTTGCCTATCCTTCTGGACAAAAATTTCTATAACTTTTTTGTAAAAGTCCTCCTTATCTTCTTGTAGTTTCAAAAGTCTATCATAAATCTAATCGATAGATTTATGATAAAAAAATTATAAAAGTAGGGTAGACATGTGGATGTTATCCGGCTGAACAAAACGTGCATTTATCTAACAGGTACGTTTCCCACAGATCTTATTTCGAGCTATTTTCTAAAATCCTATGGAGAAACCTCATTGCTTTTTTGTCGAGGGAAGCCATGCGCAGCTTACTTCCTGGTTTTAGGACGCGTCACTGCAGCTCTCTCGTCTCCTCTTCACACACCACACTTTTCGCGGCACACGTACTTACAGCCAATCAGCTCTGAATGATGTGAGATGACGTATGGTGGGGATGGCAGCTCAGTGCCCCTATGGTCATTATTTTTTTGCCACACACATTAAATAGGAAAATACTCTGAGCATGCGCAGTGTAGTTTTTACAGTCACCGTTCACTTCACAGCGAGAGGGAGGGGCATGATCAGGTTTTGTCCCACATGGCTCTAAACAGCTCAATAGGCACACACTGTGACTGTAGACACACTAATTAGAAGAACACAGACTAAAACGGCAATGTACAGACGAATCAGATGATTAAACATGATCTTAAAATATATTTTATATATTTGTTTATTTTTTTTTTGCATTTTTTGTAATCATTATTTGTAATACTTTCTGCTGACACTAGGTGGGGCTGTGCCCCACCTGCCCCTAATGACCAGTCGCCACTGGTTGCATGACATTATTGATCATTATTGAAGCAGACGATGCAATGCAGCTCTAAAGTTAGATTTTCTTTGGGCCCTCTGCAGTCTCTTCACTGTAATATTAAAGAGATTTAAACTGGGATTTGTCAGTCCACAGCACACTCAGCTGCTAACAGTGCTAACTCAACGCTAACTCTCTGTTACTGTTGGGATGCTAAGCTAGCAGTTTGATTAATTCTTGCTTTGTTATTCATATGTTGCTCTCTCTGCTCTTTACATTGTCAGTCTGGCTGAACCATGTACAAAACAAAACAACAGAACTTTGTTACGCCCTAAAAGCTTTAGAACACTCTTCACACATCTAGAGAATCACTCGGACATGAGACCGGACACAGTCAAGCTTTTCTGACAAACATTTCAGCGTTCTTATAAATACAAAAATAATTAATAACGTTTATGCATAACCATAAATTCTCCCATCCAGAAAGATCACAGGGGGACAGATCAATAATTAAACATTAAAATAAAAGGTGAAGGATATAAACTGGTACATCCTAGTGAGGCTCCAAAGTGAATGACATTAGATGAACATTAGCTCTGAGCTAAAGTGGTGTGACATTGAATACGATGAAGCTGTTTCAGCAGCAATGCAACAGGTGACCAGCTCTTTGCTCCACAGCGCTGCTCCTGGACGGCCTGTTGTCTGTCGTCCACATCACTGATGAAGGCCGGAGCATCTTGGAGCCGCTGGAGGTCACACGCACTCACGTGGTGGTGAAGGTGCCTCACCTCTCTCTCTTTGGCCTTATCATCGATACATTGAAAAGGCTTCTAAAGAGGCGGATAAAGGGCCAAATTCTGGTGTTTCTACGAACCCCGTCCGGAGAGGAGCAAATACTGGATGTACATCTGCTGCAGAACAACGTCCATGTGGAGGAGGTAAAGTCAGCCTCTTTACATGCTCACCATCAGACTAAACACTGGTTTAAAAGCTGTTTCCACACACACTGCTCTTCTTCTCAAACCTTCTCGTGCTAGGAGAAGAATAAGATCTATCTGAACTGTAAATCTTCAGATCGCTCTTTGTGGTTTTGTATGATTCTCTCTCAGCATGTCTTTCTGTCTGCGGAAACTGATGGCATAAATGTTGAACACATCACACAGAACTGAAAGACCTGCTGAGATGAATCACTGCCAATAGCTTTTTTAGAAATGCCCGTCCCTCAGAGCCTCTAGTAATGACAATTACAACAAAGTTAGCTGAAATCCTGGTGTGTCTCAAACAGACACTGAAGTGAGCCCTGTGCCAAAGGAATAGCTTCTTCAATAGCTTATATCCAACAATTAAAATAATATATTTAGAATATTGCTTTACAAAGGCAATATATACTTATAATTATGTTGTCATTGATTGTATATCTCATCAATCTTTGGAGCAGGTCTGTCAACGTTTGTTGTTGTTTAATGTGATCTTTAAATAAAGTATCCTTCACTATCTGAGAATAACTAAAGTCACCCTCTTACTGAAGGTTGCTGACAAACACAAACGTGCTGTGCACATCACAAACTCCTCCGACTGTGAGCTGGACATTCATCACAGTTACAGTGTGCACTGTGAACCTGAGGGCTTCTACATTCAGCCTGAGGTGAGTCACTGATACTCCTCTAAAGGAACACAATGGTCATTAACACACATTTATCTGCATGTGATATCACAATCAGGAAAGAAACAGATACACTTTTAACTTCTGCTTCTGGTTTTCAGAGTAAAACATTTGATTCCAGGTTTGGACCAAACTACCATCCAACATTTCAAGTTTCCCTGACGACGAGAACAGAGAGAGTGGTTTTGAAGGTCAAGGACCAAGGTGGAAATGAAGTCTGGTATTGTCGCGCGTCACTGGAAGGTAAAGACTCTGAGCTCAGACCCAGTGATAGACTGGATAACTCTAAAGCTCCATCTCATAGCAATCTCTATTAAGGCTCCATGGCAGCGCATCATTACGACATTAAACACACAACCTATTATATTCTAAAACCATAGTAAAAACTAGTGTGGTGTGGTGGTGAAACAGCGTGGCATCATGGGAGTTGTAGTCTTCAGCTTCTCATGGTTAAGTGGATACGCCCCCATTACAGGAGACCGTGATGAGACGTACTGTTACCTTGATTAAAATTACACATCTCTCTGAACCATTTGGGATAATGTACGTACACAACCCAACAAAACATGAATAACATAGGCGTAGTCGTTTTCAGACATTTTAATGAGGAAATGTTACATATTATAACTTTAAGTGAACAGAAATCCACCCCTGGGAATGCCGAGTTACTTTAATTTTTAACAGATCGGTTTAATGTGATTGTTGGTTATTCAACAAAAGTATTTTCCCTGTTTATCTACCAGATCCAAGGCATGAATTGTCCCAGAGAAATGTCCCAGCAGAGAGCAGAGTCCCAGCAAGGAGCAGAGTCCCAGCAGAGAGCAGAGTCCCAGCAGAGAGCAGAGTCCCAGCAGAGAGCAGAGTCCCAGCAGAGAGCAGAGTCCCAGCATGGAGCAGAGTCCCAGCAGAGAGCAGAGACCCAGCATGGAGCAGAGTCCCAGCAGAGAGCAGAGTCCCAGCAGAGAGCAGAGTCCCAGCCAGAGTCCCAGCAGACCAGTGGCTGCACTCAGTTCGGACTCAGTTTATTAGAAGAGTGACTCCACCACTCCTGAAGGACCTTCTGGATAAACTCTTTGAGTCTGGAGTGATCAGTGATTCTGAAATGACGTCGGCCAGAACCAAACCCCATAATGACGGAGCACGAGAGGTGGTGGACGCGGTGCAAAATAAAGGAGCTGCAGCCAGCAGGGTTCTGATCAATGCTCTCCGAGAGCTGGACCCGTATCTTTACGAAGAGCTCGGCTCGAGCTGAAGCAAAACCTTGTGGAGTGTGTGTGTCAGTTGAGGTCTAGTCCTGTGTTTTGTTACCTTAAACTATTTCCCCTTGTCCTTGAAGGTAACACAGATTCTGAGCGAAGGCTACTTTCCTTCTCTCGTTTCTCCTGGACTCCCTCCTGAGAGCAGCTACCCGGGCTTGTTCTTATTTTACCGATATTTTTTATTTTACCGAAATATTTTATATTTCTACTTTTTCTCGTTCTGTTCTGTATTGGTTTGAGTTAATAAATAAAAGTTGAAATTGCCATAACTCTTGTCCACACTAATGCTAATGATAGCATTAGTGTCACTAATCTGTCATTTCAAAATAGAATAATTGCATCTGTCAATAATACAACAATATAAAACAAAACTAGCTGCAGTGATAAAAGTGCTGTTTGTGAGGATACATCAGAAGGTATAAAGAACACAGTGAAGGCAGACTGTCACACTGAGAGAGAGAAGTGTGTGAGTGAGTGAGAGAAGTGTGTGAGTGAGAGAAGTGTGTGAGTGAGTGAAGTGTGTGAGTGAGTGAGAGAAGTGTGTGAGCAACAGTCCTGCTCTTCACAGACAGACATACTGATAGCTAACCTTCAGTTTGTGCTGCATGTTGTAGTTTGGTTTAAGTTTGGCTTGAATGAATATTATAAAATGTAAAACCCAAGCTATACCTCAATGACAAAATGTTGTGATGTGACTTTCTGTACACATTATTAATGCATGCATTCTTCAAGTCATGGAGTCCAGGCAGTTTCATTATAATATCAAGTGATGTTAATTTGCATTAGTAGTTTGTGTAATTTGCATTGTTGATATTCATTCACTGAACATGGTTTTAGATCTTGCATTTTGGCTGCTTTTATAATAAAGGAAGACATTAGGATGTGTCTTCTCTTGTCAGTGAGGAGAGGTGGTCTGTTTACCACAAACTGGTCTCTCTCTGCGAAGCATCAAACCATGTAAAGCAATAATGTGAAGAGGAAGGAAGTGGTGTTTTAAACCCCCTGCTTTCTGTCTCCTTTCTACCTTCAAGCCCCCAGAGGGACGTTAAGGTTCGTGAGAACTCCCTTTCTTTTAATATAGAAGGGTTTTCTTGTGTACATCAATTTTCTTTATTGAAGAAGCCACACAGAAGCAGCTATGACTTTATCAGCTAGTGGATTTGTTGTCTTCCTTCTCTTTTTGCCAGGTAATGTAAATCCACATTTTCAATGTAATAATTGTAGCTTTTCTAAACACTCGGACACTCTACAAAAACATCCCATACAAGCGTACAGCAAACACACATAGGCCTAGATTAGTGAAGTAACAAGATGTTGTTGTTTTTATACATTTCTTACATGAAGCCTTTTTCTAGTGCTTACATCCTGATCGACGAGTCAACAATAAAGCAGTTTGGTGTTTATGGTCACTTGGCATGTGTATTTGTTGATTGGTTCATGTGTGAAGCATTTTTAATGGCAGTGTTTTGAAAAAGGCAAACAAGTGAATATGTCAGATGTCTTTGGCTTACTTAGAGAACTGTGTGCAGTGTTTTGCAAAAGTGACACGTGAATTGCAAATTGGGTGCAGAGCTGAACATGTGTTTAGAGTTTTGGAGATTTGAGCTCAGGTTTTGCTCTTTGAGTGTGAGTTTAAATAATTACGCTTAACGTGAGATTTTTGTGTGTTAGCAACTGAAAAAATGTATTTTCCTCAAAGTTTTCCTTTCCATTTACTGTATTTGGCAGAGACATACTTTTTGTTTACACAACTGTAACTATGTGTTGGGCATGAATGTTGCACCAATTTGTTTTGGAGAAAAATAAAAGTATAACAACTGTATATTTGTGTTTCTGCACATATGTTGTGGACTTGAACAATCTTTACATGCAGAATTCTCTACATACAAAACGCCATAAAAGATGAGTATGCTTTGGCCCAGACACACCAGGCCGATATCGGCCGTCTTCGGTTGTCTGGCGATGAAGCGTGCCCTGTCGCCCAAAGTCAATTTGGTGTGTCCCGAACCCTCGGCCGTGACACGCCTTATTTGGCCTTTCACGGTCGACATGTTGAATCGGCCGTGTGTCGGACACAAGCTATCGGGCCAAGAAACCACTCTGATCAGCTGTTCAGATAGCAAATGAGAAGCGAAACGGAAGTGAGGGATGTCAACAAACGATTTAAAAAGGCACAGGACAGCAGCTAAACCCCAGCAGGTGATACTTAAAAGACATCAAACATAGCCCTAAATGTCCTCTCTTACCTCCCACACATAGCAGGGACATCTCTGATATCGGCGGTGTTAAGGAATAATTCTTCTAGATATCTAACCTTTTGCTCTGTGACGTGTTATCTCCTTTAAGGAAAGGCCTTGGTGCCATATGTGTTGTTGTCACCAGTGTGTGACCGGTCAACTTGACTGGCACGAAGGGTAATTGTTGTGGGAACACTGAAGCACTTCTTTATCGGTGTTTGTGGGCTCTAGGATGTGAAATCCTTGAGGCCATGAGCGTCGGACGCAGGTGACTCAGTGTTTAGTCTACTCCTTCAGAGATGTTGATTTCTCTCTGTGAACCTGTTAAAAGGTCTAGCATAGAGAGAGGTTCTTCAGAATTGACGTGGCAACTCTACCGTGTGGTCAGAACCTCTGACTCTTTGATTTGTGATGTGAATCCTCCGGCCGAATACTCTGAATAAACCCATCAGTGTTTGACATCAAAGCTCCAACTCTCACCGTGTCTCCTTCCTGAGTCGGTGACTCCATGCATTACTACACAGAAGTTTCCTCCACAGGCGGGAGCGTCCCCGGCTGTCCTCTGCTGAGAGCTCCGTGATTTGTTTGGTCAAATCCGGTTTTTCATCTCATCGGTTTATTTGTCAGTATAAAGTTGCAGGATTAGTCTCAAGTACCTCAACATTGTCCTTAAGTACAGTGTCTAAGTAAATGAGATACTGTCTACTGCTGTTCATTTACCTATTGTGAGTCGCCTCGGATAAAAGCATCACATGGAAATGTAAATTTAGCAAGAAGTGGCCATTATTACATTACATACATTACTACATTGCTGACTCAATAAACTACACACCCGCCAGAACACTGCGATCATCAGATGCAGGTCTATTAACTGTGATTTTATAGTATGTCTGCACTTTATGTGCTCATTTCATCATTCATGTATTTTTATATTCTAAAACATGTTTTCGATGGACGAGAGTGAAAATGGAACGCACACGCTATTTGTTGTTTGTTTATATCACAGTCTGTTCTTCTTCTCTGTCTTCCGGTTGTTGCCTATTTTGAATGACGAATACACACTACCGCCGCCGGCTGGTAAGGAGAGTTATTGCCACTCACGCATGCGCAGTTCGTACGTGCTCTAGGCCCAGACACACCAGGCCGTCACCAGAGAACTCGCCGACACCGACAGTTGCATCGGCGAGTTCTCCTGCGTCTTGGCCATGTGTCGCACTGGAACACACCGCAAAGACTTCAGCCGAGCACGTACGAACTGCGCATGCGTGAGTGGCAATAGCTCTCTATTAAAGCACTTAAAGGTAGGGTAAGTTTGAGAAACCGGCTCGAGATACACTTTTTGTTATATTCCATGGAATGCTCTTAACATCCAGATAGCAATGAATATCTGAAGTGCTTTGACAAAAAATCCATAAAAAAATGTCATCTGTGGAAGCCGTAGTACTGTAAAAAGCACGACCAATCATCTGAGCCGGCCCGGCTAAAATAACTGGATGGCCTACCTGCCTGTCAGCCTTCCATCTGTGCACAAACTTATCTCGTGCCCTCATTGGTCATGTGCGCGTTCGTGTGTGTTGGAGGAGGGGCTCTATAAGGAAGTGGCAGATTTTCTCCGGTTGTGTATTTTCAAATTCTAGCGATCTCGAGCCGGTTCTCAAATTTGCCTACCCTACCTTAATGGTTAAAAATCCGGAATAAACTTATTAATTCTTGATTTGAAGCACCAGGAATTCAACATGTCATTACCCTGAAGCAAACTCGGTGCAAGTCGGATAAATAAGTGAGTGTCACCTGAATAACTGCTGTGGGTTGAACATGATTCAGTAAACATGCTACTGTAACTGTAATGCACTGTTAGACCAACATGTGATCCAAAAACGCTCTTATTTTTGTAAAATCCATCCATTTTCTATGCACTTTTTTTATTTTTGCAAGAAGAAATGCTTACCTAGATTTAACTGTAGTTTGAGTAACGTTAGCCACCACTAGCCTGTGTGGAAAAAAAAGTATTATTTTCTATAAACAAGAACAGATTGCACAACAGCAATTTTGCACAATTGTAATATTAATAATAATACACTTTATTTATATGGCACCTTTCATGGACGATGCAGCCCAAAGTGCTTTACAGAGCAAGACAATATACATTACAAAGGGTAAAAATACAAAGTAAGGAACATAATTAAATACAAGTTATAAAAAAACAACCAGTAAGACTTAGATCACAAAACCATGAAACCGTAAAACATGAAAAGTGTTACCACAATTAAAAAGGTCTTTCATTTACTTTTTAAAAATCAAAGGGAGTTTACAGTAGCTGTTCTAAGATCCAATAGCAGATTGTTTATTATTATTACCCAATGTCTAAATGTGTCTGAAGTATATTTCTTTATATTCCTGGTGCTTATTGAAGTTGTATATTGAAGAGTATTTTTCAGTATGTATTTAGTGTGTATCATTTAGCCAGTCTAGTGATAAATGTGTTTTCTACTGTGAATATGTATACATTTGCTGTAAATGTGGAATTTTACGGGACGTGGTTTGCAATCCACCCAGCCAATCAGAAATGGGAACGTTTTTCTCCCACGAAAGTCCCTGCTCTCTAGCAGGGACGGAAAAGGGGGTGAAAAGGTTCTCATGAACTAAGTTCTAGTTCCGGATTTTTTTGGTGTGAACCATAGACTGTATATATAAATGGACGTAGGGTCCGTGACGTCACCCATAGGATTCTGCAGAGTTGCCGAGAAGCCCTTAGTAGGCGGAGTCGGCCACTAACGGCTCGACAGTGACGTCAGAGTCTAACTCCCGCCTGCTCCAAATAAGGGCAAAGAGGCGGAGCCGAGGCGGGACCTGCTGCCTCCGAGCTGGAAGTAACAGAGCTAGCTCAAGCTAAGAAGCTAAGCTAACATGCTCCCCATCTGCACACCGCCGTCACATTTTACGCTTCCAAGGTAAGCGGACATGAAACTATTCAGCAAATCTATAAATAATAATCTAAGTTGAGTTTTTAGCATAATACTTCAGAATCTTAAAATCCCTTAACATTTGTATGCAATGTGCTAAATGCAACACTGGAATCAAGAACATATTAATGTTTGCATGACATTAGTTATTTATATTTTGCTATCACTTAATTATACGTTTAATACATTTAAGTTAAACTAAGGTACATGTGATGGTAGCTAGTTAGTGCTCTTACCTGTGATCAGTGGCGACTGGTCATTAGGGGCAGGTGGGGCACAGCCCCACCTAGTGTCAGCAGAAAGTATTACACATAATGATTACAAAAAATGCAAAGAGATGCAAAAAAAGAAATAAAAAAAGATATAAAATATATTTTAAGGTCATGTTTAATCATCTGATTCGTCTGTACATTGCTGTTTTAGTCTGTGTTCTTCTAATTAGTGTCTACAGTGCCGTTTTGAGCCATGTGGGACAAAACCTGACCATGCCCCACCCTCTCACTGTCAAAGTGAACGGTGACTGTAAAAACTACACTGCGCATGCTCAGAGTATTTTTCAATGTAATGTGTGTGGCAAAAAAAAAAAAGTCCTGAGGGGCACAGAGCTGCCATCCCCACCATACGTCATCTCACATCATTCAGAGCTGATTGGCTGTAAGTACGTGTACCGCGAAAAGTGTGCTGTGTGAAGAGGAGACGAGAGAGCTGCAGTGACGCGTCCTAAAACCAGGAAGTAAGCTGCAAAAAAGCAATGAGGTTTCTCCATACTGTAGGATTTTAGAAAATAGCTTGAAATAAGATCTGTGGGAAACGTACCTGTTAGATAAATGCACGTTTTGTTCAGCCGGATAACATCCACATGTCTACCCTACTTTTATAATTTTTTTATCATAAATCTATCGATTAGATTTATGATAGACTTTTGAAACTACAAGAAGATAAGGAGGACTTTACAAAAAAGTAATAGAAATGTTTGTCCAGAAGGATAGGCAAATGGACTTCATCTTCAAGTCAAGGTAAGACCGCCATTTTATTGAAAATGGGATCTTACTAAGAGAGAACAATTCAATATTTAAATGATAAAATTACATTTTTTGGGTATCCTTTTGTTGAACTGTCTGTTTAAAATTAATCGAAGCATCAGACAAAAAAAAGCTTTTGAAAATAATATTATATTTTGGTTTAGGTCAAAATATAATATTTGTAAACCTGAAGAGTCAGTGCCAGTGCCTCAGCAGCCATGAACCTCACTGCACGTCACTGCAGAAGCTTATATATAGACATCTAAGTTTTTTGTGCCCCACCACTTTTGTACATATAAAAACGCCACTGCCTGTGATGCCTCCTCCAAACAGCATTATAACCAGACTGTATCATTAAAACTACAAGTACCAGTTCTAGATCCTTGACTTTAGACAAACAATTCTAAAGACAAAATGTATTTAAAGACCAATCTTTATTTGAAGGTGCCTCTTAACCTGGGATATTAGTTATACAGTAATAGTATTGACAATCTAAAAAAGCTGAGCAACTCAACAGTCAACTTTATATTTCTTATTGTCTAAAGCATTTATTATTTTCATTTTCCCCCTCTCATATTCAGTGTGGATGGATTGAGACAGCGTGGTGTCCAGAGAGCTGCAGAGACTTCAGGGAGAAACCTCCGTGTGATGGACGTCCTGTCTGTTGGTTTGGAGAGGACTGAGGGTCTTTCCTCAGCGAGGAGGACCTGCACAGGCCTTGTCTGTCACTTTATTTGACTAAATGTGTTTACTTATACCTTTAATAGGTTTACACCTTCTGTCCATATGTGCTTTTTTATTTAAAACATGTTTGATTCACATTTCAATAAATTGAATTTGTATTTGCGCTCCTTTTGTCCATTATTCTTACTGAAAATGTTAGATTACACATTCACATCCGACTGAAGATTGGCCCCATTTATTTGTGACGTTGCAAACTCTGCGGTACAAGGTACATGTTGTGAAGCTCATAAAGTGAGGCAAATAGAAATAATCAGCTGATGGAGTGTAGATGTAGAAATAGGTGCATTCGATCAGCTGACTGTGTTTTCACAATAAAAGTAGTTTCTTAGTGAATGTCCTGTACTGGTCTTAAAATCTCATAACATCAGCTTTTAATTTTCCTCTTGGATGTTCTTCTTGACCCTCAGAGAAGGAGAAAATGTTGAGTCGTGTCTTTCAGGCATGTCCTTTCCTAACAAAAATTACAGGAAACATAAAACATATTATTGCAGAACAAGTGTGTTTTTTATGAAAGAGGTGTGCTTGTGTTTAGGGGCTGTAGATATAATTATTTTGTAATGGTAATGTTTTATTTTATTTCAACAGTGAGCTACAAAGACAATCAGATTATGAATGAACAGTATGAAATTCACCAACATTGACATTTTATTATCAAAATAATATTTAACTGTTATCAAAACTTAGTGCAACTGTAGAAGCTTGCTCTGTTGTCTCACTGAAAGAATCACTTTTACCACGTTTTTTACAGACAATATTGAGAGATAAATAGCAGTTCTCACTATGTGTTAAATAGCTTTGCCTTCAATACCTTAAATTAGAAAGCTGACAAGTAATATTGCTTGTTAACATCTAAATGTAACCTTTGCATGGAAAAAACCCTCAACTTCACTGATGTGTAGGTGATCTAGTATTTAGTATTGTTTAATGGAATATATATCAGTGTATTAAAGTCAATACTTCATTTATTTAAACCAATATCTTTCTTGATTCTTTGTACAGTATGAAAAAAGAGTATTTGTACCTGTGCTGAAGTTCACTGCTGTGAGGAGTCCAGTTCTGTCTCTCACTCTCTGGTCCAGCCTGTCTGCATCACCTGGACACTTTAAACAAACAGATATATATATGTAAAGTACCATGTGTACAAACAATATAACTTATTCTCTTCTGTTGAACATGTTGGATTGTGTATTTTCCGAGTCAGGGTCCTTTTTATTTTACTGTAACTTTGGAAGTTGTGTTACCAATGCTGTTGTGTTACTGTTTATTTGATACCAATTTGGTAATGCAATTAATAAAAACAACAAGGTTTGGGTTCGTTCTTCAGATGACTGTGACGTTAACGTGTAAGCTCAATAATGAACTCCAGCTCAACCATCCATATTGTAATATCTAAGTAATCATCTTGAAATATGACATTAATAATTGTAATATACACACATCTTATTGTGAGGTTGATTTCACATACACTACTTCGACGTTAGCTTGTCTACATACTCGAGCATAGCCAATTTAAATTAACCTTAGCGATGCATACAGTTCCTACCTACATAATAAAATATCTCTCTAAGTTACAAGGATGACCTTATTTTATCAACCTCAAACAGAAGCCGTTTGTTCTACAGTATTATCCCACTTAACGCTTAACACTTGTCTATTTCGTTTTAACCTTTATATATACGGTCTATGGTTTTAACTTGGAGGCTACGAATAGCATCGTTAGCACCGATGTAGCTACCACTCGCTTACACGCTAACCCAAGCCTTAACATTCATTACGTAGCTGATTGAAATCATAAACACATAAATAAAGTACTCGAATTTCACTTACCGCAAAACGGCATTCATGCACCGTCTGTTTTAACTGCAGAGCGAGTCACAATAGTCCGATATATAAGCATGAAGAACAAACAAACACGGCCGGGGTCAAGTTGTGTTCCCTGGATGAACTGAGCAGGCAGAGTCCCTGTAGCTTCACGGAGCAGCTAGCAGAGAGACAAGAAGCTAACAGCAGCAGTGACTTGACAGAGCTGTCACTCAATGTGACCACGCCCTAATTTATGCAAAAACTTTAAGACCTAATATAAATAAAAGGGTCGCGTTAGAAAACAATTCACTCACAGATTCATAATCATGAAGGTGGAATCTAACTATATCTACAATAATATTTATTGGATCCATGGGTAGAAACATGTTTTTTTAGGCTGTAAAATTGGGCATTTTAACATGGGGGTCTATGGAAATTGCTCCTTTCTGCAGTCAGCGCCTATCGGCCAATATATGACCTGCAGTTTGTGGCACTTCCGTATTGGCGTCCCGGCTCTTCCCCAGAGTTTGCCGCTTGGTTTGATTGATTGATTGAAAAGTTTATTAACAGCTTGTATATTGGGTACAGTACAGTACAGCTCAAAACATACAATTGTTAAGGGGATGCAGACCAGAGAAAGACTTTCGTCTTGTTTACATCAGGGTCCCCCATTTCCAATTCATCATATCATTTAAGACATATAAGACATATTTGACATACAGATGGCTTATTTACAATTTTCATTTTAGATTTCGTTCTAATACATCCTAACCGGACATTTAAGACATACCAAGTCTACAGATATACAGTTAATAACAGAGTCTAAAATGTGAGTATATACATAGATGGGGGGGGGAAGCTGTCCATTGTACGACAGGTTGAGATTTGTACCATTACCGGGGCCAGTTTTGCAATGCTCTCCCCCGAAGGTGCTCTTTAAGAGAGGTTTTGAAGGTAAGTATAGTTTTACTTTCCTTTACAGTTGTGGGAAGAGCGTTCCACCTTTATGTGGCATAATTGCGAAACGTGTATTCCCCCTTTTTTGTGCCAAATCTGAGTTTTACATGATTTGTGGAGCTCCCTCTGGTGTTATGATCATGGTATTCCTTGACCTTTGGGAATAATTTTAACATGTACATGGGTACCATAGAGGTGTAGTGGATCTTGTAGACCAGGCCCATTGCAAGTAGCTGTACTCTGTCATCTACTCTAAGCCATCCTAGGTTGTCAAAGTGGGCAGAGGTGAGGTGGGTTCTAGATGAAAGGTCAAGCAGTAGTCTGACCAGTTTATTTTGCGATGTTTGAAGTTTTATTTTTAGCGCCTTGGAGGTGCTATGGTACCATGATGTGCAAGCATAGTCATAGTACCCTTGAATGAGTGCTCCTGCCAGAGTTTTCAGGGTGTTTTTGTTTACCAGAGAGGAGATCCGGTATAGGAATCTAGTTCTTTGATTGACTTTTTTTATTACATTGGATGCCATTTTGTCACAGGAGAGGTTTGCCTCAAGAATAGATCCTAGGTATGTAATTTCCTTCTTACTTGTGACAATAATGTCACCCACTGCAACTGAGAAGTCGTCGGATTTGCTGAGATTATGTTTCGAACCGAAGAAAATGGACTCTGTTTTACCCAGGTGTAATGACAATTTATTATCGGCGAGCCAGGTGCAGATTCTGCCGAGCTCGGAGCTGAGGGTTTTTTCAACCTGCAATCTGCTCCTGTCAGAGACCAGCAGGGCTGAGTCGTCCGCGAACAGGAACAAGTTGCAGTCACATGCTGATGACATGTCATTTGCATAAATTAGGAACAGTAACGGACCTAATATGCTTCCTTGTGGAACACCACAGCTCACTGGGAGGGGGGGGGACAGAGTACCGTTTACCTCCACTATCTGTTCTCTCCCCTCCAGGTAGGATTGCATCCAGCTCACCAATAGTTTATCAAAACCAATTGCTTTTAGCTTGTCAATCAGAATGGGGTGATTGACAGTGTCGAAAGCCTTTTGTAGGTCCAGCATCACCATGCCGCAGTATTTACCCTCGTCCACCTCTTGTTTGATGTGGTCATTCAAATAAAGAAGGCATGTGTCAGTGGAGTGGGATGTTCTAAAGCCAGATTGAAATTCATAGATTAGTTTCTTTTCCGCGAGGTACTTTTCGACCTGTTCATATACTATTTTTTCCATGACTTTCGAGATGGAGGTAAGTATAGAAACAGGGCGGTAGTTGCCTGGGTCCAATTTGCTGCCCTTTTTGTGCAGGGGGGGTTACTCTTGCAATTTTGAAGTCTTTGGGTACTTTTCCCTGTTTTATGGAGAGGTTAATTATGTGAGCTATGACTGGTGAGATGGCGGTTGCTGTGTCTCTGAGGAATTTGGAGGGGATATTGTCGTGGCCAGTGGCCTTGTTAGGTTTGAGGGCGCTCAGTTTAATGAGTACCTCTGCTGTTGTTACCCTTGCTAGACTGAAATCATCTTTGCGTACCCCTAGGTTTTTGTAGTAGGTCATGATGTGATCTACTCCAAAAAGCCCTGAGTGGGAGGGTAATTTATTTACAAGAGTTGTGGCTATGTTTGTGAAAAAAATGTTCAAGTACTTGGCCACATCCAGTTTGTCTGTGATGAGCCTGTTATCTGTCTTTATGTTTAAGTTTGAAAATCTCGTTTTGAGTTTTTTACTGCAGCCAAGCTGGTTATTGAGTAATTTCCAAAGTTCACGGGGTTTATTTTTGTTTTCCTCAGTTTTGACATTGATGAAATTCTTTTTGGCAGTTTTGATCATGGAGCTTACGTCATTTCTTAGTCTGTTTCTTTCCATTTTTAGTTCAGTCACGTGGGCCTGGAGTTCACTGCTCGTGCTTTTGGAAAGCGTTGACTGACTTTTATGAAACTCAGAGCATTTTTTGTTTCTGGTTTTCATGGCGGTCAGTATGCCGGAGTGCATCCACGGCTCAGCGCGATTTTTTACCCTGGTTGTTCTTAGGGGGGCCAAATCATTGAGTATTGCAGAGAATTTGTTTTTGAAACCAAGCCATGTTTCTTCAACTTGTGTACCACTGAGCTCATCTGACCAGTCCAGGCTCTCCAGTTCTAGGTTAAAGGCCTCGCTAGAGTAGTTTTTGAGGTCTCTAGATATGACTGTTTTGTGACAGCCGGCCTTTTGTTTTAGCTTTTTGCGGGTACAGAATATCATATAATGATCACTTAAACCGCATGCTATAACCCCTTTACTGGAGATCCTGGATCTGTCAGAGGTCAGAATGAGATCAATGGTAGTTTGTGTTGTTTCACATACCCGGGTGGGTTGGGTGATTAGCTGGCTGAAGCCGTGCAGATCACAAATCCTACTGAAGGACTTGAAGACGGACGTGTCTTTACGTTGCATATCCGTGTTCCAGTCTCCAATAATAATTGTCTGTACATCCCCCACACCAGCCAAACACCCATCTAATGTATCATAAAAGTCACTCTGTTCCGGTGGTCTATAGATTGTAATTGGTGTGAACGCAACATTTCGGAACTATATCCGAACTATACTGGGAAAAGTACTCCGGTGTGAAAGCGCCTATTGGTGCTCTAGGAGGAGATTCAGGTGATAAGGGGGGCTCATTTTCAGACAGGTTTTTATATAAATGGATCAGGACAAAAACTGAGAGAATCTTTTTTCCTCAACTTTTCAGAATCTCTTTACACAGAGGGGACACATATTTATGTTGAAAAGACATGAAGAAGTGGATTTTGCACAATAGGTGACCTTTAAAGAGTAACAAAGACATTTACAAATTAAATTGCTGATAATGGAACTTTTACATAACAAATATGGATAAATAAGAATGTGTGAACATTAAGGCCGTACACACACCAAAGAGACATTTACTTTACAGACTCTTGGTAATGGTTTTCCACCAGTGAAATACGGCTCTTTACTGAAACCTAGTGGCAGCAGAATGAAACTGCAACTACATCAGCAAACACATGTTCCTCTCCAATATCCCAATGTGCTTTTCAAAAACAACATTTATTTTGGAATTTGGAATGAATCCAACAAGTAGTTGTTGACATTTCAGTCTAGACAAGAAGTAGAACATTGTAAAGAAATATTATTTGAATAAAGTTAATAAATGTACTTACAAAATAATGGAAATTGGTTTGTTACATTACATTACATGTTACTTGTTAGATACTTTTATCCAAAGCGACTTACATACTCAATACTGTGGACAATCCCCACAGGAGCAATTTGGGGTGAAGTGTCTTGCCCAGGGACACAAGGACAGGCTGAATGGGGTTTGAACCTGTGCTCCCCCTGATCCGAACACCAACGCACTAGTCCACTGCGCCACAGCCTCCCTGTTATCAGTAAATTATAACTCTTTAGTAATATCTACATTTTCCAACAAGCCAGCAGTTAGGGATCAGATCCCTTGTTGCAACATCTCTACATTTTGTAATTTTTGTGGGGCAAAAATCATGTTCCACTAGAAATATTTACAATTCAGTACATTAAGCTGTGAAATACTTAACAAAATCTTTACATTTGAGCCATTCAGATTAATAAAAACTAGGCTGAAAACTCATCGCCTCATTCATGGAGAGGTCCACCCTGAGACATGTATTTAAAAAATCCACATTACCCTGTGCAAATAGAAATGTGATTGTCAAAAAACAGAAGTATCATCCTTCAAAAGCAACGCCTGCTGTGTTTATCTGGATTTGTTGACCGTGCTGTACAATGCAGCTGGATCCTCTTCAGAGTCCTGACCTCTGGTCCTGAGAGATAAATGATGTATTTCTTAGTGGTAATAATAATACAAAAGGAATTCAATTATATGTGAACAATGTTCCTGTGTGAGGATCTGCTCACCTCGGGGCAGCACTGCTGAACTTGACGGCAGCGTACTCCGGGACTTCCTGTTGCTCCGTGTGTCTGAGGGGCTCAGCTGCTCTCATGTTGGAGTAAAGAGGGTCTGCCCGGTTGTTGGAGAAGTGAACGCTGGCATACTGAAGGTCATCCTGCTGCTCCGGCTGATCAGGTACACACTGCAGGGAGGAAAACACTTTCAGCTACACATTTTTACATTAATAGATATTTCATTTACAGAGGAATGGACCCAGGACAGAAAAGGCCAAAGCAACAGCAGCTGTGGTAATGATGGAAAAATATCCCTGCTTTATCAACATGATGCTTTATGACAGAAAGATTAAAGGATAAAAGATAGGAAAACTTCTGGATGTACTTGGAATGTATTCATGTCTAAGAGGAGAATCAAAGAGATTGTGATAGAAATAAACTTTTTATAGAAGGATGTAAAAAGAGCAGCAAGAGGTCCTTCTATGTCAGATACATTTTCTATAAGCACTTAAAGACCACCATCATTATAAATTGAGTGTAATATGTTTTCTTTTGTACTAGATTAATTACGTAAGCATCTATTCTCACCTCTTCCCTATTGTCCGCTCTCTCTTCAGGCTCAGACGAGTCTCTAGAAGCCCTCTTTCTTCTGGTTAGGAGAGTTTATGAAGAAAAAGAAGATCAAATGTTGACACCAGACAAACAGACTTTTAATGATTTAACAAACAATGATTAAGATGATCAGATCTGCTCACCTGATCCACAGGAAGACAGAGAGAGAAATGACAGCCAGGAGAACAACAGGGATTGTTACAAAAGGTAGTAGCTTCCATGATCCTCCTGAGAAACAGTGATCAACAGAGAACAGATGGTTAATACAGCTGTGTTTCTCATATATGGATACAAGGACCCCTAGAGGCACTTTGGAGTATTACAGGGGGGGTGTAATATAATAGATACTAATAGAATAGAATTGGAGGGATGAAACCCTCTTTAATGGTCACACTTGCAGAGCACACAGCACACACAGTGACATCTGTTCTCTGCTTTTAACCCATCCTAGTACTAGGAGCAGTGTAAGACTATATTTTCAACCTTCCTATTCCTAAAAAAAACAAAAACAAAAAAACTATAATTTGTTGTAAAAGTAATGTTAATAAAAAAACACTTGTCCAATGTTCAAGAACCTGAAACAAATGCAAATACCTTCATGATATTGTTAGTTTTGTGATGAACGGGTGATTATACTCCATTCATTATTTCCTTCTCAATACCGATGGAATATCTCTCAGCCTGTGGGCACTTGCACTTGGCATCAGCTTCACAAAACAGACACAACTCTCACTCTTGAGTGCACAGGGAATGACTGCACCCCATACTGAATCTGGACCCTCAGGATAATTATTCCCTTAAGTAAAAGAAAGAAAACAACCCCTATCCCGAACCGGAAAGTACATTTGAACACACACTCCTTTTTCAGCCTCCTACCAAGACAATGTGACTGAAAACAAACAAGCTGATAAGTGTGTGGTTTTAGATGAATGCATACAACTTACCTGTCACAACAGCCAGATGAAAGGTGGAGTTACTACGTCCTAACTTGTTCAGGGCTTCACAGGAATAATTCCCACTGTGTTTAGCTCTGAAGTCAGTGATGTTGAAGATCTGTCCTGAAGCTTTTGGAGAGTCTTCATCCTCCTTGTACCAGGTGTAGTTAGCTGCTGGGTTAGCATCACTGCTACAGGTCAGAGTCACTGAACTGCCCTCCTCTATCTCAGCAGAGGGACTCACTAACACAGAGGGGAGCTTTGGAGCATCTGGAGGAAATACAATAAATCAACAAAAGATTACAAATACATCATGTTGAATTGAGTATTGAAATGAGACGTAGTTATTTGTGTGGGTGCATCTGAAATATGGAAGTGTTTTTTGACTGGTATAGAGCTGAAGAAAACAATTATGTAGTGTATATACAGTATATCGTTTTCTGTATTACTGCTGGCTTGAATACCCTGAACATACGTGCAGATTTGGGAGCCAATTGTAGATAAAACTTCATTTTCATCCTCTACTGTAGCTGCTCTCCATCTCATTGACCTACTGCAGCAGACTGTGAACAAAGTTGTCATTGGTTGCATGATGCTTTTTAAATCATCTGGGGTTTACTCACATTTCACATCAATAAAGATGGATTCAGATCTTGTACTCCACAGCTCGTTCTCAGCTCTGCAGTAATACTGTCCAGAGTCAGAGGACAGGATGGAGGTGAGGACGAGACGTGGTCCTTCATTGACATAAGAAAGGTGTGCACTTCCATTCCTCTTGTACCAGGTATATTTATCTGCTGGGTTAGCATCACTGCTACAGGTCAGAGTCACTGAACTGCCCTCCTCTATCTCAGCAGAGGGACTCACTGACACAGAGGGGAGCTTTGGAGCATCTGGAGGAGAAGTGTTTAAAGTTATTAACATTAAAGGGTAGATATAATGGCAACTTGCAAATATCCAGAGACACAAAGTAGAAAACGTTTTTCACAAACACAAACCAAAACATTTTAAAGCTTGGAGCATCTGGAGGAGATAACATGAACACATTTCACATTTAATTCCACGGTGGAAGATATTTTAATGAATAATAGTTTAATAAAACACAGAGTGGATGGTTAACTTAATTCCATCCTTTATCAGAAATCTAAACACTTTGAGGGAAAGTGTTAATCTTTATGTCATGGAAGAAGTTTCCTTCATAATTCTCCTTTATTCTTCTTTCTAGTAGCATCCCTCGTAGCAAGATTATATTTTACCTATTTTAAAATCAAACAGAAAACCTAGAGCCCTGGTTCAGTGTCTTTGGACACTGCCATGTCTGCTGGCGACCTCTGGTGGGTAAATAGATACATGAGTGCAATGATGATATATGTTATACTGTATGTTAATGTTATTATGTTAGTGGAAGACTTTGAGTAAACTCACACACTGAAGGAGAGGGGAAGTCCTCATATCCCTTCAAAGCACAGGAATAACTGTCTGCTGAACCATAACTGAAGTCTGCATAAGGAGATGTGTCTTCCTTCACTTCCTGTCTGTTCTTAAACCAGATGTAGGAAGTTTGACCAGGTGAACAACTGCTGAGACACTGAAGGCGAGTAGACGATCCTGATCTGCTCACCTGCACCCGGAGATCTGAATAAAGGTACAAACATTAAAAAAAGAGATAATAGTGTTCATGTATCAAAATAAAAATAAAATGTTAAATGTTTTAAGAGTACAATTTCAGATACCTGTGACGGACAAAGTGACTGGATCAGCCCAGTATGTAGCTTGGTTTGTTTTGAACCAGAACCAGTACTCAGCTGAGTCGCTCTCTGTCAGGTTTTTGATTCTCAGAGTGCAGGTGTTGTTTCCACAGAGATCCTCTACACGACCTGCATACTCTGAGATTGTTTTCAGATCTACACGTTCACCATCTTTCTGTTTAGTGAACCAGAATGTTTTCTCTACTGTGTTAACACCACCATTCCATGTAGATGGGTATGTGAAGCTGCATCTTATCTCCACTGTTGATCCTTTCACTGCACAGATCTCAGTAGGAGAGCAAGTCACTCCCCAGCCATCCTGACCCTGAACCACTGAAACACAGAGCACATCAGAAACTATAATCAAAGTTTATCTATAAATCGTTGAGAAATTTCCTGAACAATACTTTCAACAAAGAATGTAAAAATAAACATTTTACAAACGTTACTGGGATAGAGCAGAAAAACACATGTGAATTCCTTCTTAGGCACTTTAAAACCAATGATACTCTTTGACTTTGTTGTTTCTTAATCAAACCAGGTAGAACAGAAGTCTACGCAAAAAGGGTACGTTCAGTTTGACACAAGATTGGAAAATGCCTTCATATAAATGAACAGTGAATGATTAGCGATCATATTAATTAGAATAGTGTGAGATTGTCTGAACAGTTCCCTCTCTGTTCGCTCTGTGGTCAGGTTGCTGCTGAGGTAAGAGTGAACAATAACAATAAATGCAGAGCACTGAGGTGTGAGCAGCTTCTGTCTGATATACAGATAAGAAAAAGAAGAAGACTGCTTTTAACTCAGAGTGTGAATATAACACTGAGGTCAGAGAGGAGAGAAGGAACTAGAAGGGTTTGGTGCAGAGGTATGATCCATAAGAGTTGAGTCAATATGTTATGACTTAGAATAAGAATATCTCTCTAAATCACTTAAACTTAATAAAAACAGAGCTGGAGATTCTTTAAGTCGTCTTAAGAAAAAACAAAGCAAAATGTTTTCACAGAGAGAGAGGATGGAACAGTTATGCATACACTATATTCTCATTTTAACGCCTGTAAAAGTGATAAGCAAACTGATATTGTATGCAGATGATTGGAGCAAAGGACAGTGGCAACGCACGACAAGATCTTCAGAATATCCATCAAAAAAACTAGTAACGTCTTTGAGTTTCTACAATTCTACACACAAATACATTTAAAATGTTTCTGCTAGGTTTGCCTTTTACACAAATCCATCCCACTTATTCCCACATGTGACCTGATTTTACAAGTCCCACATTTTCCCAGAATCCCCTCTGTTCATGTGATGAATGTAAGTGTAGATGTACAGTACCTGACACAGAGAGCAGGAAGACAACTAATCCACTCGCTGCTGCAGTTAAACTCATAGCTGCTCCTCTCATCTCTGTGAGACTATAAAACATGTCAGATTAAATAATGTTCACAGGAGGTATACAGAATCATTACATCAAGAAACTGTTTCTACTTACAGTGAAAGAGGAACGATGTGTTTAAAAATGCCTTTCCTCTGTAGCAATGAGCAGAAGACGGATATCAGGCTGTTAAGAGACTAGATTTACTTCCTCTTTAGATTATTAATATGCATGATGAACCAAACACCAGTAACACCCGTCACACAGTTATGTTTTGAAAATGAACTTTTCTTAAACAAAATAAACTATGGCTTTAACTTGTTTGGCTGCCGATATTCCACTGACACCAGAAAAGAAAATTCAGATTTAGAGAATAACAGTTCATCTCTCTGAGCACTGAGGACGTCACACAGTCTGCAGGTGCAGTGAAGGAACAGGAAGGCATTAACCTGTGAAACCATAAGGCAGTTTTTTACTGAACAGGATGAAGAGCACAAAATTCCTTATCAGAGAGAATGGAAAATGCCATATTATTTCTCTTGGTTTGTTTCTTCTCTGCTCTCTCTGCAGTCAGGTTGCTTCTGTTTCAGAGAAATGCAGAACTCTGAGACGAGAGAAACTCACATGCCTGTTAGTGGCAACCCAACATGAACACACACATCACACTCATAATCAAGTGGACTGGAAGGAATCAGACACACAATGGTCCGGTAATTATTGTTGGAGCTATTGATTGATTTAACATGTTGATGTTGATCTATGTCATGGAAGAAGTTTCCTTCATAATTCTCCTTTATTCTTCTTTCTAGTAGCATCCCTCGTAGCAAGAGTATATTTATCCTATTTTAAAATCAAACAGAAAACCTAGAGCCCTGGTTCAGTCCCTTTGGACACTGCCATGTCTGCTGGCGACCTCTGGTGGGTAAATAAATAAATGAGTGCAATGATGATATTTACATTTGCTTTCATTTTGGTTTCATTTGTTTATTCATTTGTGTTTACATTAATTAAGATTTGGTGTATTTTATTGTTTTTCCTTTGTTTATCTTTCTGCACCAAACGTGGCAGAACCCTAACCTTTTGTCTTGTGCCGGACAGGTGCTGTGGGCCTGAGGCCGCAGACTCCCTGGTGGGAGCAGTGGTGTTCTTCACGTGTCCGTTGTGTGTGGTGTGCAGTGTCACGGGTGATTTAGTTTGTACCCCTTGCTCCCCTTTTTGTTAACTGCCGCTGTGGTAAGTCCCAGCCCTGTCCTTTTCCCCAAAGTGTGGATTTTATTGAAATGTATTGTGTCTGGTGTTTTTAGATATTCTGTATTTTATAAATAAAGTAGCCTTTGATATTAACCCTTAAACTGTCTCTGGGTGAAACTCTCCCAGGTGGCGTTGTCAGCAACCGACCTCTTACACCTAGCCGCACCACCCCGCCACAACGCAGAGAAAACCGACACAGTTTCACACAGTAACACAGAAAGCACACACACAGGTACACACAGTAACACAGAAAGCACACAGACAGGTACACACAGTAACACAGAAAGCACACAGACAGGTACACACAGTAACACAGAAAGCACACAGACAGGTACACACAGTAACACAGAAAGCACACACACAGGTACACACAGTAACACAGAAAGCACACAGACAGGTACACACAGTAACACAGAAAGCACACACACAGGTACACACAGCATCACACATACTGTACAGACACTCAGGTCACACAAAGCAGACAGTGAGGTAAATACATTTGTTGAAACTCATCACAGGAAGTGACAGTCCAATTATTTACATCTGTTCAGAAAAACACAACCAGAGTCCTTTAGAAACGATGGAATTAAGATAAGATAAGATAAGACTTAAATTGTTATGCTCAGGGCCGGCCCTAGACCTTTGGGGCCCTACGCGACCTTTGACTTGGGGGCCCCCCTCACTCTAGTGCATTCTCACTACACACAACACGGAACCAACTTTGGTCTTATGATGTTAGCATAAGCACACATATTGTATAAATAAGCATGTAAACACCGTGGACCTATCATCCTCTAGGGGGGTACTCACCTCCTCTAGGGGGTCCGGGGGCATGCTCGCCCGGGAAGATTTTTTTTTAAATATTGAAGTTAAAAGCATCAATCTGGTGCACTTTGAGAGCAAAATTAAGAGATCTATGGATATATCTCTCAACACCCATATGAAACAGAACTGTAAGCAGATTTTCTTTATGGATATTTTACAAATCACTCCCCTTTTAAACTGTATTCTTGTTTTGTCATATAGTATTTCATAACTGTTTTTCATTTATTCTCTCTGGCTGTCCATCTCATAATGTTCACATAGAAACTAGCTGTCAATAGGAATATCATTCAGAAGAATTATAATTTCATGCAAAAATCTGTCACAAAAAGAGGTTGCACATTTAAATTCAGGTGTTGTTCTGGCAACGTCAGTGGTCAAACAGCCACATTTACTGCTGCAAATACGTTCAAACATGCTGTCGACACGTAAAGCAGTGCAACTATGCCACCATTTCAGCTGACTTTTTCTCAGAAATACTGTCACATAGCATCCATATATTTCAGTGCTAGGTTGATGCTTAGCTAAGCTAACTATGAAACACTTTAACTGACAGGACTCAGGATCAACTGTGTACTGTAAGGTAGCTTCTAGCTTCATGTCGAACAGTAAGTCAACATTTCTCAGAGAGCTTTCTTTGAAATCACCAGGTAACACTAAAAAACATTACATTTAGATTGTATGACAAAGTGTTTATTTCATATATCTGGCTAGCTATAGCTACTTGCTAACGGTTTAGCTTACCCCCGCGATTCAAAGTAACGTCAACGTAGCTGTAATTTATGCTTTGCTTACATATTCGCATAACTTGGAAGTTTACTGACATTTACATACCTTGTTCTCCTGGCTCAAGTGCTGGCTCTGGGGTTGTTGTGTGAGCCACCACTTGAGAATTGTCGTCTTTTTTAAGAACAAATGTTCTTATGTCCATCTTCAAAAACTCTGAGTCCGACTGACAGTTTATTTTAAACATTGTCACAGCTCACAGGATAGGTACCTGTCAGCCATTAAGACAGATGTTTATTTCCATTCAACTCTCTGGTTGGTCTGGTGCCTTGCCTCTGTTGCATTCACTGAACACGGGAAATTACAATCCTGCCGTCCTCTCATGATGAGGTTCAGGTAAAGCACGGTTAATGTATTATATGATTGACTCAATAATATAATACATGACTTTGAGAGTAAGCAATCTAGGCATATTAACAAAATTAATTAAACATACTTATCACGGCGAGGGTGTACTTTTTTTTCTTCTTTTTTTTCATTTTTTGATAGGGGGCCCTAAGCGGCCGCTTATGTCGCTTAATGGGTCGGGCCGGCTCTGGTTATGCCAGAGTTACAAAAATACAATAAACACAGCAGCATAATAGTAAAACTGTACACTAACAGTGCAGTAAAAACAGCAATTGAATATCTACAGGAAACAGAGACGGTCACATAATTAATGTAAATATTAACAGTAAGCCATGGTATCTTTCCAACTTTACCAAACCTCCATTCTTACAGAAAAACGGTTACCTCGATCTGGACATACCGGCTATAACTTGATCATCATTTCTGAACTACAGCCCATCATTCGGATGTGGCTGAGAGGAAGAGCTGTTGTCTTTGAGTCAGAAGAAGCCAAGTTATCATGTTGATTTAACCTAGTGTGTATTGTGCTGCTTGTTAAATGTGTGCGTTATCTCACTGCTACAGTGGAGAAGAGCTTCAAAATCAAAAATCTCAAACCTGTTAGAAATCCCATCCATTCCACTCCTGTTACTGAGTTTTAGGTAGAAGCAAAACCTTTAATAGCAACACCTTTTTTGACGCTAATAAACATTTATATCTGGATCTTGAGGGCTCTGAAGAGAAGTGTACTTCTTGCGCCAAATCCATCAATAAAAGTCAATCAAAGTTTATTTATTCAGCCCAATATGACAAATTGTAGTTTTGTCTCAGGGAGCTTTAAGGTTAATACAGAACATGAATATGCTGGAAATTCCCGGTGCTGTAAGCTTTTAAAATAAACCAAAGTTACACCCTTGACTATATATATATATAGTCAAGGGTGTAACTTTGGTTTGAGAAGTGGGGGGGTTTGTGTTAACAAATACAAGAAAAATGTGTAGTGTATATAATGAGTGTGCACACTTATCTAGTATCCTATCCATGTGAACCTGTTTTTTTTGTGATGACCTCGCATCCTCTAGGGGGGTCCGGGGGCATGCACCCCGGGAAGATTTTTTTCTTTAAATTGAAGTTGAATGCATCAATCTGGTGCACTTTGAGGGCAACATTAAGAGATTTATGGATACAGTTCTCAACAATCAAATGAAACAGAACTGTATATATTTCAATAATCAAAAACCATTAGAATATGCTCACAACCAATAACAAATCATTGATCAACTCCTCTCTCCTATCTTTATCTTACCTGGTCTGCATTCTTTCTTTTTATTTATGCATATCTGACTAATCACTCCCCTTTCAAACTGTGTTTTTATTTTGTACTGACCTATAGTACACATTGGAAGGATTTCTTAACTTATTTTATATACAACTAATATTACATAGATGGAAATATTTGTTTACATAGATGACCAAACCGTTTGAGAACCACTGAGATAACTAGACTAAAGTTTACAACCTAATCACTCAGAGTCCTTTACCTCCCTGAGCTGACGTTATCTCTCTCAGTCCCCCAGGAGAGAGTTCTCCCTCTCCTTACTGTTGAAACAGCTTCTAATCTCCGTTAGCTCCGAGCTAGCACCAGATGCTAACAACAACCCCCGTAAGGAACAATCTTAACAGAGGACTAACAAAGGCAGCTATCTAAGATAATAGATATAAGTATAGCTAGCTCGATATATAGATAATAGTACTATATAGATCATATATCTGTATCTCTGATATTCTCTATCTCAGTTCTATATCTATCGATAGAGCTAGTTGTTGCTGTCTCTATATCGTTCTCTATCTCTCTCTCTCTCTCTCTCTCTGCTCTCTCTCTCTATCTCTCTCTCTTCTTCTCTCTCTCTCTCTCTCTCTCTCTCTCTCTCTCTCTCTTCTTATCAGGCTCCTCAAAATCCGACAGGAAGAGTTCCCCCTCGCCTTATAGTTTGGAAACAGCGCTACTAATATACTGTTAGCTCCGAGATAGCAACCAAATTTGCTAAACAACAACCCCCATAAAGTAAAAACTCTCTATGTATCTCTATTCTTTTTATTCTCTCTCACAAAAGATGGCGCTCGTGCCACACACCACCAGACGCTCCTCCGTGACGATGACCGCTTGCGTAAAAAAATAAACACATTTAAAAAGTGGGGGGGGGGGACACAAATGGGATTTTGAAAAGTGGGGGGGACATGTCCCCCCTGTCCCCAGTGGAAATTACGCCCATGTATATAGTATAAATAGAGTATAAAACTACACCACTGCAATGATGATGAATACAGTGTGGGAAAAATGATTGGGTTATTTTGTTACATTTTACATCCACTAATAATCAATATGTTTAATCTCTTTCATTATAATAAACATTTATATTTACCATATTTTTCAATGCACCTTTTCCTTCTGCTCTATATTTCTGTGTTTGACTCTTGCAGTATTTTGCCTGTATGTGTATTTCGTCATAATAAGTAATATGTTCATTGTATGCTTCAACACCTTCCAATTAAATAGCCTACTTGGTTATATTCTGATTCTGATTGTGTATTTTCTTTATGTTTCCTCCCAGGTAACGTGATGTCGTTCCCGGAGCCCAGACCTCAGGCTCCTCCGCTTCCTCAACACCTTCTGAGGAGCATCGACTGCCAAGAATTACACCAAACAAATACTGTATGTTTTGTGAAGTCAGTAGAATATGATTTGCAGGTAGGGATATCTCTGCAGCTCCACCATTCCTTGTTCAAATGTTGTATTTATTAACTCAAACCAATACAGAACAGAAAGAGAAAAAAGTAAACACATGAAGTACAGAACAAAAGAGAAGGGTCAGAATAACAGGTGCAAACAACAAAGCAAAATAGATAATTGCAATGAGTTGTGATGGTTATAAACTTAAAGAGTAACAAAGACATTTACAAATTCAATTGGTGATAATGGAACTTTTACATAACAAATATGAATAAATAAATAAGAATGTGTGAACATTAAGGCCGTACACACACCAAAGAGACATTTACTTTACAGGCTCTTGGTAATGGTTTTCCCTCAGTGAAATACGGCTCTTTACTGAAACCTAGTGGCAGCAGAATGAAACTGCAACTACATCAGCAAACACATGTTCCTCTCCAATATCCCAATGTGCTTTTCAACAACAACATTCATTTTGGAATTTGGAATGAATCAAACAAGTAGTTGTTGATATTTCAGTCTAGACAAGAAGAAGAACATTGTAAAGGATTATTATTTGAATAAAGTTGATAAATGTACAAAACAATGGAAATGGGTTTGTTATTAGTAAATTATAACTCTGTAGTAATATCTACATTTTCCATCAAGCCAGCGGTTAGGGATCAGATCCCTTGTTGCAACATCTCTACATTTAGTAATTGTTTGGGGCAAAAATCATGTTACACAAGAAATATTTACAATTCAGTACATTAAGCTGTGAAATACTTAACAAAATCTTTACATTTGAGCCATTCAGATTAATAAAAACTAGGCTGAAAACTCATCGCCTCATTCATGGAGAGGTCCACCCTGAGACATGTATTTAAAAAATCCACATTACCCTGTGTAAATAGAAATGTGATTGTAAAATAACTGAAGTATCATCCTTCAAATGCAACGCCTGCTGTGTTTATCTGGATTTGTTGACCGTGCTGTACAATGCAGCTGGATCCTCTTCAGAGTCCTGACCTCTGGTCCTGAGAGATAAAACATGTATTTCTTAGTGGTAATAATAATGCAAAAGGAATTAACCTGTTCCACTCTGAGCCTGTTTTTCAGGTCTCAGGCTCGAAAATGACATTCCCAGAACAAATGACCATATCTTCCCTTCTAAAAGGGTTAAATTAATAATCTTTTCTCAAAGTAATGATAAACCTGTGAGTTGGATGTAGAAGTGTCAGAATCAATATAAATGTTTTTTATTTTAAAGAAAATTCAGATTTTACATAGTAAAAAACTGTAAATTATAGTGTCCGTCCAAAAATTATTTTTTACAGATAGTGAAAACTACCCTTGGATGATGGGTTAGTAGACTAAAAGCTTTAGGAATCCAAAGTACAACATATAATAAGTACCCTGTATCAAGATTGATGCAAAACAAGTGAAATTTGACCTTTTTAAAGAGATTTAGCCAAAAACTGGGCCATCTGGGGTCATTTGGGTGGATTTGACCTATCTCTGGCCCCCCTTGCTCGATCTGGTTGGTTGACATACCCTTGTGACCATTAGAGCCAATAGAATCGAAGGAGGATACCTACATAGACACACATTGTAAAGAAAAAATGTTGCCGCTTCGCGTGTGGAAAGCGAAACTAAACTGGAGGAATGTCTCCTTCTGGAGTTTGGAAACTAAAACGCAGTTGTATTGCTTATGGATTATCAGAAATAATTTCAAAGAAGGCACAGACACATAGGATGAACCTATGGATTAACTGCAGCATCGTTTTTTTATCGTTTTAATGCCATTGAAGACCACTTTTGACCAAGGTAAGCCATATTTATATGTTTAGCTTCTTGGCTCCACATGTGATGATGTACGCTTTCGTTGATAGCGTCGCGAATCTTTATCACTGAGTGTTGAGGTGGGCACCGTTAGATTCAGTGTCTCCAGGACACCAAAAATAGTGTTTGGTTGTGCATCTAGGATAAGTAATAAGGGAGTTCTGAGTGAGTTTATGTGCCTTTGTCGGTCCCGTTTTTTCGATCGAGGCTAATTCAGAGGCTGAGTGCTAGCATTGTGGGTTTTTTTTTGAAAAAAAAAATTAAAAAGATCAGTTAGCTGAGTTTCTTCCCGTTACATGGATATAACACATTCATAGTTTTATTCAATATTAAGATTCCTTAGACGTTGTTTCCTGCAAATGACGCGTTTATCCGCCCGGTACCGGGGGGAAGGCGTGAAACAGGTTAAATGATATGTGAACAATGTTCCTGTGTGAGGAGCTGCTCACCTCGGGGCAGCACTGCTGAACTTGACGGCAGCGTACTCCGGGACTTCCTGTTGCTCCGTGTGTCTGAGGGGCTGAGCTGCTCTCATGTTGGAGTAAAGAGGATCTGCCCGGTTGTTGGAGAAGTGAACGCTGGCATACTGAAGGTCCTCCTGCTGCTCCGGCTGATCAGGTACACACTGCAGGGATGAAAACACTTTCAGGTACACATTTTTACATCAATAGATATTTATTTTACAGAGGAATGGACCCAGGACAGAAAAGGCCAAAGCAACAGCAGCTGTGGTTATGATGGAAAAATATCCCTGCTTTATCAACTTGATGCTGTATGGCAGAAAAGATTAAAGGATAAAAGATAGGAAAACTTCTGGATGTACTTGAAATGTACTCACGTCTAAGAGGAGAATCAAAGAGATTGTGATAGAAATGAACTTGTTATATAAGGATGTAAAAAGAGCAGCAAGAGGTCCTTCTATGTCAGATACATTTTCTATAAGCACTTAAAGACCATGAAATACTCCTCATTATAAATTGAGTGTAATATGTTTTCTTTTGTACTAGATTAATTACGTAAGCATCTATTCTCACCTCTTCCCTATTGTCCGCTCTCTCTTCAGGCTCAGACGAGTCTCTGGAAGCCCTCTTTCTTCTGGTTAGGAGAGTTTATGAAGAAAAAGAAGATCAAATGTTGACATCAGACAAACAGACTTTTAATGATTTTACAAACAATGATTAAGATGATCAGATCTGCTCACCTGATCCACAGGAAGACAGAGAGAGAAATGACAGCCAGGAGAACAACAGAGATTGTTACAAAAGGTAGTAGGCTCCATGATCCTGAGAAACAGTGATCAACAGAGAACAGATGGTTAATACAGCGGTGTTTCTCAAATATGGATACAAGGACCCCTAGGGGCACTTTGGAGTATTACAGGGGGTGTGTAATATAACGGCCCGTCCACACAGCAGCGTTAAAAAAATCTTGGAGGTGGGCGTATCTGAAGCTTGGGGATTTTTTTGCGAGCAAGGCACCAACAACCAATCACATGAATCTCCCGCCCCCGACATACGAAGCAAAAAAGTTTGAAGTAAACTGGATATAAACTCCCCAAACAGGCGAAAACATACCACTGTCTCTGCCACCTCCCTCCATGCCTGGCTCCTCCGGTTTATATCCCGGTAGGTAAATAGGGACTGGTCATAAAGCACCGGGTGATTCCCTACCGCTAATTTCTCCTCCATTTTTTGGAATATGAGGAAATGACCGGCGGTATGTCTCTCCCAGCATACACGCGGTTTGATTGGCTAGCGCTTGAACTGTCAGATTTGCATACACGGGATTTGATTGGCTGACGCTTCCACCTCAGCTTCAAAAGTTGAACATTGCTCAACTTTGAATCCTGAAAATCCTGAAAATCTCCGCTCGCCTGCCCACAATGCAGTTCGGCGAAAAGTGAGGCAAAGTGACGTCACCCCATTCAAAGTGAATTGGCAGAAGCGTTTCAAGATTTTTTAACGCTGCTGTGTGGACGGTCCGTAATAGATAATAATAGAATAGAATTGGAGGGATGAAACCCTCATTAATGGTCACACTTGCAGAGCACACAGCACACACAGTGACATCTGTTCTCTGCTTTCAACCCATCCTAGTACTAGGAGCAGTGTAAGACTATATTTTCAGACTTCCTATTCCTTAACCTGTTAAGGCCGAGAGACCCCGGTACCGGGGCACTGCCGCAACATCTTGCAGGAAACAGTGTCTGAGGGCATGTTCATTTAATAAACTATGAATGTTTTATATCCATGTAACGGGAAGAAACTCATCTAACTGATCTTTTTTTTTTTTTTTTTTAAAAGAAAACCCACAATGCTAACACTGAGCCTCTGAATTAGCAACGAGCGAAAACTGCTAACAGATTACTGCCCCGAAAATCACTCACAAAACCTTATTATTTATCTTTTCTCTACATCCATGACATGGATTCACATCGTGAGATGACACAGAATCGATGGGTACCCTCATTATCACTGAATTATACGAAATTGCGACGTTATAAACAAAAACAGACATCAAAACATTTGACGCTAGGTAGCTAAAAATGCTAACAAGGTTACCTTGGCTCTGTAGTCTCTCCAAAGTGGTCTTCAATGGCATTAAAACGATAAAAACGCTGCTGAAGTTAATCCATAGGTTAATCCAATGTGTCTGTGTCCAGGGGCGGCGCCAGGGGGTAGCTTGGAGTTGCTATAGCAACTCCAACAATTGGCCTAGCAACGGCTTAGCAACCCCATTGTTTTGTTATGAAAATGTATCTATATATATTTATACACATTCTCGCGAGATCTATCAGGGGTCATTGTAAGTTAAAGCGCGAACTGTTACGTGGCCAATGTTGTTATAATTCTCAGTATGTGAACACAGATCGAAAATGGAAAGATTTCTCACAAGTCAGCGTAAACGGCCGCGATCTCCAACGGAGCCGGTCAACCCTGTGTGTGTGTGTGTGTGTGTGTGTGTGTGTGTGTGTGTGTGTGTGTGTGTGTGTGTGTGTGTGTGTGTGTGTGTGTGTGTGTGTGTGTGTGTGTGTGTGTGTGTGTGTGTGTGTGTGTGTGTCTGTGTGTCTGTCTGTTTGCGGTGTGGTGATGAGGTTAAATGCCACAGCATGCCAGTTGAAACAGTGAACGATCGCTATTGTGTACGCTTAGGGTGTAATGGTATTATACACAAATATTTTACATTACAAACTTATTTTGGTTGTGCTTACCTTGCAAAGTAATGTTATAAGTGTCAAAGGAATGTTTTAATGTAAATATTAATGATAATATTGTAGCGTGTCCAAGTTAATAGTTATTTCAGTTATCAGATGTGCACAGTTTAGTACATTTGTAAAGTTATTTAGGCAATGTTGTTGGTGGGAGTTAGGGAGAGACCGCCCCTTCCAGGTATGTGTGTGCGTTTTCCGGTGTGTGTGTAGGGAGTACGAGACGGTAGGAGTTGTGTTCGAGTGTGGGGAAAAGTCATAATGAGTGTTATACTATTGATTGGCTCTGTAAGGCGTGGCTGTGGCCGTCAACACCATAAAATAAAGAGAACAGTTTCGACATTGAAGGCTCGTGATCTGTGATCTTGAATAGCGGTGAACGCTACAATATGAACAGGCTCGTGCTTGGCCCACTGGTATTGTTTGTTTATTTATTTTGAAAATTAACTAGCAACGCCGTGCTGTCATATAGCAACTGCTAAACTACTGCAGCAAAAAAATCGTGGCACCGCCCATGTCTGTGTCCCTTTGAAATGATTTCTGATAATCCATGAGCAATGAGATTGATAATCCATGTTTTTCCGTTTCTAGATATCAGAGCTAAAGTGTAGCTTCACTCTAATGCAAATGACATGCGCAAAGCCCCTACCTTTTTGTTTCACAATGAGTGTGTGTGGGGGACTCCCCCTTCGATTCTATTGGGTCTAACGGTCAGAAAGAGGTGTCAACCATCAAAATCGAGCAAGGGGGGCCAGAGATATGGAAAATCCACCCAAATGACCCCAGAAGTGGTTTCTTTTTGCTAAATCTCTCTAAAAGGGTCAAATGTCACTTGTTTTGCATCAATCTTGATACAGGGTACTTATTATATGTTGTACTTTGGATTCCTAAAGCTTTTAGTCTACCTTACATCATCCAAGGGTAGTTTTCACTATAAGTAAAAAAGAATTTTTGGACGGACACTATAATCTACAGTTTTTTACTATGTAAAATCTGAATTTTCTTTAAAATAAAAAACATCTATATTGATTCTGACTTTTCTACATCCAACTCACAGGTTTATCATTACTTGAGAAAAAAGATTATTAATTTAACCCTTTTAGAAGGGAAGATATGGTCATTTGTTCTGGGAATGTCATTTTCGAGCCTGAGACCTGAAAAACAGGCTCAGGGCTTAACAGGTTAAAAAAAACTAAAACTAAAAAACTATAATTTGTTGTAAAAATAATGTTAATAAAAAAACACTTGTCCAATGTTCAAGAAGCTGAAACAAATGCAAACACATTCATGATATTGTTAGTTTTGTGATGAACGGGTGATTATACTCCATTCATTATTTCCTTCTCAATACCGATGGAATATCTCTCAGCCTGTGGGCACTTGCACTTGGCATAAGCTTCACAAAACAGACACAACTCTCACTCTTGAGTGCACAGGGAATGACTGCACCCCATACTGAATCTGGACCCTCAGGATAATTAGTCCCTTAAGTAAAAGAAAGAAAACAACCCCTATCCTGAACCGGAAAAGTACATTTGAACACACACTCCTTTTTCAGCCTCCTACCAAGACAATGTGACTGAAAACAAACAATCTGATAAGTGTGTGGTTTTAGATGAATGCATAAAACTTACCTGCCACAACACTCAGATGAAAGGTGGAGTTACTACGTCCTAACCTGTTCTGGGCTCCACAGGAATAACTCCCACTGTGTTCAGCTCTGAAGTCAGTGATGTTGAAGATCTGTCCTGAAGCTTTTGGAGAGTCTTCATTCTCCTTGTACCAGGTGTAGTTAGCTGCTGGGT
Organism: Trematomus bernacchii; assembly: GCF_902827165.1. Classification (NCBI taxonomy): domain Eukaryota; kingdom Metazoa; phylum Chordata; class Actinopteri; order Perciformes; family Nototheniidae; genus Trematomus; species Trematomus bernacchii. Next base: position 16,974,419 of record NW_022987593.1, read on the forward strand.
TAGCATCACTGCTACAGGTCAGAGTCACTGAACTGCCCTCCTCTATCTCAGCAGAGGGACTCACTGACACAGAGGGGAGCTTTGGAGGATCTGGAGGAGATGTGTTTAAAGTTATTAACATTAAAGGGTAGATATAATGGCATCTTGCAAATATCCAGAGACACAAAGCAGGAAACGTTTTTCACAAACACAATGCAAAACATTTTAAAGCTTGGAGCATCTGGAGGAGATAACATGAACACATTTCACATTTAATTCCACAGTGGAAGATATTTTAATGAACAATAGTTTAATAAAACACAGAGTGGGTGGTTAACTTGATTCCATCCTTTATCAGAAGTCTAAACACTTTGAGGGAAAGTGTTAATCTTTATGTCATGGAAGAAGTTTCCTTCATAATTCTCCTTTATTCTTCTTTCTAGTATAGCATCCCTCGTAGCAAGATTATATTTTACCTATTTTAAAATCAAACAGAAAACCTAGAGCCCTGGTTCAGTGTCTTTGGACACTGCCATGTCTGCTGGCGACCTCTGGTGGGTAAATAGATAAATGAGTGCAATGATGATATATGTTATACTGTATGTTAATGTTATTATGTTAGTGGAAGACTTTGAGTAAACTCACACACTGAAGGAGAGGGGAAGTCCTCATATCCCTTCAAAGCACAGGAATAACTGTCTGCTGAACCATAACTGAAGTCTGCATAAGGAGATGTGTCTTCCTTCACTTCCTGTCCATTCTTAGACCAGATGTAGGAAGTTTGACCAGGTGAACAACTGCTGAGACACTGAAGGAGAGTAGACGATTGTGATCTGCTCACCTCCACCTGGAGATCTGAATAAAGGTACAAATATAAAAAATAAAGATCAATAATGTTCATGTATCAAAATTAAAATAAAATGTTAAATGTTTTAAAAGTACAATTTCAGATACCTGTGACGGACAAAGTGACTAGAGGACCCGAGTATGGAGCTTGGTTTGTTGTGAACCTGAACCAGTACTCAGCTGAGTCGCTCTCTCTCAGGTTTCTGATTCTCAGAGTGCAGATGCTGTTTCCACAGAGATCCTCTACACGACCTGAATACTCTGATTCTGTTTTCAGATCACCACCTTTCTTTTTAATGAACCAGAATGTTTTCTCTAATGTGTTAACATACCCATGCCATGTGGATGGGTATGTGAAGCTGCATCTTATCTCCACTGTTGATCCTTTCACTGCACAGATCTCAGTAGAAGAGTAAGTCACTCCCCAATCCTGACCCTGAACCACTGAAACACAGAGCACATCAGAAACTAGAATCAAAGTTAATCTATAAATTGTTGAGAAATTGCCTGATCAGTACTTTCAACAAAGAATGTAAAAATAAACATTTTACAAACGTTACTGGGATAGAGCAGAAAAACACATATGAATTCCTTCTTAGGCACTTTAAAACCAATGATACTCTTTGACTTTGTTGTTTCTTAATCAAACCAGGTAGAACAGAAGTCTACGCAAAAAGGGTACGTTCAGTTTGACACAAGATTGGAAAATGCCTTCATATAAATGAACAGTGAATGATTAGCGATCATATTAATTAGAATAGTGTGAGATTGTCTGAACAGTTCCCTCTCTGTTCGCTCTGTGGTCAGGTTGCTGCTGAGGTAAGTGTGAACAATAACAATAAATGCAGAGCACTGAGGCGTGAGCAGCTTCTGTCTGATATACAGATAAGAAAAAGAAGAAGACTGCTTTTAACTCAGAGTGTGAATATAACACTGAGGTCAGAGAGGAGAGAAGGAACTAGAAGGGTTTGGTGCAGAGGTATGATCGATAAGAGTTGAGTCAATATGTTATGACTTAGATTAAGAATATCTCTCTAAATCACTTAAACTTAATAAAAACAGAGCTGGAGATTCTTTAAGTCGTCTTAAGAAAAAAACTAAGCAAAATGTTTTCAGAGAGAGAGGATGGAACAGTTATGCATACACTATATTCTCTTTTTAACGCTTGAAAAAGTGATAAGCAAAGTGATATTGTATGCAGATGATTGGAGCAAAGGACAGTGGCAACGCACGACAAGATCTTCAGAAAATCCATCAAAAAAACTAGTAACGTCTTTGAGTTTCTACAATTCTACACACAAATACATTTAAAATGTTTCTGCTAGGTTTGCCTTTTACACAAATCCATCCCACTTATTTCCACATGTGACCTGATTTTACAAGTCCCACATTTCCCCAGAATCCCCTCTGTTCATGTGATGAATGTAAGTGTAGATGTACAGTACCTGACACAGAGAGCAGGAAGACAACTAATCCACTCGCTGCTGCAGTTAAACTCATAGCTGCTCCTCTCATCTCTGTGAGACTATAAAACATGTCAGATTAAATAATGTTCACAGGAGGTATACAGAATCAATACATCAAGAAACTGTTTCTACTTACAGTGAAGGAGGAACCATGTGTTGAAAGATGCCTTTCCTCTGAAGCAATGAGCAGAAGACGGATATCAGGCTGTTGGAAATAGATTTACTTCCTCTTAAGACGATTAATATGCATGATGAGCCGATTACCAGTAACACCCACTACACTGTTATGTTTTGTTGTAAAAAAATGAACTTTTCTTAAACAAAATAAACTATGGCTTATGTTTGTTTGTTGTTAATAATAGTTCATCTCTATGAGCACTGAGGAAGTCACACAGTCTGCAGGTGTAGTGAAGGAACAGGAAGGCATTAACCTGTGAAACCACGAGGCAGTTTTACTGAACAACATGAAGAGCACAGTATTCATTATAAGAGAGAATGGAAAATGGCATATAATTTCTCTTGGTTTGTTATACATCACACAGGCTCCGCCCTCTACTGGACTCTATGGGTACTACTCTCTATCATGCTATGCGTGCATTCACGCATAGCATAAACGTAGCCGGCCAATCAGGGCGAGCCTACCTGAATGCGCGCGCAGGCCCACAGTATATAAGCGGGTACGCCTCCCGACTCTCATCCTTTTTCTCTTCATCGAGCAGCAACAACTGAAGCTAAACGTAAAGAAGATAGATAGAAGAAAGTGAAAGAATATGCCACTCCTTGAACATCGGCCTTGCCCTACATGCCCTGGCTTAATTGCGGGCGCTGATCCCCACCGCTTGTGCTTCGAGTAGATCTCCCGGAGATGACGGGCGGTGGGAGGAAGTGTCCCGGCGGAGATGGCTTTCTCCACCCCGCCTCCTCCCTCTACTTTTGTGTTGAAAAATGCCTTCAATAAAAATGGTTGCATTTATCCCAGTCTTATGGCGCATTTCCACTACAGCGCGGAGCACGGTTTAAGCGTGCCGTGCCGTGCCCGGCCCGTTTTTGGTTGCGTTTCCACTAGGCGTAGTTCCGGCTAGCGGGTACTTTTTCACAGTTTTCTGGCTCTCCAAAATCGAGGTTCTGTCCGGGCCAACAACCGGGCTGAGTATGCTAAACTAGTGAGAGAATCTGAGAGTATCTGACCCCCACTGGACATAATGCGCTTATGTTTTTTACCATGCTCCTTAGGGACCCGGGAAACATGGTGCACAGAAAGCCCCATACAGGGCTGGAGGTTTACTCGGAAGGCTTCAGTAGAAGCTGCTGGGAGTCCCAGCAGCTTCTACTGAAGCCAGTCCCCAACTCCGGGGACTTCCGGCCGGGGACTTCGGGTGGCAGTATACGCCGTGAAGTTGTTTGCGGCCTGCCAGTAAACCCAAAGCAGAAGAAGACGAAGTGACGTCAGCGTAATCTTCCCTCAGGGAAAAGTACTCCGGTGTGAACGCGATTGGTACTTAGTGCCCTGGGGTACTGCCGGGGCACTAAGTACGACAAAGTACTGGTGTGAAAGCGGCTATTGTTGTAACCTTTAAGATGTGATGTCTTTCAAATGAAATGCCTGAATAGCTGTGCAGAGAGTGGACTCAGTTTACTGTCTGTTGACAGGGGTCTGTGTGCAGGTGAAGAACTGACCCTGGATCAGCACATGCTTCAGATTTCCTGCTGATGTGAAGCTTTGAAACTTTCTTTATAACCTCCTTTAGGAAACACTGGTGAAAATGCAACATTCGTCCGTTCACAGAAACAACCGATCGTGAACGAGAAATTATACCATGTTACGGCGCTTATAAAGCATTTTAAAACGTATACCTTAACTTGCCAAAGTGCTTTGTTTTGAACGTTCAACACTATAATAATCAAAAGGAGTAATATGAACGTTACTTTTTTACTGAAATTATCAAAAAAGGTCAACTTTTCTTAGTTTTTACTGAGCGGTGGGGGGTTTCTTAACCTTTTTTAAACATGTTTGAGTGGTGATATACACAGTGATAGATTAAGGCCTGACAAGTTTATAATAAATACAATTATATTTATTTTACAGACACACATTGATAACATCAGTTATCGTAAATACGTTGGATAGGGTAAATGCAGTCGGATTCTCTTGAAGCCCCGTCGTCTTTTCCTAAGTCCTTTTGAATTCTCCTATCCACTATTCCTTAACCCCTTGATGTTTCACACAGAAGTCCAGGAATAGTGGTTAGGAGAAAACGAGAGGAGTCACATTTTAACAATTACTAAGTCCGCCTACTATCACCTGAAGAATATAATTAGGATTAAAGGACTAATGTCACAGCAGGATTTGGAAAAACTTGTCCATGCTTTTATCTTCATTCAACTGGATAATGGTGTCTTTACAGGTCTCACTCACTTTTAAATCCAGGCTGTATAACTATTCATATCTCACACTGCACTGGAGCTTTTATTCATGTATTTTATACCTGTTATTTTATTATCTTTGCTTTTTAATAACTGTTTTTAAATGCCATTTTATAATGTGCTTCCGCTGCACTATTTCTTGATGTCTTTCATTTTTGTAAAGCACATTGAATGGCCTTAGCCGCGTTCACACCGGAGTACTTTTCACCGTACTTTTCGCGTTTAGTTCCGTTAGTACCCCTTACTGTATGTCGCGTTCACACCAAAAAGAGCACTTAATCTCGGGAACTTTTACCCCCATTTTTAGTGCCTGCTGAGAGATGGTACTTTCCTGGGGGAAAAAAGTGCCCCAGTTCTGATTGGCTGGGCGAATTGCAAATCACGCCCCGTACAACTCTGAAATGTTTTGTAGAGCCGCCATTTTATTATCCTGGCATTAGCATTATTAGAATTAGCATTCGCCCAGTGCACAAATGCAGAGAGACTAACTTATGGCAACACAAAATAAAACATGGGAGCGGTGGAGATGAGGCGGTGTCGGCGTTCCGGCGATTTACTCGGAAGGCTTCAGTAGAAGCTGCTGGGAGTCCCAGCAGCTTCGACTGAAGCCAGTCCCCAACTCCGGGGACTTCCGGCCGGGGACTCCGGGTGACAGTATACGCCGTGAAGTTGTTTGCGAACTGCCAGTAAACCCAAAGCAGAAGAAGACGAAGTGACGTCAGCGGCTCATTTGCGTAATCTTCCCTCAGGGAAAAGTACTCCGGTGTGAACGCGATCTGTACTAAATGCCCTGGGGTATTTAGTGCCGGGCACTGAGTGCCGGCACTAAATACGGCAAAGTACTTGAAAGGTGCTATATTAATAAACTTGCCTTGCCTTACAAAGCTTTATATAAACTGTCTATGATTATAAAGAGAGAAGAGACTCTGCAAAGGACAAACTCAATTTACAGTGAAATTAAAATATATTTGAGTTTATCATGTGCAGGAAGATAAACCAACACAGAAACAAAATGGTGAGCCTGTTGAAGGCCTCATAATAACATTTAAATATTGTCTTCAAGCTCGAATTACTTGTGTTTTGAGCAAATGTATTATCCAAAAATCTTACGCCTGGTAATATTTTTTATTTCATTCCAGAAGTCCTTTAGTTACTTTACAGATGTGGATGAATGATGTGAAATCTAATCAAGTGTTAAATCAGACTTTAGTTCCACCTGGAGTAAATTCACAAGCTACCCTGCAGTATACAAAGTCATTCAAACTAGCTGCACCTTTACCAGCTTTGAGAACACTTTCATGATCAATCATTATAAAACATATCATATATATTATTCTGAAATGGACCAATCTGCACAATGACTACTTTTACTGTCGCTACTTTCACTATATTTTGATGATAATACTTTTCTACTTTTACTTGAGTGACATTTTGAATGCAGGACTTTTACTGTAACAGAGTATTCCTACACTCTGGTACTTTTACTCAAGTACAACATCTGAGTACTTCTACTTATTACTCAAGTACAAGATCGGAGTACTTCTACTTTTACTCAAGTACAAGACCTGAGTAGGCTACTTCTACTTTTACTCAAGTACAACACCTGAGTACTTCTAAAAATTACTCAACTACAGGACCTGGGTACTTCTACTTTTACTCAAGTACAAGATCTGAGTACTTCTACTTTCACTCAAGTACAAGATCTGAGTACTTCTCTCTCCTCAGCAAAATAATTGATGTTCAAATTCGTTCTTGAATAAATAGAAAATACAACTTCCCTCTCCAGCCGCTAAGTGTCGCATCTGTGCCTGAGCTACATGGATCTACGTCATCAATAAGCGCCAACACACTCACGGGAAAAGCACCACGACCTTTCTTGCTGCTAACAGCCGGATTCTGTTAATCTAATGTGTATTTAAAATGCTTTAAGAGTAAATAAGGTGTGTTTGTGTGACAGTGAACAACAGAGCGGACATGTTTCGGTGCTCGGTGGTGTTTTGTGGAAGAGGAGCCGCTAAAAGGGTGAGTTTAACATTTAACCTGCAACACTGAGACAGTTTACACTCATTCTGTGCACATCTGATGCACCTACACTGCCTTCCAAACACATGCCATCAGCTTTTATATTATTGCTTTAATTCTGTCCTTCAGAAAATAGTTATTTTAACCGAGCTAAACAACAGTATAACTACTATTGCTGTCATCTGCACAGCCCTTCACTTAGAAATATAATACACTGTAGGCTACCAGAGAAGTACTCAGATCTTGTACTTGAGTACAAGTAGAAGTACTCAGATCTATGAATGTAGTGGAGAAAAAGTACACCATTTACCTCTGAATTGTAGTGGAGTAGAAGTACAAAGTAGCAAGGCATAGAAATTAAGTACAGTACTTGAGTAAATGTACCAAGTTACTTTACACTTCTGCTGTATTTTGTAATATATTGTCATATATTCATTGTCCTAAGTTTGTTGTTTTTCTTTTTTATATATTATATAGTTTTTTTTATTTATAATCGTTACCTTTATTAGTTTCTTACCTTCCCTTACAAGTTATGTTCTTAGTATGTTTATTTTTGCACCACCATAAACAAACACATTCCTTGTTTGTGTAAACGTACCTGGCCAAACACTTGATTCTGATTCTGATCTATCACTTAACACAATTGTTGCAGATTTTTTTGTAAACTAACCACTTGATTATTTATATTCAGGTTATTTATAAAAGCATTTATTAAATATGGAATCAGCTTATTAAATGTTCCATTTTATCGTTAATTAAATATTTTGTCATAAAAACATCACTCTTCATTTTGGTGACTTATGATGGAAATGTGTCTGGTTTTTCTCTGTATAAATATTTATCAAATATATTGGTGTCTTAAATACTTATTCAGATTTAAGTGCTGACTGACACGAGGTCTTACCTTTGTTGTGTAAATTACCCAGTAACATGTGCAATATAGGAAGGTTACATTACCTGCTAAATGTTAACAGATCAGCCTTTTACGTATTTGTGTTATTTAAAGTCACTAACTCAGAGTTTTCTGGTCCTCAGTTCGCCTCGTCGTTCTCCAGTGAGAGCGCTCTGCCTCCCAACCTGCTGCTGCCCACCAACCTGGTGGATCCTGCCAGGTTAAGTAAGTCAAACTTCTGTGAATACAACTAACTACTGAGAATATGTATAGTCAGGGACAGCCCTAACCTATAGACATAGCACATCCATAGAGAGGCGAAGTCCCGCCCATCTACTTCCGACCCATGGGACCTTATTTCGGAAAAAGTAAGTATTGAAGTCAATGGGGAGAGAAAGATTATCTTTCAATCCCATTTGAACTGTGCCATGAATTACACATATGATGTTTGTCATTCTTAAAAACTAATTTCCATGTTAAAAAAGTCGCAGTTTGTCGTAAAACTGTTGAAATATAAGACTATGAAAAATACGCAACTAGAAAGACTACAAATCCCGGTCCCGCATGCTGGCTCTTACGGAACCGACTAACTCCCCTTGTGTGTATGTACAGCTCTCAACATGCCCAGACTTGGAGTGATTTTCACCTCTTTTAATACTTTCCGCCTCATTCTAAAAGAAAGAAGTGAAATGTGCCAACGTGACGGCCGTCACATTTTAATTTTTTTGACTTCCAAAATTATCTTTTAAATTGACAAACATCATATGTGTAATTCGTGGCACAATTCAAATGGGATTGAAAGATAATCTTTCTCTCTCCATTGACTTCAATACATACTTTTTCCGAAATAAGGTCCCATGGAGGTCTACCGGAAAGGGAGGGACTTCGCCACTCTATTACTCTCTAAAGCAAGGAACGGTCATTTATATCGCTCATTTCCACACATACGCCAGTACTGAAATGTTAAAATCACACATAGTGCAAAAGGAACACATTACACAACTAAATGCATGTAAAGAAAAGTATGTGACGTGCTTTACAGGTTAAGATCTGACTCAACAGACCCGTCACAGTCGACCTGAGAGTTTCCGATGGTTCATCATGTAGCAGAAGACCAGACATGTATTTTGGCGCTGAACCATTCAGTGCTTTATAAACCAGAAGCAGTATTTTAAAGTCAATTCGTTGGCAAACAGGAAACCAGTGTAAAGACTTAAAAACTGGAGAGATGTGGTCCATCACTAGAATAACAGTATAGACAACAGAACAATAATAGACACATATTATAGGACAACAAGGAAACATACACACAGGTTCCCCTCCCATCTTTAAGCCACAAACAAACTACAGGACTTACAAACTTAAGTTGAACTCCTTCACAGCACACTGATGTCTCTTCTTCATTTTGTTATAATAGACTGTCTGCGTGCACAAACAAACTGCAGGACTCACAAACTTGAAAAACTCCTTGACACTACCCTCATGTATCTGCTCCTAAATCTAATTTTATTATTATTGACTGTCTGCGTGCATCGTGTCAAGGCAAGACAAGTTTATTTATACAGCACCTTTCAACACAAGGCAATTCAAAGTGCTTTACAAAAATGAAAGACATTAAGAGCATTAAGGAACATATTATGAAATGGCATTTAAAAACACTCATTTAAAGGCAAAGGTACATGAGTTAAAGTCACAGTGCAGTGTGAGATACACACATCTGAAATGTTTAGCTCTGACTCTCAATCATCGCTAACTTTTCAGCAGAAATAGTTTTCTTTGACCTCACTTTCTTTCTACTTTCTGTTGAAGATGTGTTTCTCTGACGGTGTTGTTTCCTCCTGCAGGGCGCGCCCCCCCCCCCCTCAGACTCGCCCCTCCCTCTCCTCAGCAGGTGTGATGCTGTGGTCCCTGCTCACCTGAGGCCCCTGCAGACGTGGGTGGAAACCCTGGAGCGTCTAGACGCCGAGCCGCTGGGTCTCACTGAGCTCCACCCCGACGTCTTCGCCGTGCATCCCAGGTAGAACTCACTTTGAAGGCTTTGATATCCAACTTTTCCTCAGGAGGGAATGTTCAGTTCCTTCCCTTAGATCCCTGTCAAAATGTGTCATCATTAGTTTCCTGTTATTGCGTCAAGTAAAAAAAACTCTGTACGCTTTATTGTAATCAAACGGCGTGTTATCAATCCCTTCTAATACTTCTACTTGATGTTTTACAACCTGTTCTATTAATCTATATACAGTCCTTCATCATTACACATCAGGGTGTCCGCTAGGATTTTTTCTTGCCGGTCAAATGTCCGGAAAGAATTTATTTTACCGGACAAATTTGAAACTTAACGGTCATGTTTCAATATAATAATAATAAGAATTGTGTAGCAGAGTTTCCGTTAGCAGGTAATTACCGCACTATGACCGGATATGCTGATGTTTAAAACTCAGTTAATGGGGTTCATTTTTATATCGCTTCACCTTCAACCCTGTTACACATATACATTTAGTTATTACTGTGCATCTGTCCTCCACAAATATTCATTATTATACAGAAATTGAGTTTGTTTGTTTTTCTCCTCAGGCTCGATATTCTCCATCAGGTTGAAATATGGCAGAAAAACTTTAAAAGAATCGTAAGTCACAGATTCACTTGTTTTGAATGTTCATATTGAATGTCATTCAAACCAGAACAGACCTCCCACAGAGCCTCTCACTAACAGCTGTTCTGTTCCCTCAGAGCTACGCACACACTAAGGTGAGGGGGGAGGTCAGAGGGGGAGGAAAGAAGCCGTGGAAGCAGAAGGGAAGTGGAAGAGCTCGGCATGGAAGCATCCGGTCGCCATTATGGAGAGGAGGTGACCGTCTTGGATTTATTAATCTGCTCTAAAATGTAATGTTTTCAAATATTGTGCAAACATCTTCAGATAATGGCCAGATATGCCAAAGAAAACATGTTTAGGTGACATCACTTTGTAACACTCGTGCTTCTATTGGCTAGCGCTCCAACACATTGTACATGATAGGTTAAGGGGGCGGGACATCTCTAAGCGGTTGACCAATCACAACAGAGCCGGCCAGCTAACCAATCAGAGCAGACTGGGCTCTGGTTTCAGACAGAGGGTGAAAAGAGGTGCTGCAGCACAGGCAGTATGAGAAAAATAAAGAGCTTTTTGAACATTAAAGCATGGAGACATGTAGAGACACTACATACTGATATACACCTGAACATCAGCAGGAGAGGACTCTTTAAAGTAGAGACACTACATACTGATATACACCTGAACATCAGCAGGAGAGGACTCTTTAAAGTAGAGACACTACATACTGATATACACCTGAACATCAGCAGGAGAGGACTCTTTAAAGTAGAGACACTACATACTGATATACACCTGAACATCAGCAGGAGAGGACTCTTTAAAGTAGAGACACTACATACTGATATACACCTGAACATCAGCAGGAGAGGACTCTTTAAAGTAGAGGCACTACATACTGATATACACCTGAACATCAGCAGAAGAGGACTCTTTAAAGTAGAGACACTACAGACTGATATACACCTGAACATCAGCAGGAGAGGACTCTTTAAAGTAGAGACACTACATACTGATATACACCTGAACATCAGCAGGAGAGGACTCTTTAAAGTAGAGACACTACATACTGATATAGACCTGAACATCAGCAGGAGAGGACTCTTTAAAGTAGAGACACTACATACTGATATACACCTGAAAATGAACATAATAGGGCCCTTTAAAATAAATATACGGCTTTCATCTTATCCTATTAATGATCTCATGTTTTCAAACACAGTGCTGTCATGAAGAACTTTACCTCAGAGAAACAACAGTCTGATCCGTTGCCTTTCCTGTTTCGCATCATTGGAGATGAACACCGTTGTATCCACAGGTTATAACCCGGTGTGAGTCTGATGGTTTGTGTGTTTCTCTTCAGGCGGCGTGGCTAACGGACCCCGAGGCCCCACCAGTTATTACTACATGCTGCCCATGAAGCTCCGAGTGCAGGGACTCAAAGTGGCTCTGAGCTCCAAGATGGCTCAGGTGAGGAAAATGTGTTCAAGAACAAGAACAACAAAACAGTATTGTGACATTTATTATTGAATTATAATGGCATACTATACTGTGAAATGTTCTATACCATACTAACACATTCTTGTTTTGAAGATGTTTTCTGAATGATTGGTTTTTAACTTTTTGTCTAGACATCATTTTGAGTTCTGTGCATTTCCAATATAATCATTTTCCTAATTGCAGATGAACTGAAAGCACAGTAAATACATGCTAATGTTATTTTAAGCGTGTCTTTCAGATTTAATAAACACAAATAATGTGTGATGATAAAATGTCAAAAAATATAAATTGTGTTTTTCTAGTATGTCAATAAGAACATGTCATTTCCATAGATATGTTTTTAAAAACTGAATTACTATTTATACTAAGCAGTAAATCAACGTTTAATGTCTTGGCTAGCAATTATTTTATCCATCAACCTGCATATTCTTAAAAATGTAAGTATTGTTTGCAAGAGATGACAAAAAACAACAAGAAACACAACAGCTGATTGTTTTTTCTAATATTTTCAGCTTTTTTCTTTTGCAGTGTTGCCCCCATGTTGAACTTGTATATATATATATGTTTGCAGGACTACCTGTACGTGGTGGACTCTCTGGACCTCCCCTCCCCCGACCCTCAGTACCTGCTGGACCTCATCAAACACAAACACTGGGGGGAGTCCGTGTTGATCGTAGACGTGTGAGTATCAACAGCGACTCCATCTTGAAAACACATTTCTTCTTGTGGTTCGTGCATCGCTGACCCTCCTGTTCTCTTTCAGAGGTGAAGAGTTCTCTGAGAACACCCTCCAGGCGACAGCTACCCTGAAGACAGTGAACATTATTCCTGCTATCGGTAAGTTATCCGCAGCATTATTAAAAAAGGCGATACAACTCACAAGCTTTCTTGCACGGAGCTGAAGTCTGAGAATAGTTACTGGACGTTTGATCTGAAGACATATCAACCAATAGATGCCAGAAAGCATATGGATGTCTGTGATGCCCACTGACTGTTGGCTTTGAAAACAAGACTTCAACAAGGAAACATGCGCCCATTTTTTTGTGACGTAACGACCAAATGGACCAATCCGTGGAGCTCCTCACACACACACACACACACACTCAGCCTTATCTTTTCTCAGCGGCACACACACTCACTCAGCCTTATCTTCTCAGGCTGTGAGTGTGTGGCGAACTGTGTGGCGAACAGCCTGGCTGTGAGTGAGTGAGTGTGTGTGTGTGCTCAGGCTGAGTTTCTCGCTGTCTCGTAGACCCCACGCAGCAACCAGGAAACGACACCAGTAACCCAGCTCACACTGTCCGCTCCTCGAGCAGCGAGCCCCGCAACGTCCCGCCAACACGGCACCCAGACCCCACGCAGCATTCTCATCTGTTTGTCATTACTGGTGTCATTTTCTGGTTGCTAACAAACGCCATTGTAACACATAATCACTGATGTTCCGCTGTAACGGTGGTGGACTCATCAGAACAGAGTGGGCGAGCTGACCAATCAGAGCACAGTGGGCTCACAGGGAGGGGGAGGGGGGGGGCAGGAGCTCCAACAAGGCATGTAGGACAGAGTGAATACACATACTATACAGAGATGCTGTATGAGAAACCAATGTGAGTTTGGAACATTGAACAATGTAAATCTATTCTAGTATACCTCAACAATGGAATTATGATCAGTAGAAATGGCCATGACAAGGGACCTTTACAAATGTGTGTTAATTTGGCATGAAGTAATTTACTTACACTTTTGTAGAAGGAACAAGGTATGCAAGTACAGATGAAGATGTTCTTAAAATACTTAAGATTAAAGGTCCTGCATTATCAGCTAAATGTACTTCAATATTTTAAAGAAACTAACCAACACATGTATGAGCATTTACATTTTTTTTTAAAAAGGTCTAGCCAATTTAAGTTACCTTGTGAAATACTGTTTAGATTAGTAGTGCATGATTAGTGTTTTTATATGTTCAAAGTATCTACTAGTAGTCGAATACAAATGATGCTTGTGAGTGTTGGCAGCTCATCCCTTAAAGCAGAAGCCTCAGAGTGATTATAATAAGGAGAAATAGGAAGGGTATATTTCAAGCTTGTTATGGAAATAAGTTATTGGGCTTTTTTCTTATCAACTAAGATTTGTTAGAAAATGTTTCCAACTTTAACTGACTGTATTTGAGAAGTGGGCTTATTAACGCATGAACACTGTGCGATATTTAAGAAGTACAAGACAAGTTTCATTTCCATATTCCATTATACTTTTAGAATTTGCTGAGGGCCGATTCAAAATGGTCCGTGGGCCGCATTTTGGACACCCCTGCTGTAAACAAATCAACTAGCAGGTGCTTTGTGTTCCTCAGGTCTGAACGTGCACAGCATGCTGAAACACGAAGCCCTCGTCCTGACTCTGAACGCCGTCAGGTTCCTGGAGGAGAAGCTGCTCTGGCACGACGTGCGCTTCTCGGCCCTGTACCCGTTCTCCCTGCCGTACTCTGACCTCCCATGAGACCCCACATCAACAGAAACTATTCATGTTTTCTTCATGTGTTTATTATGTCACACAAAAACAATAAATAATGCCAATTGTAATAAAAAAAGGTTGTATTAAAAGTATTTAAAAATCATCTGTAGCTGAATCTGTGAGGAAGAAGCCCGTTGGCTAAATCGTTTCTGATCTCCCATCGCAGAGCCGAGCGCTTCTTCTCCGTCGGCACCACGTAGGAGTTCGGAACAAAAACCCTCCGAGGTTTAGGCTGCAACACAACAACACTAAGTTTAGTTTTACATGAACTTGGATCCATTCTGAAATGTTCCAGTCCAGGGAAGACAATTTAGCTAAACTGATATTTATATCTAGTGTATTTGATTTGAGGTTCGATACAGCTGATCACACAATAGGTTTCTGGGCAAATATGATCACATTATATATAACACGTATTGCTGTAGTTACATACAGTAGGCTACGTTTGAAATGTTATCATTGCCAAACAGCAACATTCAACAACACATTTCCTACTTCACATGTGTCAAACTCAAGGCCCGGGGGCCAAATCAGGCCCTTGGTGGATTTAATTTCGGCCAGCAGGATAATTTCTAATTACTATTAGATCTGGCCCGCCGGTATATTGCACGCACACCTTCACTCCATCCTGAGGGTCTCCTCAGCTCAGAGCCTGACCCCAAACATTGATGAACTAGCACCCAAGATGAGATGCCAAGTATCTGGCTTGAGCTAGCATCACAGAGCAGCACACTGAGTTTACATGGATGTTTCCTTCTACACTTTCTTTCTCACGACAACAGGGCATGTTTGTTTTTTTCTTTGAGGGAAATAGTTTTGTTGAAGCTGTTGTTGGCCTGTGGAAAAATGTAATCATAAGAAATGACTCTGGAAAAGCTGCAGATAGAGCCATAAGAAATTAATGCAATTGATTATTTAATGTTTAATGTGGTTTTTAAAGGCAATAATTTAAGCTTTGTTAGTTCCAGGTTTAATATGTGCAATGAGTTCATTTCAATAAGTTCTGCAATAAACATTGAACCAGTCCGGCCCTCGACTAGCACCCATTTTTTACTTTTGGCCCACTGTGTATTTGAGTTTGACCCCCCCCCTGTCCTACATCATATAGCAGTCAAAGACTACAGGCCAGCCTTTGACAACTCATTTTGGCTCAACTTTGTTTTCCTAGAGCAGCTTTATAGAGAATGTTTGAGGAAATACTCACCGCTGGAGGTTGGTATGCAAGTTGCTCCTGAAAGCAAAACATGGGAAAGCTTCGTGAATAAACAAGTGATTCAGTATCTGGGTATTTCAATCTACAGCAGTGCATCATATTCTACATCATATGTGTGTAGCTTTGTCCTGTGAGAACCTCTTATCTCTACAAAGTCAACAATGCGATCTCCATCTAGAGAGGGTTTTTCAAAGTGCATTTAGTTCAACTGGGAACCCGTTGTCCTTCAGTAAATTAACCTACACTGGAGGGATATCATTTTTGAAACCTGAAAAGTCATTTAAGCTGTCGGATAAATGTAGTGGAGTATAAAGTACAATATGTATACAATATATGTAGTGGAGTAGAACAAGGATTAAGTTACATACGATGGAAATAATCAAGTACAAGTGGAATTAGTACGATAAAGAGTTGATTATTAATAAACTTTACTGTGGCTCCTTGTGTAACAATTACTAGACAGCCAACAGTTCTAACAAATAAAACATGTAAAAACTTGACCAAGAAAAGCAGAAAGGAAACATTTTAGTTTGGAAAAGTATGCATTTGTTAAAGGACACTGAAAGTAAATATTTGGTAACTTTCTGAGATACTTTTCATACCTTTATCTCCATGCGGATAGCTCTCCTGTCGCTCTCTCCTGGAAGCTTGAACATTTCCCAGAGCTGCTTATACTGGAAGTACCTGCAGAGGAGAGAGTCAGTGAGTCCACTATTGGCGCGTTTCCACTACACGGCCTCGCTCGGTATGGCTAGGCCTCGTTAGGACTGGCTCACTTTATGGCGCATTTCCATTACAGTTTAGGAACTGGGGTAGTATCTATAGTAACACAGTGTAGGCGGAGCCGTGACGTCATCTTCAATGAGAACCCCAGAAAAACAACACAGCCGTTAGCTGTTAGCACTCAGAGCTCACAGCTCCTCATATATGTTCAGAAACTAGACAAAAGTTAAACAAGTACAAACCACAGACTGCCTGTGTCATGGTGAATACAGTCGCTGCTTTATTTATGTCTGTATAGGCCGTTGTTGTGAGTGTGGACGGTCGGAGCATATACTGCGTTAGCTTAGCCAATCTCCATTTAGAAAACACGTATTTTAAAAGGTTTTTCGCCTGCCGTCTGTCTGCAGACTTGACAAAGCATTAATTCATGGTTTTTACTAACCGGTATCAGTATGTTGTTACTTCGGCATCATTTTGAAACGTGTATTACAATTAAATCACGGTCAAATATGTCCATCTTGTTGTAGTTGTAGCCCCCTTGCCAGCGATTCTCTCTCTAGTTTAGCATACTCAGCCCGACTCAGCCTCGTTGTCTCTGGCCCTAGACCCACGATTTTATGAGGCCAGAAAAACTGTGAATTAGGACCCGCCGGCCGGTACTAGGCCAAGTGGAAACGCAACCAAAGACGGGCCGCTGACGTCACAGCCCTCTTAAACCGTGCTCCGCGCTGTAGTGGAAACGCACCATATGAGACCAACATGAGTCTAACAGCCATAGAACATGTCTTAGTATCTCGTAGATGTGTTAAGTATCTTGTGTAATCCCTTTAGTATCTTGTGTAATCCCTTTAGTATCTTGTGTAATCCGTAAACAAAAGTAAATTGAGAATATTCTGACCGATATTGCAATTTCCAAACGGATACATGTGTATTTTATCATGTGTATAACTCACTTGGCTACCGGGTCCGTCTTCTTTATAGTTTGCTGATTCATCACGGGTCTGATGACTGAAACATCCCAACATATGATCAATTATAAAACAGTCATTAAAACATAAATATGAATTGGCACATTGTGTTTCTGTCGGCTTACAGGATTTGGGTTTGGGTCTGAGGTCACCGTCACTTTTAGCCCGAGTCTGTGCAAAATGAAACCACAATAAAGTCACATTTAGGGACAAATTAAGACGTTTTTTTTTAAAGAAACACAAACAGGCCTTGTTTGCCGTGTCATTCTGGGAGACTACATTACCCACCATGCCTCTGATGTAGGATTCGAAGGCACTCAGAGAGCCTTCCTCTATGTCTGAGCTCTGAGTTTCGCTCCGACCGCTGACGTCTTCGTTCTCCGTCTCAAAGTCTCTCTGAGACGACGGTGATAAACGCAGATCGGCCAGACGCTCATCCAGAAAGCTCGCTGCGTCTGACAAACAAACAAACAGAACATTTTAATATCATCAGCAGGATGTCCTTTAACCATTACATCTCCAGGGGGACGAAACAAATGTGTTCTTGAGTCGGCCTGGAATATTGAGACAGAAACTGTACCTTCGATGTTAGCTAAATGACTTTTCTATGACTTATCCTAAAGGGAAATGAGCTCATTAATACTAACTCGTCTTGATTTTAGTCAGGAAGTTTTGGTCAAACCTTTTGACCCTGTGCTGGTTACTCGCCGGTTAACTTTCTCCTAACATTTTCTGAATCAAACAGACTTGAATCATTAGTTTGAAGAAAGATAATATCATTTGACGGACACATCTTTGTAGACATTGTTATTTTAAGTTAAAAAGGGATGTGAAAATGTTAGTCGATTCTTATCCACTGAAGTTTAGGTGTATTTGTAATCCCAAAGTTTTCTATTTTCATACTTGATATAAAAAGTCACTGTATAGTATTTGTAAAGAAATGATTGGCTATTCAATAAATAAATACAATTAAAGTACGTCATAAAAATGTCTTAGTGTAGTACGTACAAAAATGTAGCAAATCAAAACGTACATTTGATTTGCAGCAAAAATATTATGTTTTCTTAATTATGGTAAATACGCTGTGTCTTCACTGTAGCAAAAATATAATTAAAAATTGTATTTTGACAATCATCCACTCGCCATTAAATAAATATTGAGCCTCTCACGATTTGAAAATCACAGCAGGAGTGATTGTTGTTCAGACATCAATTTTAACGACGTGATTTTCACAATGTTTCAGATAAACAGCCAGATTGCATTGATGTGTATGAACAGGTTTCTCTTTACCCCTCGTGTGTCTGAGGTTTCCCTCCCACTCCGCACACATCTCGTCATACGTCATCCGGCTGAAATCCACTTTAGAGTCGATAAACTTGATGTCTTTGTTGCTAGAAGACTCTTCCAGATCATCCGACTCTTCCGTAACACCCTGCTCTTCTTCCTCTTCTAGCCTTTCACTTTGTTTCTCTGCATCATCATCATCATCACTTCCATTTTTCATGTTATTCCCATCCAATCTGTCTCCATCTCCAGTGTTGTAACGTTGTTCCTCTGATTTTGTCACGTCATTGTCGATCGCCGCATGTAGATAATCTTCATATTTCTCCTCCTCTGCCTGGGCTTTATCTCCGTCTAGTTTCACCTCCACCTCTTTTTGCAAATCACCATTATTCCCAACGTTAGCTTCTGTCTCGGTGTCCGCTAACACACTCGGTGGATGAGTCTCGATGTCTTCTTCGTTGGTGGGTTCGATGTCAAACCCTCCGTCCTCTTCCTCGCCTCTCACCTCGGACAGATCTCCCCGACTGTCCTGATCGAACTCTGTGATTGTTTGGTCGTCTCTGAACTCTCCTCCCTCCTGATCCTCCGGTCTGTAGGTGCCGTAATCAGAGGTCATCAGACTTGGAGCTGGACTACCAGAGGAACAACTTTCTTCATCGTCATCCTCGTCACTTCCACCATAAAAACTCTCCCGATGGACATTGCCTTGATTGTTCAGTTGTGGCTTTTTCTCCTCTGAAGCCACGTGAAGAGAGTCCTTCGCATCGGCAATCTCTACCTTATTATCCTCCGACGTGTCATGGTGAGAGTCTTCTGTATCGTCAACAGGTCTGGAGTCCTTCTTGCCGATCCTTTGGTTTATCTGGTCCTCTTCCTCCTCTGAAGTCTCATGGTAAGAGTCCTCGACATCGCTAAAGGTGTCAGAGTCTTCCTCGCTCATCTCTTCCTCGTCTGAAGTCTCGTGGAAAGAGTCCTCTGCATCCACAACCGCTTTGGACACTTTCTTGCAAATCAGTCGCTTACTCTTCCCTTCTTTCTCCTGGTGAGACTCAACTGCATCGCCACAGGTTTCAGAGTCTTCCTCACTCAGGTCTAACTTTTCTCCCTTCTCAAAAGAATCCTGGAAAGATTCCTCTGCGTCGCCAACACTTTGGGACTCTTCCCTTACGATCACTCGCTTAAATGTATCCTCTCCCTCCTGGTGAGAGTCCTCTGCAGAGGCGACGACTTCAGAGTCTTCATCTTCCCACTCGGAGGATTCCTGGTAAGAGTCCTCTGCATGCCTGACCGATTTAGACTCTTCCTTGTCAATCACTCGCTCCATCTTTACCTCCTCTGAGGATTCTTGGTAAGAGTCCTCAGCGTCGCCAACACTTCCGTAGTCTTCCTCGCTCATCTCCTCTGAATCATCTGCATCGCCAACAAGTATGGACTCTTTCTCGACACCTCCTTTCTTAATCCCGACACAATCAGAGTCTTCCTCACGCTTTTCCACTTCCTCATGTTTCTCTGAGGAATCCTGGGAAGAGTCCTCTGCATGCCTGACAGATTTGGACACTTCCTTTCCGCTTGTCACTCTGTTAATCGTGTCCTCTTCCTCCTGGTACGTTTCCTCTTCATCACAAACAGGTTGGAAGTCTTCCTCGTTCTTCACCCTCTCAATCTCTTCCTCCTCAGAAGCCTCCTGGTGAGAGTGTTTTCCAGCAGGTTGGAAGTCTTCCTCATTCTTCACTCTCTCAATCTCTTCCTCCTGGTGGGAGTGTTTTGCAGCAGGTTGGAAGTCTTCCTCGCCGATCACTCGTTCCACTTTCTCCTCTTCGTCTTCCTCTCGCTCTCCATCGGACCAAAACGAGGAGTTGAGAGAGTTCTTGTCGTCGCTGCTCTCGTCTTCCCACCGAGTGCCGTACACTTTGTACATGTTTCCCTCCCGGTGAGGAGAGTTGGTGTGTGGAGGCTTAGCAGAGGAGCTAAGAGGATTACGCTTCTTCTCCCTCAACAGCTCCAACTGCTGGTGGCTGAAGGGATTACACCCTGCGTCTTTTGGGTTTATTCCTTTTATTCCAGTCCATTTGATTTAAGATGACCCAGGGATTTAGTATTTACTCATTTACTACCACGACACCTTAAATAGTTTGTACTTTAACTACTTTCTGTTGTTGTTTGTTGACGTACTTCTCATCTGCTTTTATAAATGTATTTATCATGGGTTTGTCCTTTTTTGCATTTAATACACACGTTTACACCTTGTTCTTAATATGTTAGCCTACTTATTTTACATTTGACTTTTATCTGCCGCTTCCCTCAGTTGTAAATGTATACGTTGTATTTCACTAGTTAGGAAGGAATTACAAATATTTCTGAGTTTTATTTGTTTTCATGTTACCATTAAATAATTCCTTCTTTTGGAAAAATAAAGATTTGATTTGTGAAATATCTACTTTACTACATGTATAAATAACCTTTAGATTTCCATCAAAATAGATATTAAATAACATTTTGATTGAAGT
The DNA here is from genome assembly GCF_902827165.1 of Trematomus bernacchii. Taxonomy (NCBI): domain Eukaryota; kingdom Metazoa; phylum Chordata; class Actinopteri; order Perciformes; family Nototheniidae; genus Trematomus; species Trematomus bernacchii. The sequence continues at coordinate 16,995,338 of NW_022987593.1, forward strand.
CTGTTTTACCTGAGTCTTCACTGTAGATCGATTCATCGCAGACGAGCGATTGTCCTTTATGTTTCCTAGAGATGGGAAAAAATACATTAAACGTATGATTAGAATTCATTAAATATGTCACTAAAATGTCATTATATATTCAAATATACAATTGAAAAGTCATGTTATACAATTAATAAAACAAATGTTTAAAAAAGTAAATACATGTCATAGTACAGCATGTCATTAAAAAGTATTCAAATAAGGCAAAAAGTCGCAGTTTTGCCATGTGCTATTTATATTTGAACATGGTCAGGTGTTGCTTAGACTTTTATGACATTTGTTGATTCTTCTTTCCAGTCCTTACAAAAATTATATATTTCATTGATCTCTATTTTTTTTATAGATGTAATGACAAACATAATCAATTTGGAAATAACTAAATAATGTCTGAAACACATATTAACCCAAATTACCTGAGGACTTTTCTCTTGATGAAGTGTCCCCTGTGGGAGTCGGGGGTGGAGGAGAGGCTGTCAGTGAGGGGGGGGTGGAGGTTGTCAGAGAGGAGGGGGTGGAGGGTCTCGTCAGGATCCTCCTCCTCCTGCAGCCGACCCGGAGCTCCTGCGGGCCGCCGGGGGTTCAGAGACACCGAGTGCTGAGCGTAAGAATCACTGCAGCCCTGTCGGAGGTCTCTGTTCTCACAGGTGGTCAGAACCTGGGGGAAATATACACAGAAATGTATTTATCACATGTGATTACCTCTACTACTAGACAGACAGACAGACAGACAGACAGACAGATAGATATATAGACAGACAGAAAGATAGATATATAGATAGACAGACAGACAGACACATAGATAGACAGACAGACACATAGATAGACAGACAGACAGACACATAGATAGACAGACAAACATACAGACAGACACATAGATAGACAGACAAACATACAGACAGACACATAGATAGATGGACAGACAGACATACAGACAGACAGACACATAGATAGACAGACACATAGATAGATGGACAGACAGACACATAGATAGACAGACACATAGATAGATGGACAGACAGACACATAGATAGATGGACAGACACATCGATAGACAGACACATAGATAGATGGACAGACAGACACATAGATAGATGGACAGACAGACACATAGATAGACAGACACATAGATAGATGGACAGACAGACATACAGACACATAGATAGACAGACACATAGATAGATGGACAGACAGACATACAGACACATAGATAGACAGACAGACAGACAGACACATAGATAGACAGACAGACAGACTGATAGACAGACATATATAGATATATATAGATAGATAGACAGACAGACAGACACACATCTAAATGTTACTCTTGTCTCCATTTTTATTTTGTTAAAAAATAAAACAAACCCTCCCATGATATATACTATCATAGAATTCATAGTACTCACATCACGTTAGGATATACTGTATTCTTATTTTAAAAATCACACAGATGGTGAGAAACAGACAGGGTTGCTGTTTCTCACCGTCCCGAAGTATACAAATATACAGGATACGTAGATATTTGTACATACAAACAAACCTGTACACCCACTTATATATATGCACATACATATTACCCACATTTACACACTATGGGAATATTACAGAATATAAAAGTGTTCTTGAATGTTATAAGAGTATTGTAAACACTCACCTGTCTGTCATGTTCTGCTTGTCCAGGATGTAAGAAGAATCCTTCCCTGGAGTCTTTAAAGTGGCAATTACTGACTGTGAAGACAATCAATTCACCAATTAACATTCATTTTTTGTTTGTGGCAAACCTTAAGATTTTATACTCGATTGCTGCCCTTTTTGTTTGTTTAGAGAGCAGGTTTGTAAAAGTACAGATGTTGTGATTATAATCCCACAGTGAGATAATAATAATTCATTTATTTTATATAGGCGCCTTTCAAGGCTCTCAAGGTCGCCGTACAAACACATCAAAAACAAGATACACAATACATAACACCAGCATAAGAGACATAAACAATGCAGTATATAAATCAATCAAATAAATAAAACAGAGGATGTGTGATGGATAATGATCAGGGTGGATATGCGAGTGTGAAGAGATGTGTTTTGAGACGTGATTTGAAAATGGGGAGAGAGTCAGTGTTGCGGATGTCAGGTGGGAGGGAGTTCCAGAGGCGGGGTGCAGAGCGGCTGAAGGCTCTAGACCCCATGGTGGTTAAACGGAAGGGGGGTGCAGTGAGGTGGAGGGAAGCAGAAGACCTTTAAGAGATAAGAGCTCGGACCTTTCTCTTTGGTGAAGGCAGGAGGACTCGGCTGTGAAGTGGAGGGGTTCATCTGAGGGGAGGGGGCCAGAGTCTTCCATTCTCCATGTCGGACTAGTTCATCAAGATCTGACATGACACAAAGAAGAATGTAAACCTTTAAACCAGTTAAAACATGGACATCATCAATGTCAAACTTTTTCCTCCAATGTCCTATATCTTTTGTTGAGATGAAGACAAGTGTTCATGTTAATCAGACAATGGTTTATTGACCAATATTCTACATTCAAAACATTTGATACAACATTATTAAATACGTTTCATGTATGTTTCAGAGTCTAACCTTGCTTGAATTCACGCAGTCTGTGTTTCGGTATGTTTTTGTATCCCAGGGCCGCCAGCTGATGTTGAATTTCTTCTTCTGAGAAATCCAGGTGGTCCATGATGTGATCCGTTTCAAGTCAAGGAGGAAGCACCAAATCTAAAAAGGGTAAAAATAATATGCAAACAATGTAAATGAGATTTGAAGAATTGAAAGAAGAATGAACGTGCTTGGCCATTCTTCAAGAGCTCGATCAATCATGAGGTAAATGAATAGTAGTGTAACTAAATTGTATTTCTTGCTAATCCAAATGAATAGTAACTAATAATATAGTGTGTTTAACACTTTATTAGCTGCTATTTCAAGTTAATACAGTAGGTTGCAGGGATGTGAAGTAACTAAGGACATTTACTTAAGGTCCATTTTGAGATACTATTACTGTACTTGAGTATTTCCATGTTATGCTACTTTATACTTCGACTCCACTACATCTAAAAGGGGAAATAATGCAATGTTACTCCACTACATTTATTCAACAGCTTTAGCTTTAACCAAAATGCATCTCCTAAAAATAAACTAGTCAGAATTGTCAAAGCATTAATTCATGGTTTTTACTAACCGGTATCAGTATGTTGTTACTTCGGCATCATTTTGAAACGTGTATTACAATTAAATCACGGTAAAATTGTTTTGATTTTGTTGTAGTTGTAGCCCACTAGCCATTTCGTCTTGTTTGAATGATGCGAGTAAACACCGCTGACAGCCGCGGTGAAACTCGAGCGTCGATGCATCGCGTCCGATACTCTACACTTTATCAGTTGCTATTTCAAAACAATAACATAAGTTGTGACTGCGAATTTCCCAGTAGAAGAAAGCATTTTACGTAACCGTACATGTGTGTTTTATAGCTGTAATTGTGTTGTTAATAATGAAGACAACCCTTAAGTGACAGCGTTTCTAAAGAGGATTTGTTTGTATTTATTCCGGACCGGTAGCTAGCTAGGCTAGCAGTTAGCATTCATTAATACAGTGAATATAAACACATTTTAAGAAGTAAAACACGTTTGAAAGGTATGTTTCTCACCTGCACTGGAGTCGGTTCGCTGCTATAGTTCATCCATCACGATAACATCACTGGAAAGTGTATTAGTTGTTAGTTTCGTGCTATTGTTTACAGGTCGGACCGCAGCTCCAAGACAACAACGTCAGCCGTTAACTTTAAAAACGACGCCTCCTGCGCACCACTTCCGGTATTTCTCTTCTTCGGTGTACTTATTCATTCAAGTTCTCGCGCCACCTAACGGTGATAGAGTGTAGTGCAGCAGGAGCAGTTTTGCCCTTTAATCAGGTGAGGAAAGTATCAGTACCACAAATGTAAATATACTCAATTATCATTGAAAGTCTTTCATTGAAAATGTACCTTAAGTAAAAATATGAGTTGCTGATGATAGATCAGCTTGCCTACTCTTCTTTGGGTCTGATAAACAATATATAAAACAAACAAATAATAACACATTAACAAAATAAGGATAAAAGTCCATCCCAGTGTGTCAAAGAACGAGAAGATGTTTTAATCTCCTCTTCCTCCTCCTCCTCTTCCTCTTCCTCTTCCTCTTCCTTCTCCTCCTCCTCCTCCTCCTCCTCCTCCTCCTCCTCCTCCTCCTCCTCCTCAGCTTCTCATGAATAATCAGTATTCCTAGCTCTCCTCCCAGCAGACGGTGGGTGTTTTCAGTCTTTCAGGTGAACCGTGAGCCCTTTTCTAATCTGGGAAAAAGGGAATTTTCTCCTCTCCCTCCGGCCTGGGAAGACCATGACTCTCTCCAGGATCTACCGAGAGTCTCTGCTGGTGATTTTACTGCAAATCGTGCTGATCTGCTCGGCTCAGGTGAGAAACAGCTGCTCTTTATATTCCTGAAATACTCCTAAAGGTACTTATAGAAAGTCTGTGGTGCTCAGTGGAGCGAATTGTACTTTATTGTGTTTCAAAGATAATTGTATGAAGAAAAAAGGTGTATATTTGAACTGTTACTGATATTGTTTTGATCTCTTATTGAAGCATATTTTATATTCTTCTGGCACTTTCTGCTTATCTGTTTAATGTAGCACTATAATGACTAGACTTTATCGTAATAATGTGCATATGTTTAATTATTTTTGAACATATTTTTGGTATTTTTTATGATATTGATCCATGAAAACGTACTGTGTGTTTTTCTGAAGTGACACACTAATACTTGCATTTTTATCAAATATTTTTGAATCCCTTTCTCAGGGACTCAAGAGTTCTGTAAATACTTTATTGTTTTGGTATTGGATTTTATTTGACAGTGTGTAATTATATTGTGTGAGACATGGATACAACCCCCTCCCCTTTATCTTGTAACTCCCTTTTTAAAATATATATCCTGAATCCATACCAGGTCAATATCACTCTTTATTTGTCATGATATATTCCACTTTATTTGTTTGTAATGTTGAAAGTGAGTAAACTTAAGGTGTTTTTTTTTTCAAAATCTTGAAATATATGCCAACAAAACCAGCATTTTTTACAAAATACGTTCATTATTTTCTGATTGTTTTTCTAAAAATGGTCCATACTGTGGTCCATTCATCCCAGTGCACCGATCAGCAGTAATCCGAACACATGCAGATACTTACGTGTAATGTGAGAATAATGTGAGCGCAGGTTCAGTTTCGTGACCTTTCCCCTCACATCACCCGAACAATGAGGCTCTGTTCGGCCGCCCTTCAAACCAGCAGCAGAAACATGGATGATATTAAGAGATGGATTTCAGTCAGAAAAAAGTGAAAACTGATTTTCTTTTTTTTGTCTGTGTTTGTTTTCCAGAGGGGCCCGGTCGGTCCCCGAGGCTCCCTGGGGCCGCCCGGAGTAGCAGGCGTACCCGGAGTGGACGCCATTGATGTGAGTCAACGGGGAAACTTTCATGATGGAGCTGTTATTTCTGTCTTAATCAGATCAGAAAACAACAGGTTTTTGTATTGTTTTGCACAAAAAACTGAAAAAGCAGCAGCTTGTTTTAACAATGAGGCCTTTTTGGTCGTCACATGACTTCATCCTGTTTTACACTTTCAACCCCAATTCTAATCTCAGATTATTTGACTGAGCCAAATGTAGCTCAAACAGAGCAGCTGTTGTTACAGCAAAATGATTTTGTTATCCAATTTTAAAAAAGGACCATAGCCAGATGTCATGGGTTCAAGGTCCCCCATAATGCACCAAGACATTATTTGATGGTCTTAATGCTGATTCAAAGCCCTCTTCACCTAAAATCCTGAATCCTTTAAAAAATCAAGATATGTTGAGTCAGTTTATAAAATAACCTTATTATGTATGATTTTCTTTCAATTCTAGAATTGTACACATACCAGGTTCGAAGACCCCCCATACATTGTTCAATATATGCAAGGATTGTAAGATTTTAAAATGTAACATGTACTTCTTACTGGCATTGGATATTAGCTTTAGCATTATACATGTGTACAGTATATGGGACACTGCATCTGCAACAGACTGTCAATATGTCACTGTACTTGACCTTTATAAATAAACATATTAATCAAAAACATTTCCAGAGTAATATACAAAAAGGACATGACTCCAGTGTCCTCAGTGCACTGTCCTGTCCCACAACAATACAAACCTCTTAAATATTACAAAAAATCCACAATTTAAATAACTTCTTTATATTTAATGTATGTTCTTCCTGTGTCTTCAGGGCGACAGAGGAGAAGACAACACAGTGACCGGCGGACCAGTGAGTGGACTTTTGATTCCTCTTTCCTCTTTCCTCTTTCCTCTTTCCTCTTTCCGCTTTCCTCTTTCCTCTTTCCTCTTTCCTCGTTCCTCTTTCCTCATGCAGAGATGTGTGATGGATCAGAAACCATCAGAGTTAGAGAGGTGAACTTCTAACTTCTAATTTCTGCTTCTGCTTGCAGGGCCCGGACGGAGATAACGGAAAAGACGGAGCTGCAGGAGCTGCAGGACTCCCAGGCGCAGACGTGAGTCCGACATCACGTTAAACACAGAAGAGTTTCTTTGGGTTGTGGCTGGTTTAGTATTCAAGCCCCACACTCATTTCACAGCCACTCTGTCATCCACTAGTGGCTGTTTCCCAGTGATGAGAAAAACAATGCATGAGAGCAATGATGCAAAGTCCATTTACTCAAGTACTGTCCTTAAGTACTATTTTGTCATACTTGTACTTGAGTATATCTAATTTATGATGCATAAACTTCTAATTTCACTCCATTTTAGTGGCACATATTGTAGTTTTTACTCCTCTATTTACTTTGTACGTGTAAAAAACGCATACAAAATTATAACACGCCAATATGTTACAAAGTAAACCTTTAGTAAATTGGCCCCACATTGCAAAAATACAACATTGAAATGCCCCTACATGTATTTCTTAGTGATACAAGCAAGATGATATACTATTCTATTATATAATACTATGAAAAGAGCCATTTTGCCTTCTGGGTATTTTCAAATGAAATACTTTTGCTCACTTTGCACACATTAATTAACATTTTCAATGCTGGACTTTTACTTAAAATAGAGTACTTAAAGCCTGTAGTCTATCTACTTCTACCTAAATAGTAGTAGTAGTACTTCTTCCCCTCCTGCATGAGTTTCCCTCTGCGCTGCGGGTTAAACTCTCCAACAAGAGGATGTATTGAATCTCTGTAAGATCTGAGCCGGTCAGATCTGCTGCTGTGGGAGCAGTTTGTCTTGGCTTCAAACTGAGTGAAAAGAAAACACGTTGAATAAATCAATCTGGGCTATTTAAGGGTAGTCTCCAGTTGCTTCCTGACAGAAACAGGGGTCTTTTTGTGTGAGACGGAGGGGGATCGGCTGCCCAGAGAGAGAGGCCGTATGCTGGGTGTGTGGAGCAGAAAGGGCTCAGTGTGTCTGAGATGCTGCGGAGAACAGACTGCAGATTCAGAGCTTCATGAGGATTCAAACTGAGAAAAGGAACCAGCATGTGGACCAAGATGCACAATCACACTTTGAGGGAAGAGTGGGAGAGAGTTTCTACACCTCCAGAGGCATAAGAGAGACCAGTATGCAGGGGTTTTGGTATAAAATGAACTTGGCGTCTACTCTCATCTGAGGAGGGTCTACTTTGTTGCCATCATTGGCTGATGTCAAGTTGTAGGCGTCTTCTGTTTCCTTCCCCTGTCCATGTCTAGAGTGTTTAGAGAGTTATTATGCAGCAGTTAGGTGAAAGGCAGAGGTGGGAGAAGTACTCAGATCTTGTACTTGAGTAAAAGTAGAAGTACTCAGATCTTGTACTTGAGTAAAAGTAGAAGTACTCAGATCTTGTACTTGAGTAAAAGTAGAAGTACTCAGGTCTTGTTCTTGAGTAAAATTAGAAGTACTCAGATGTTGTACTTGAGTAAAAGTAGAAGTACTCAGATCTTGTACTTGAGTAAAATTAGAAGTACTCAGATCTTGTACTTGAGTCAAAGTAGAAGTACCAGAGTGTAGGAATACTCTGTTACAGTAAAAGTCCTGCATTCAAAATGTTACTCAAGTAAAAGTATAAAAGTATTATCATCAAAATATAGTTAAAGTAGCGACAGTAAAAGTAGTCATAGTGCAGATTGGTCCATTTCAGAATAATATATATATATATGTTTTATAATGATTGATCATGAAAGTGTTCTCAAAGCTGGTAAAGGTGCAGCTAGTTTGAATGACTTTGTATACTGCAGGGTAGCTTGTGAATTTACTCCAGGTGGAACTGAAGTCTGATTTAAGAGTACTTAGTTACTTCCCACCTCTGGTGAAGGGAGGAGCGAAAGAATAGTAGGAACACCACACCTCGCGGTCTCTGGAGAATCAGGGGAAGCAGAGGACGTTTTATACATTTCATAGAAGAGTTATTCTGATCATTCATGTCTTGGTTTATAAGATCTGTCAAAATCATAATGACATATTTCTCCTCTTGCTTGCAGTGATATTTATTAGCCTACATTGTTTAGCTGTGAGTTGCAGAGTTTTGGAGATATCAGCTAAGAGATGACTGCCTTCTCTTGAATGTATTGGTCTAAGAAAACACTCAAAGCAGCAGAACGTAGTTTAGAAACTGTGTGACTGTCTGATACTTTGTGGATTTGTAGGCTGCGTTTTTGGAATGGTCCCAGAAATCCCTTAACTTAGTGAAGGACCAAACTACAAAAATAAGAGCAAAATTGTGATAAATAAACGTTTTCCTATACGTTGTTTACATGCTAGTTCAGTTAAACCTGTCCATGATGTTTGGATTTAACCCTTTCAACGCAGATGTAGTTATGTATTCAACTTCTGCAGGCAGGAATCTGTCAAATACTGTGTTAATTTCTCTCTTATACAGTAAACATTAACATATGTGAAGTTATGAGACACTAAACTTGAATGTCAGATGTCAGGGTCTGCATTTATTTGCACCAAGATCACCAGTGTCAACATTAGCATTTTTACATTTGGTTCTTTAATCAAACTGATCTTATATCAGTCAAATGTAGAGAGTATTAAGAATACGTTTGTCATTAACATATTGCAGGTAATCTCAAGACCACTAGCCCATTGCATAATATAACTGGTTGCAACTTTCTCAGAAAACTCTCTTTTAAACTTCAGCAATACACCTGCTAAGTGTCTTTTCAGGTGAATGTTAGTCAAGAAAAACTAATGTGACTCACATGCAGACATACAGAGACAGCCTCTATTAAAGCAACATACACGTCTGAGCCAGGAGTGTTAAGCATTTAGCATTTCTGATGTGTTCATTATTATTTTAAAAAAATCACATTCTAGTGCTTTTGAATATACATGTAGGGACCAGGAGTGCTAACCAACCCACAAAGTAGGGCTGCTCGATTATGGCAAAAATCATAATCTCGATTATTTGGGTCAATAATTGATATCACGATTATTAAAAACGATTATCCATTTACTTTGAAAACATCAATTTATTGGAGAAAAAAAAAGGTGTAGTATGTTTTTAACAGTTGATTACCCTGAACTTTAAGTATAATTCAATTGAAAAACCAATAAAAAAAATAATATATATATATTTTTTAAATAAATAATAATTAAAAATAATAAATAATCGTTTTATTTCGATTATGTTGTTTTCATAATCGTTGCAAGCCAACATCGTAATTGCGATTAAAATACGATTAATTGAGCAGTCCTACCATAAAGTGTTATATTGTCCGTTTTCTGTGGGCTTTTTGTGGGTTGCTTCGGTCAGAAACGTCCATACTATGTCACATGAAGGCTCATTACAATGATACTTCACACACAGCTTGTAAACCATCACCACAAAGATGCTCCATATTTGTCTGACGATCCAATCAGAACTCTTTCATCAGGTGGTCTTGCGTTTGGACAGAGCGTTTCTGACGGATGGTTCATAAAGATTTATTTAGACAGGAAATAGGAGGAAATTCATGTTTTCTTTTAACATTGAAGCATGTAATGTTCTACCAGAAACCCAACATAAAGGTGTGAACCTGAAGGTGTCCTCTTTAAATGCGTTGTGTCTCCTCTGCAGGGACCGGTTGGACCTTCTGGAGATCCAGCAGCAGTCGGGCCAAACGGACCAAAAGTACGTTCATTATCAACATATTTTAATTATTTGTTTGATCTTTTCTGTTAAAATGTAAGCTCTACATCTAACACCCTGTCTGCAGAGATGCACATCCTTTTGTATGGCCACACCTCTGTGCATATGTGTTTATAGAAGAACATATTTCTCTTCCTTTTTTAATATTTCTGGTATTACATTTGACATTTATTTTCTTATTTGTTTTCAGGGAGATGCTGGAGCTCAAGGGCCTCCTGGAGAGCTTGTAAGTACAAATATTACCTGAAGTACATTTATGTTTTAATGATATACACATTCAATCGATCAGTAGTTCAGATTATGTATGAAACTGTGAGAGAGTGAATATTAGCTGCTTAGATGTTAGGATACAAAGTCCGGATAAAATGTTAAAAGATATGATTTGTGCTTAACTCTATAACTTACAAAATACTTAATGAAGAAATGACATGATTTGGAGAAAAATGTCATTAGTCTTTGTTTCATATTTCTGTATATTATTGTTATTCTGATGACCTCTATATGATCACTAAAATAATAACTAAAAGTGATTTTCTGATATTTAAAGACAGCATATGTTGTTAGTTGCAAATGTTTGCTTAGCTATGAATGTATTCTAGTCTGCACAGCCTAAAGAATTGGCTGCATTTCAATATTTCTTTTGAGGACCAACGACAATTTGACATCAACACTACTGTTTATATATTTCTGTCCAAAAGTCTAAGTCTAATAATCACTGATTTCTCTCTCACAGGGCGTAGGACCTGATGGGCTGGATGTGAGTACAAACACAATACAAAATATCGCACTCTATACACAACTATAATATACAGTAAGGGTAAACACATTTATAGTTAAGGTAAGTATTTACTTTTGTATAAACTTTAAAATCATTAAAGCATTTTCACACTGTGTATTTTCACTTAAGTACAAGATCAAAAAATGTCTTCCACCATGTTAGGAGTAGATTAATATTTGTAATGAGATGTATGTACAAACTATGCTTTTGTTGCAGAGTTTTAGAGGCTTCACGTTCTTCTGTTTTGTTTACAGGGTATTCCAGGTACAGACGGGCTACCAGGTGAATTGGGCAAAGTTGGACCAGGCGTAAGTACACTTATTATTTTAGTGTATACAGTTTTAAATCGTATTATCGCTAATATTCGTCATGTTTACAAATGAAAAATGACAACCATTAGTAATACATCTATTTCTAAATGTCCTCAGGATGTTGGAGAATAACAGAATATATCAATAATATGTATATTTAAGGGTAGCTGCTGCTGATGCTGCATTAAGATTTAAGATCATTGTCCTAATGCTGTATTTATAAATACTTTTTTCTGTCTTTCACAGGGAGCGAGAGGAAAGAGAGGTCAAGTTGGTCTTTCTGGTGCTGCTGGGCCGCGGGTAAATATCACAGCTTCTGTCTCTATTTCTGTTTTTTACTATCTGTGAGGCTGATATAGTTAAGGGTGGTGGGTTATATTACATTTTAAAATGGCTGGGCATCTCCTAATGAGAGGGTGCACCACTGTGGTTTGTTAGATGGTTGGGGAGAAGGGTGGCAACACATTTTTAGGGTAATGTGTTTTTTTGGATAAAGGAACAAAAGGAAACTACATTAGTGATATGAAGTCTCTTTGAGCTCACGACACATTCTGTTTTTGTTCCAGGGTCTTCCAGGCGTGTATAATGGAGAGGACCTGGTAAGTTTGATCCCACAACAGATCCATTTATGATCATTTATAAAACACTGCTCTCTGCCTTAAGAAGATACAATTACTTGACTTGAATGATGACTGGACTCAAGTAAATGTCGGTATAAAACACAGACTATAAAGACACATAGGCCTAGCTGACTATCTTACATAGTGTGCAAGGTGAAAGCATCTTCCATTTTGAATACAAAACCATACTTTAAGGGATCTTGTTTTGGACAATATTCCATTATTGCTGGGTTGTTATCCAACTCAAAGCCAGACTGATGTGTTCAAGTGCTCGTGGAAAGCTCAGACATCTGAAACTCAACCAGCAACTAACTTAAATCAAGAACATTGCAATATTGACTGAACTTTAACTAACTTCAAGTCGACAACAACATACATTTCATAGCTGAACTGACTACCCTTTCCATGATTAAACAACAATAAAGTAAAAGCAATCTGCGGTAAAGATGCATCTTTAGAAACATGTGTTCCTACAGTTAGCTCAGTAAAGTCACAGTTAGCTCAGTAAGGTCACAGTCTCAGTAAAGTCACAGTTAGCTCAGTAAAGTCACAGTTAGCTCAGTAAAGTCAATGTTAGCTCAGTAAGGTCACAGTTAGCTCAGTAAGGTTAGCTCAGTAAGGTCACAGTTAGCTCAGTAAGGTCACAGTTAGCTCAGTAAGGTCAGTGTTAGGTCAGTAAGGTCACATTTAGCTCAGTAAGGTCACAGTTAGCTCAGTACGGTCACAGTTAGCTCAGTAAGGTCACAGTGGGCTCATTAAGGTTACAGTTAACTCAGTAAGGTCACTGTTAGCTCAGTTAGCTCAGTAAGGTCACAGTTAGCTCAGGTCACAGTTAGCTCAGTAAGGTCACAATTAGCTCAGTAAGGTCACAGTTAACTCAGTAAGGTCACTGTTAGCTCAGTTAGCTCAGTAAGGTCACAGTTAGCTCAGGTCACAGTTAGCTGAGTAAGGTCACTGTTAGCTCAGGTCATAGTTAGCTCAGTAAGGTCACAGTTAGCTAAGTAAGGTCACAGTTAGCTCAGTCACGTCACAGTTAACTCAGTAAGGTAACAGTTAGCTCAGTAACGTCACAGTTAACTCAGTAAGATAACAGTTAGCTCAGTAAGGTCACAGTTAGCTCAGTATGGTCACAGTTAGCTCAGTATGGTCACAGTTAGCTCAGTAAGGTCACAGTTAGCTCAGTTTGGTCCCTGGGGTCTCGGGACAGTGGAGCCCCCTGGTGGCGGGGCTCTTCCATGACCTCAAATAGGCTCTTGTGTTTTTCAGTGTCCCAACGCCTGCCCTTCTGGACTCCACGGTCACTCCGGACTACCTGGCATGAAAGTGAGTGAAATTTCCCTGATGCTGATATTACTTTCTTTAGATGCTCAATACTTTTTTTTTTTACTGTTGTACTAGCTACATTTTATGGATGAGTTGAATAACTTGTTGCTCTCACCTGTCTGTCTTTAGGGCCACAAAGGAATTAAAGGTGAATCTGGAGAGCCCGGGAGACAAGGACACAAGGTAACATACTGTCCTCTCACACTGAACAGCATCTGATCTATTCCTGCAATTTAAAACATACAAAGAGTGAGATTCTGCAGAGACTTTATTATGTGCAGTGTCTAGAATTCCTGCAGAGGGGCCGTTTGATAATGTTATAAAAGTTGCATTTATTTTTTTAAGTTAAAATATGTCTGATAACATATGTATCAAAAAAAAATTCAGCCGAGAATTTTTTTTAGCCTACCAAAAGTGAACTGTTGTTTTTTTTCCCGTTGAATATAATTATGTTTAATACCATTTATAAATGCGGCAGAATGAATGAAACATGAAAAAAACGATGAAAAAAACACAACCTACTTAGAATACACAACTTCTATGATAATCATACTTTTACATATGTATACTTGTGCATCACATGAGCTAGCTAAACCAATGTGAAGCGTTTATAGATGTTGTTAGTAGGGTCTCTGTCCTTTAAAAAAATGTTTAGCTAAGGGATCTTTGGCCTGATATATGTTGAGGACCACTGAATAATGAGACCGTTTCTTGTAGGCTTAGTAATTATTTATTTGCAGCTTTTGCAATAATGTTAAAGTAAATGAAATACTTAATGCATTTCTTGATATCACAGCATGACATTACTCACGTTCTCTTTCAGGGAGAGGAGGGCGAACAAGGAACGTTGGGGGAAGTCGGATCTCAAGGACTACCAGTAAAATATTTCACCATCCTCTCTCCACATGCTTCAAAATAAGATACCACCTCACAGTCAAACATATTAACATGGGACATGTCCATCTCCTCTCCTCTTTCCGCTGAGTAATTTTAGGGTACCGGTGGAGCAAGAGGCCTCCAAGGAATATTTGGCTCCAAAGGCGACAGGGTAAGACGTCAAACACACAAAATGCAAACATTTCATGGAGAATTAAACAAATAAGGAAATTCAAGACAGAAAGTTTATACAATCGTCTTGTTTTAGCACACAGCCTCCATCAGGTTCTGCTTTTACAGAGGAAATAAAGGCACAGGGTGATTCTCAATGTCGAGGACGCTTCCTTGGTAGGACATGTCTTCCGAGTCAGGTCCAATTTCCGCCAAAGATTTGGAAATTGGTCCGTGCGCAAAGCATTGTGGGGATTTTAAGACCTCGGAGGATACACATGTGCAGCCTCGAAATTTCTCGCTACGAAGGACGCCGGGCTCGGTAGAATTCCAAGGAGCCTGGACATTGGAACAGTCCTTCGGCGGGACTCGATGACGTAGCATCCTTGAAATAGTGGCTCTGGAGCATCCTTCCTTGACATTGAGAAACACCCACAGTTTATATACAAACACCACAAAATGGCTGACTATCAATCGTCCAATCAGGAGAAAGCACCTGTTGGCCAACATTTTCCTTCAAAGACATTTCAAAATAAAAACTTATAAAGCAGGCAGCTCAATTTATTTCTATTTACTATTATAATCATCACTGTTTTTTTATTCATATATTTATTTTTTGAATTTATTTATTTTTGCTTTCTTGTATTGCTTTATATTAAACATGTTTGAGTATAGCAAGAATAATAAAACATGTGAGAATACTGATTATACTTTTTAAATGAATACATGCAATAACAGAATGTTCTAAAAATATATAAAAAATACATTAACGGTCATTATTATTTTACATTATCTTTTTATCATGTCACTTTCTGCAATTTGGAATAAGAACCATGTGCACTTTTTTTTCATTTATTTTAGTTTTTACAGGTTTAGCATGCAAACCTTATGTCATCAGATGCATTGGATGTTTGTGTTGACGTACATTGACTCAATTGATGTCTCTCTTATTTAAACTTTTACTGACTACAACATTCCCATCTCTACAAACAGGGTCTTCGTGGAAAATCAGGAGATGGTGGTCCTCAGGGAATCCAGGGAGCCCCAGTGAGTCCCCATATCTGTTTAAAAAATGTTGACCCCCTCATTGTTATTTAGAAATAAATACTGATTTAAATAACTGATGTCATTTTTCAGGGCGATGTGGGTCAAAGAGGAGTCATCGGAGAGAGCGGGCCAGCAGGAGTTCAGGTAAGATCCAATCAGACCAAAAACAACAACTGAGACACAATTTAGCAGTTGCAAACTTATACTGATGTCTGTACTTATGGTTTACTGTCTTAACCCTTGTGTTGTGTTCGAAAGCTGTTACCGTTCATGGTGTTCGCGGGTCAATTTTAATTACATACTGAAATACACCTGAACATCAGCAGGAGAGGACTCTTTAAAGTAGAGACACTACATACTGATATACACCTGAACATCAGCAGGAGAGGACTCTTTAAAGTAGAGACACTACATACTGATACACTTGAACATCAGCAGGAGAGGACTCTTTAAAGTAGAGACACTACATACTGATATACACCTGAACATCAGCAGGAGAGGACTCTTTAAAGTAGAGACACGACATACTGATATACACCTGAACATCAGCAGGAGAGGACTCTTTAAAGTAGAGACACTACATACTGATATACACCTGAACATCAGCAGGAGAGGACTCTTTAAAGTAGAGACACTACATACTGATATACACCTGAACATCAGCAGGAGAGGACTCTTTAAAGTAGAGACACTGCATACTGATATACACCTGAACATCAGCAGGAGAGGACTCTTTAAAGTAGAGACACTACATACTGATATACACCTGAACATCAGCAGGAGAGGACTCTTTAAAGGAGAGGCACTACATACTGATAAACACCTGAACATCAGCAGGAGAGGACTCTTTAAAATCCTGTTTCTTCTTGTATTATATCAACAAACTTCCTAAAACTTAATTAAAATACTCTTTTCAATATCACTGTTTTTTTTTCATGTCTCTTTTTGTTTCTTACAGGGTGAACGTGGTCCATCTGGAATCAGAGGAGTGCCCGGGCTGAAAGGAGAGGCTGTGAGTAGCGCTTTATTTTATCCATCATAAAATAAATGCATTTATAATTATGTCCATCTTTCCTACCTTACTACAGTCTTGCTGCTTTCCTATTCCTATTACAAACTCTTTCTATCAAACGCAACTACCCATTAACCAACTTTTCTTTTGTTATTACTTTACTTTTTGATATTTCTTTCTTCATGTAATGCAACAAAATGAATGCAATTTATGCACAATGTTCTATATTTTAAGCTGTTCTCTAAGGCATTAAGATGCTGGTTGCCAATTCAACTGTGCACCCAATACATCTAATACATCTAATACATCTATTCTAAAAATATCTGTTATTTAAAGAGACACATTTGTGCAATGAACTTTGTAAACCCTTTTATTTTTTTACTGTCAACAGGGCCTTGCTGGTCCAGATGGCCGAGAGGGGATTCCTGGTCTTCCAGCAATCAAGGTAAATACTATTTATTTGTATATATTTTTCAGAGGTTTTACTGCAAAACAATCGTTAAAGAAGTGTGTTTTCAGATGAAGCCTAAAGTCTCAATCTTAAGCCCTTAAAGAGAACTTGTGCATTTTAACAACACCAATTGTTTGTGTTGTTTTTAGGGTATTCCAGGGAAAAATGGGGGTCCAGGTGATTCCGGCCTACAAGGACTTCCTGTAAGTGAGACTTTTGACCCAAAGCTTCTGATTCCTTATTGAAAGTGTGCGATTTCTCTGATGTTTCATATTGTTTTCTCCATGTAGGGTTTGCCAGGCACTTATGGCCAAAAAGGAGTCAGTGGTGCAGTGGTATGATCATATTTTAATATTTTTTATTAAGGGTATTTCTAATACTAGTATTACTGATGGCCACATTTAAATTGTATGTATTTTTTTTATTAAATGTTTTTTTTGTTGTTGTTGCCACCAGGGTACCGCAGGTGATCCAGGTGTTTTAGGAATTATGGGGTCTCCAGGGAAACAAGTGAGTAAAATAACGTTTTTTTTATTTTAAAGCAAGAGTATTGAAGTAAGTATGTCAAATCATTTTAAATTATTTCAAAATCACACAAAATCCAAACAGTTTTGAAGTACTATCTGCTCGTTCACTAAATTGTATTATGCTGCTATTTCTTTTTTACCATGATTGTGCACTTATTTGATTTTATGGTATACACAAAATACATTATAATAGCCATGACATATTGTCATTTGCACTGTCTATTTGCTGTTGTAACACCGTACATTTCCCCACCTTTGGAGGAATAAAGGATATTGTATCCTGAAAAACTGTTATGTGTTTAACTTCTTCTCAGCGCTGATAATTATTTGATTTGTTTCCAGGGGGAGCGTGGAGACCAGGGAGGAGTTGGACCAGTCGGACCCAGAGGAGGACCAGTGAGTCGAATGCATCTACATTTCACTTACATCTGTTTTGTGTCTCCATCAAAGCGCATCATCCTTCTTCCCCTTAACTTCCTTCCCCAACACTAGTTTCTCATTCTGGGCTGGGGTCAAATGGTCAAATAAATGAAGTCCTATATCTTTTCATAAACACTTTTCCTTGAGCTCGATGGAATAGATCACAAAGTCAAGGAAAGATGGGATGGAGAATTCGAAAGGGACTCTAACTGCACTTACACATGGCTATGTAATTATGCAATGGCGAATGTCATTGAAGTTGGTCTGCTATGGTGAAACATCAATGTTCAGAAGATGGAATATTAAGAGTGCAGACCTTTTTACTTCTCCCTGTGGGTTTTACCGAGTTTTTTCATGCAGGCTTTATAAACGTGAAGATTATAACTTCCAATATCACTAAGGTTAAAACTAAAATAGAAAAGGAATATATTCTACCAGCAACAAAAGTGAAATGAAATAGTTGTCACATTAAGAATTCTCACACTCCTGACCATCCATATTTATAGTCTTGAATCCAAGCGACAAACTCGTGAAGCCAACACGGATGTGCCATAAACTGCAGTTCCTTTAATGGCCACTCAAGGCTATAAGTTAGGAAATGACTAGTCCACCTTGCCAAGGCAGATCTGATCATCCATAGTGTTTCTAACCATGACTTTCTGCCCTTTGTTTATTCGGCCAACCATCACACACACACAGGACATTACACAAGCCCCAAATCCCCTTAATTAAACTACAGGCACATTGTTAAAAATATTTTAGTTTTCTGTCTAATTTTACCTTGTTTTTTCTCTTCCAGGGTGCACGTGGAGTGAGAGGGAATGAAGGGCCTCTAGGAGCAGCAGGAGCCAGGGTAAGACCCAAGAGAAAAGGTTTAATATCAGGGATTAAATCTCTACCGTAACAATAACACTACACCATATCTTGAAATGGTTGACGCAGTGTCAGAGAACGTAATCACCCAGAAAATACAGCTTTATGGGTAAAAGAGACAGTACCGTTCCATTAACAGTGGGACAAAGACAAACCTCCAAGAATATCTGGAAACAGAGATGACTGTGCACGTGCTCATTTTAATTATCTAAATTATCTGTAGTGTTTATTTAGCTGTGAACAGGATTAGGTAGAGGTCTGACCACAATGGGACGGATAGATAATGTATCTTTTTTTTACTCACAAATGTGCAGGGCATTGTTGGGTTTGTATTTGAGAGGTCAAAGTTCAATTCAAACAAACGGAAGTTTTATTCCTGATTACCTGTGTGCCTTTCGTCCACGTGTCAGAAACACGTGAGCATGAGGCAATTCAAAAACGATAAGAGGAAGTGCTCTACATGAAAGAAAGCCCTAATTTCAAATGCTTTTTAAACCGGGGTTAATGTTTATTTTGTTATCAAGTGACAGTGTTATTAAAACCAACATCTTTTACATTTTAAGATTTTTGGCTTTTTATCTATTTTGAATAAACTGAACAACCATTTATTAAAACCCCCAAATCTCATCTCCAATAATACAACTTCCTCGGTAAAAAGAAGTAAGTCAATAAGCCTTATTTTCAATATAAACAAGCAAATAAATAAAAAAAAATTAATCTTTAAGTCCGTTTTTCTTATGCCAGAACACAAAGCATCTCCTTAATCCATTTACCAGAACCAGGACACTAAATATATATTTCGAGGCATATATATTTTACATGTTGCGTGTGACAGATGGAGAAACAAGGAGAAAGTAATTACCTTGTCCTTTCATCTACTAGAAAATATTAATAGTGAATCTGTAATAGATAAAAGCCACATGTTAGTGGTCGGCGTAAAGTAAATAGTGTCATATAAAGTAAACCATGCATGCTTTTATATTGGTATTTAATTACATCCTTTTGGTTTAAATATACTACAAATAAACAATGCTTAATTTGATCCAAATCTGGTGCACATCAAAAAACTTCTCAAAAAAGGGTGTGGCCCCAGTAAAGAGCCCTGTGGTACTCCAACATTAGTTACTGTATAAGACAGGGTTTCCCACACATAGACTTTAACGTCCGCCAAAGTATATTTTCCGACCCATTTAGGTTTAATCTTTTTTTATCCGTCCGCGAGCATGACGCCATCTGCGATCGATTAACTACCCCTCCTGTACCTGTTCGCTCTGCTATTGCATGAAGGGTCTGCTTTATGCGCTCCGCAGTAACTCCGCTGCGAGGCTCCGGCGAACAGTTCATGAGCGTGCTCCACTAGCACCACCTCCCCCCCCCCCCCCCCGTTGATTAACGTGCTCCACTAGCACCGCCCCCCCCATGAATGTAATAAAAGAGAACTGTCTCATGGCAAAAAAACTGGATCATAGCTACGAGGAAGTTCTTGTTATCATGATTAAGGTGCAATTTTGATCACTTTGTCAAATCCTATCTGTCCACAAAGTTTTAAAGTTCTCACAAAGAAGCGTTTAAAACCTTCCTTTCTTTGGGAAAACAAATTAAACCTTTGAGGAAAACAATAGGATTATGCTAATGTAGTAAAAAATAAGAACATGACTGGATCGAGATTCTGAAAAATATATATTTTGATTAACCTGAATTCAAAACACCATAATCTCCTTCATCTCTGTTCAGCTGCTGAATACTTCAAACTAAGAGATCAAGGCCCTGAAATACAAAGTGAGCAATCAGTGTCCATAAACACTATCTCCTATCCTGAACGTATTATTCAACACGAGGATCATTCACCAAGATAAACCTTGTATCAGGGAAATGAATCCTCTTGCCATGCTTTTATTAAACAGCAGCAGGTCTTTATGAACTTCTGTCCCTGCAGTTAAGTCTCTAATCCGTCGGGGAGCGTGCATGAATGGCCTCTTGTTGCAGAAATCTGAGGGCCCAAAGGGTTTTTTCCTGCAGCTCAGGGGGGGATTCGGGGCAGGAAAAGAAGCCCTGAAAGAGCTCTCTGTTCCCCAGGAATGCCTAAAACCCGTCGGACCACTGTACGCCACAATCAGTGCCCACACCCACCCAGAAATATGTGGATAATTGGGGGGGGGGGGTCCTTCAGATGATGTGAAGCTGGAAATTGTTTTTTCTGTGCATGTGGTCAGGTTAAAGTGGGGGAGGGAGGCGACTTTTCTAAGACAGTCAGACCTTCTGTTTTGATTCTGAGTGTGTATTAAACTGTTTATTTCGGTGTGTTTTTACAGGGAGGTAAAGGGGACACCGGCCTGCCCGGACTTCCTGGTCCTGCTGGGTATCTTGGGCAGAAGGGCGAGAGGGTAAGAGACACAAAAAATGATACTCGAAAAAGCAAAGCTTAACTTTAAAGGGACAGTTCAACACAAAAACCAAAACACGTTTTCCTTTCACCTGTAGAATTTCACAAGGACCGATACTTGTAACTTAAATGAAGACAGATGTTCGAAGGACATGTTTTCACAGCAAAAGAAAATAGACATTAGAGAGGGAATTTAAACCTGTGTAACTTCCTAACAAACACCAGTGAGCAAATGGTTTTAAAGGGTGTATATTTCGAAGTATGTGGGATTTATTATGTATGTTTTTATCTCACAATCTAATTGAGTACGGAAATTCACAACTACATTTCTGGTATTGTGACATCCCTTACCTGTAATGCTTTTTATCGGTGTGAGTTGACGAGTGTTGGATATATCGGCCGAAGAGATGTCTGTAGTCTGGAATATAATAAAACGACATTACACTCTGCTTGTGGTGCTAAAAAAGCAAACAAATGCTATTGGAAACCTCAACAGCAAAGAAATCATGACCCGGTTACTCAAGATAATCTACAGACATGATGTGAGCAGTATCCTGTGGGATTTTCTTTTTAGGATGCGTGCCTCTACTAATCTACACAGAGCTCACCTAATATTAAAGCTTAGACAAAGAGGACTCCTCAATGTTTACATCTCCCAATATCACAAGCTTCCTGTCCACGAGTCTATACATGCTTTCTGCTGCACAGTGATACAGTCGATGGGGGGAGCTCGGTAGAAAGATAATATTTCCTATTTGTAACTCAGAACAACGTATATAGATTATCTTTAGTTACTGTAATTTCTGTAAAATGCCCGGAAAAATAAGACATCCCTTGGGAAGATATCTCCAACACTCATCGACACACATCAACAATTACATTACATTACATTGCATTTAGCTGACACTTTTATCCAAAACGACTTACAATAAGTGCATTCGACCAAGAAGATACAAACTTGAAGAAAACAGAATCATATAAGTACATCAGGTTTCATCGAGCCAAAACATTTCAAGTGCTACTCAACTGGCTTTAGATAAGCCAGTCCTTTGTTAGTATATAAGTGCTTTGTTAGTCATTCTATCGCTCGAAGTGGACTCGAAAGAGATGAGTTGTTAGTCTGCCCCGGAAGATGTGTAACAACTTCTAGACTTAAATAGAATAACAGGTTAAAAAAAGGGGGTTTATTTTATTTTGAGGTGTACTGTCCGTTTGCAGGTGAAGCCATGAGTGTAATTGCCAAAACAAATTCCGTTGTCAAAAGCTCCCAAAATGCATTTTGTCTTTGTGTTTAAAATGCGTAAATATAAATGTGTATTTCATACCCCACATGTTGATGTTATATTGTTGTTTTTGCTGATGTTGTTGAGAATTCTGTTGATGTCAACATGTTATGTTCTCTTCCCTCAGGGTGCAGTTGGTGTTGATGGTCCACAGGGAGATCAGGTATGTTTCATACGTTTTAACACCTGTAATTAAAACGTAGATTACTGTTAAGTGTTTAATGGCTCTACATTAAGAGCCAAAATTAATCATGTCATGTCTTTTTTTATTTCAGGGAGCTGCAGGTGATGAAGGAACTGCAGGAATTGTTGGAGAACTGGTGAGGAATCAACAAATGACAACTGACGGACTTCATCTGCTTTGGTTTTCATGTAGATTCAATATAATAGACTCTTGAGCAAAGAAAGGAAACTGAAGTCTCAATGCGTTGTTGGGAGGAATAAAACTTATGTTAAAAAGTGACATAATTAGGATGAAAAAAGTGTATGAACATATGATTTATCTTTCACTCTGCAGCAAAACGTCTACAAACTCTCTGCAGACAAAAGTGCTTATCAATGTATCTTTTTCCTTTCAGGGAGAACAAGGAGAAGCAGGAGAGAAAGGATCGGTAAGTTCACATAAACAAAACATCATAACCAAATCACGTCATATGATTTTTTGGGAGCATAACCTCGTTGCTGCAGTTTGGAGTTAAGGGGGATTGAACTGTGAAGCAGCTGCAGGACATTTTGGATTGTACATGAACAGCTGATGCTTCTTGATAAATCTATTGTTTGGATTAGGTATTTTTAAACAATAGCAACTCCTGAACAAAAGCCTTTCCTTCTTATTTATTGATCTCGCCTTTCTTTTGTTATTTGAGAATATGGAGACAGGCCCAGGGGCCCAAAATGTCTCACAAAGAGAGTACCAACAGTTTCAATGACCACAAATAAACAACTAATCTATCAAAAGCAGAAAATCAACTGCAAAGACAAACCAAACAACTATGGAGTGATATACAATTACATAATAATAAATAATAAAATAAAGAAAATACTGACTTTTGCTGCATTTTTATTTGTTGCCATGTCCCTGATCCCATTATATATGAACAAAAGAATGAATAAAGAATACAAATAATCTGTTTCTCCACCTCTCACTTCAGCTAACCCAGTGTTGCAATAATCCTATAATAACAATGTTCATGTGTCTACCTGCTGCTGTTGATAACAGACAGGCCCACCAGGAGAAACAGGAAACAAAGGACCAGAGGGCGGCCGAGGACAGCCGGGAAAAGAGGGAAAAGAGGGTCAATCCGGACCACGAGGCATGCAGGGAGACATGGGAGTACCGGGACTAACGGGGACTCAGGGACCAGCGGTAAGACGGGTTTCTTAAAGGTCACCTATTATGCAAAATACACTTGTTCATGTCTCTTCTACATCAACATGTGTCCCCTCTTCTTCATGTCTCTTCTACATCAACATGTGTCCCCTCTTATTCATGTCTCTTCTACATCAACATGTGTCCCCTCTTCTTCATGTCTCTTCTACATCAACATGTGTCCCCTCTTCTTCATGTCTCTTCTACATCAACATGTGTCCCCTCTTATTCATGTCTCTTCTACATCAACATGTGTCCCCTCTTCTTCATGTCTCTTCTACATCAACATGTGTCCCCTCTTCTTCATGTCTCTTCTACATCAACATGTGTCCCCTCTTCTTCATGTCTCTTCTACATCAGCATGTGTCCCCTCTTCTTCATGTCTCTTCTACATCAACATGTGTCCCCTCTTCTTCATGTCTCTTCTACATCAACATGTGTCCCCTCTTCTTCATGTCTCTTCTACATCAGCATGTGTCCCCTCTTCTTCATGTCTCTTCTACATCAGCATGTGTCCCCTCTTCTTCATGTCTCTTCTACATCAGCATGTGTCCCCTCTTCTTCATGTCTCTTCTACATCAGCATGTGTCCCCTCTTCTTCATGTCTCTTCTACATCAACATGTGTCCCCTCTTCTTCATGTCTCTTCTACATCAACATGTGTCCCCTCTTCTTCATGTCTCTTCTACATCAACATGTGTCCCCTCTTCTTCATGTCTCTTCTACATCAACATGTGTCCCCTCTTCTTCATGTCTCTTCTACATCAACATGTGTCCCCTCTTCTTCATGTCTCTTCTACATCAACATGTGTCCCCTCTTCTTCATGTCTCTTCTACATCAACATGTGTCCCCTCTTCTTCATGTCTCTTCTACATCAACATGTGTCCCCTCTTCTTCATGTCTCTTCTACATCAACATGTGTCCCCTCTTCTCCATGTCTCTTCTACATCAACATGTGTCCCTACCTTCTTCATGTCTCTTCTACATCAACTGTGTCCCTTCTTCTTCCTGTCTCTTCTACATCAACATGTGTCCCCTCTTCTTCATGTCTCTTCTACATCAACATGTGTCCCTCTTTCTTCATGTCTCTTCTACATCAACATGTATCCCTTCTTCTTCATGTCTCTTCTACATCAACATGTGTCCCCTCTTCTTCATGTCTCTTCTACATCAGCATGTGTCCCCTCTTCCTCATGTCTCTTCTACATCAACATGTGTCCCCTCTTCTTCATGTCTCTTCTACATCAACATGTATCCCCTCTTCTTCATGTCTCTTCTACATCAGCATGTGTCCCCTCTTCCTCATGTCTCTTCTACATCAACATGTGTCCCCTCTTCTTCATGTCTCTTCTACATCAACATGTGTCCCCTTTTCTTCATGTCTCTTCTACATCACCATGTGTCCCCTCTTCTTCATGTCTCTTCTACATCAACATGTGTCCCCTCTTCTTCATGTCTCTTCTACATCAACATGTGTCCCCTCTTCTTCATGTCTCTTCTACATCAACTTGTGTCCCCTCTTCTTCATGTCTCTTCGACATCAACATGTGTCCCCTCTTCTTCATGTCTCTTCTTCATCAACATGTGTCCCCTCTGTGGAAAGAGACTCTGAAAGTTTCAGGAACAAAGATTCTCTCTCTTTTTGTCCTGATCCATTTATATAAAAACTTGTCTGAAAATGAGCTGATCAGATTTTGGCCACTTTATGATGTCATAACGACAGAGAATCAGCACTTTGGAAACAGGGCTGAAACAGAGGGGATTATGGGTAATGCTGTAATGATCTGTTTGGTGTTTGGAGCCAAACACTTCAGAGACATGTTCTGTATATATCTGAGACCTATAATATATAACGTTTCCCACAATCCTGAATACAAAAATACAAATATATATAAAAATATGTATACAAATATGTATATACCTATATCAATAGACACATTTATAGATATGCACACATTAAGACATACATAAAAGCACAACAATCAATATTCTGCTGCTTATTGTACAATATGTTGCCTCAAATGAGTGACACTCCGGTAAGTAAAATAAGTAAGAAAATAGTTAGTAATTAGAACAGGAACGTTTGTTTCATTATTCAACATAAATTACAGAATATTTCGAGAGTTTTTATATTAAGCATCACTTTTATGCAATTATATATATTTGGTTTGCTAAAGACAGCACCTCAAGGCCATGTTTGCATGTGATGTTTCCCATTATAATACAGCATGAATTATGGCTGATCACTATCAATATTGTGGTTTTTCAGGGAAAAACTCCAACAGATACTCACATCAAACAAGTCTGCATGAGGGTAATGCAAGGTAAGTGTTTGTCACCTTCTTGCCACATGTTCTGTTAAACCTTCTGTTTGATTTTTCCCCCATTGTGCCATACTCATCGAGAATTTAAACAGTTTCCAACAAGAACGGTAGAAGACAGGGAAAATGCACTCGACATACTCGTATTCATTTCAAGACAAAACAGGAAATAGAATGAGCAGGACACATACTTGCACTTCAAAAATAAAAGCATTTCCTGTCAAACATTTCACCCTTAACCTTTGTCAAGAAGCAAATAAACACATTATTTTACTGCCTTAAATAAAACAAGTTACAACAAATATATTTTCAAATTGACACAAAAAAGCGACAAACATGGGAAAACAAATAATGTGTTTCTCCACCTCTCACTGTGTTCTTGATTCAGCTAACCAAGTGTTGTCTACCTGCTGCTCTTAGACACGTTTATATTCATCCTCTCCTGAATATAAACGTCCGTGCTGTCCTCCTGTGTCACAGAGCAGCTTGAGTTAACCACAGACATTATTTCAGGCAAACATCAAAAAACACATTCAGAAAACCATTGACTTAGTAAAAAGGAACCCAGAAGGGCTAAAAAGCTAACTCATTTCAGGGTTGTTAGGACTCATTCCTGCACCACCCTACAAAAGATATGACTTTTAAAGCTGTCCTGGAAGAATTTAGTTAAGTTTAGGTTATTTGTTTATAGTGTCTTGGACATTGATCAACTGTCACAAAGAACAGTAAATGGGGCAGTTTAGCCAACATTGCTCATTTCAAGCTGTTGCCCCCGGTCAGATGATAATGGACACCTTTTTTAAATCAAGAATGTCATCTTCTACCTATTAAAACGTCCACCCTGTCCTCCTCTCCCACAGAGCAGCTGGCCCAGCTAGCAGCCAGTCTGAGCAGACCTGAGTCAGGAGTCTCAGGTCTGCCCGGCCCCCCCGGCCTCCCTGGACCTCAAGGAGTCAGCGGAGAGAACGGTTTCCCCGGACACAGCGGGTCCCGAGGACTGCCCGGTCTGAAGGGTCCAGCTGGACTACTGGGTCGAAAAGGACCCAAAGGTGAGACTCAGATCAGCGTCAAACCACCAGAGATGGTAAAAGTACACACATCCTTTACTCAAGTAGAAGTACAGATACTCGTGTTTAAAAATACTCTGGTAAAAGTAGAAGTACTGACTAAACTTCGTTACTCAAGTAAAAGTAAAGAGGGCTTTGAAATGTACTTCAGTAAAAAGTACCCATAACTAGCAGCTGTTTTAAAGAGTACCTGACCTCCCTTTATATTAATAGAACAATAATGTCATTGTTAGCTAATGAATGTTTCCATGCTGAACAACGGCAACATGACAACGTTTTCATTGGTCCCTCTTCTTTAGAGAAGACCAGGAAATGATGGATACACGGATCGTGTTCAAATCAATAGGCACGCAATGACTCTAAATAATAATGATCACGCCACCAAACACACATTCAAACTAAAGGAACCAGCCTGTTTGGGAAATGTGAGAAGTAGAAAGTACAGGTATTAGTGTTCAACATGTAAGAAGTAGAAAGTACAGGTATTTGGGTTCAACATGTAAGAAGTAGAAAGTACAGGTATTTGAGTTCAACATGTAAGAAGTAGAAAGTACAGGTATTTGTGTTCAAGATGTAAGAAGTAGAAAGTACAGGTATTTGGGTTCAACATGTAAGAAGTAGAAAGTACAGGTATTTGTGTTCAAAATGTAAGAAGTAGAAAGTACAGGTATTTGAGTTCAACATGTAAGAAGTAGAAAGTACAGGTATTTGTGTTAAAAATGTAAGAAGTAGAAAGTACAGGTATTTGTGTTCAAAATGTAAGAAGTAGAAAGTACAGGTATTTGTGTTCAAAATGTAAGAAGTAGAAAGTACAGGTATTTGTGTTAAAAATGTAAGAAGTAGAAAGTACAGGTATTTGTGTTCAAAATGTAAGAAGTAGAAAGTACAGGTATTTGTGTTCAACATGTAAGAAGTAGAAAGTACAGGTATTTGTGTTCAACATGTAAGAAGTAGAAAGTACAGGTATTTGTGTTCAAAATGTAAGAAGTCAAATTAAAAAGTAATCAGAAAAATAAGTAGTGGAGTAAAGTACTGATACCAGAAAAATGTACTTAAGTACAGTAACGAAGTATTTGTACTCCACTACTTCCCACCTCTGCAAACCACCCGTATGTGACTGGGAGGTCGTTGGATTAAATCCCCCCTACTGTGCCTCTCCAATCAATGAGAATGTACTGTTGATATGAGGTGAAACAATTAGTAGCAACACAAACTATAAATAAACACGACGGATGTGTACCCAGTTGTTTTGACCCTCACCATAGGGAGCAAGGAATCAGAAATCAGAGAAAACACTGCGTTTAAAAACAGCAAAACTATTAAAAAATAAGAAAAGAGTACACACGAGAAATAGGTAAACACAGAGTAGCTGAAATATGCAGATAGGAATAAAGATAATTATGAATATATAAATAAAAATGTGCAAGTGGGAGTCCAAAATAGGTAGAAACAGTTATTTACCTTACTTACTTTTTACACATCTAACATTTTTAATTTGTTAGGAAATGCTCTAAAAAATTACAAAAAAAAGCAGATCTGAATTTGTGAAAGTAAAACCTGTATATCTGTATATCTTTAGGCTGTACATGTTTGTATATAATAGCAGATATTATTGTCAAGGAGCTTCAGAGGTTATATTTTTGTATGACCTCATTTGTATATCCTGTTCTGACTGCCCCCCTCAGGGAAGAACCAGGTCATGTTGATGTTAATGAAGCAGCAGATGAGGTGTGAAGCCTCAGCTTGAACTCAGCTAAATATGGAAACTTTAATTACGTGTATCCTCGTGGTGATGGTTGTGTTTCCTGTCTTCAGGTGACGTGGGAGACCGAGGGGACAGAGGACCCGTATTGAGAGGACCCAAAGGAGCACCCGGAGCAACCGGTCAACAAGGTAAAAGAAAAGCATGACGAAGAAATCTGATTTTAGAATGAAATGTCCTCAATATTCAAGATTCAAGTCTTTTATTGTCATTAGTACATAAAGTGTAGATATGTCAATGAAAATGTGAGGTCACAGGCTCCTCCAACAGTGCAACACAATAACACAGATAACATAGTTAAAATAGTGCAAGTAAATACAAATACAATAGAATAGAAATATACTGATATACACCTGAACATCAGCAGGAGAGGACTCTTTAAAGTAGAGACACTACATACTGATATACACCTGAACATCAGCAGGAGAGGACTCTTTAAAGTAGAGACACTACATACTGATATACACCTGAACATCAGCAGGAGAGGACTCTTTAAAGTAGAGACACTACATACTGATATACACCTGAACATCAGCAGGAGAGGACTCTTTAAAGTAGAGACACTACATACTGATATACACCTGAACATCAGCAGGAGAGGACTCTTTAAAGTAGAGACACTACATACTGATACACACCTGAACATCAGCAGGAGAGGACTCTTTAAAGTAGAGACACTACATACTGATACACACCTGAACATCAGCAGGAGAGGACTCTTTAAAGTAGAGACACTACATACTGATATACACCTGAACATCAGCAGGAGAGGACTCTTTAAAGTAGAGACACTACATACTGATATACACCTGAACATCAGCAGGAGAGGACTCTTTAAAGTAGAGACACTACATACTGATATACACCTGAACATCAGCAGGAGAGGACTCTTTAAAGTAGAGACACTACATATTGATATACACCTGAACATCATCAGGACAGGACTCTTTAAAGTAGAGACACTACATACTGATATACACCTGAACATCAGCAGAAGAGGACTCTTTAAAGTAGAGACACTACATACTGATATACACCTGAACATCAGCAGGAGAGGACTCTTTAAAGTAGAAACACTACATACTGATATACACCTGAACATCAGCAGGAGAGGACTCTTTAAAGTAGAGACACTACATACTGATATACACCTGAACATCAGCAGGAGAGGACTCTTTAAAGTAGAGACACTACATACTGATATACACCTGAACATCAGCAGGAGAGGACTCTTTAAAGTAGAGACACTACATACTGATATACACCTGAACATCAGCAGGAGAGGACTCTTTAAAGTAGAGACACTAAATACTGATATACCTCTTTAACATATGGTTGTAAGCGTTTGTCGGTTGTTTCCGTGAACAACCAAATGGTGCGTCACTTTAAATGTTGCAGCTGCGAGGAACTGTGGGACAGCATTATCTCTTTTCCTTTTGTTAAAGATCGTCCAGTGTATCCTGAGCTAAAGGAGATAAGACAGAAAGTATTGAAGCTCCTTTCCCAATCACTCAGAGAATTCAAACAGATCTCATCGAGATAAATGTTAGTCATGGTTGACTATAGTCAATCTGTGTTCTAATTCAGTTAAAAAAACTAAAAAAACAATTATGAATCAGTTAGGGAAGAGTACACAGTTTCAAACTTTGCATGTACGTTAAAAATGGTCACCATGTCCTCTACAATTTGCAAGTGGAGCCGCCCAAAGTACACTTTATTTTCTCCATGTGTAGAAACTTCATAAGTCCTGTCACTGGACATGAGTGGGAGACGCCTCCTGCTTCCACCTCATAAGTATAAGTCGCCTAGCAAAAGCAACAGCGTTTGAATAATGTGTGGAAAGGACAATGTCGTCCGGGACGCCTCCAAAAATGGCAGTAAGAGGAGAAGGGGTACATTTTAATCTAAAGATCTTAGAAAATGTATCAAATATAGACGTCCAAGAATTATGAAGATTTGGACATATCCCTGTTACTGACTTACATCTGTTGCATGAGGGCTCTAACCCTGGATACATCTTTGCTAGCTATAGGCTAATAGGTGACCTTTAACTTATTATTTTCTCTTTACTCTTCTCTCAGGTAATTCGGGGCGACCGGCGTACGGTAAGGACGGCCGTGAGGGGATGAGAGGACCCCGCGGTGTTCCCGGTATGTTGGGCGTTCCCGGTCCTCCTGGTCCTGCCGGTGTTACCGGATGGTGCGAGTCGTCTCAGTGCATCCTGCCCATGGTGGCAGCGCCCATTTCTGCAAAGGACTCCAGCATGAAGGGGCCCAATGAAATGTGAGGAGGGGGAACTGAAAGACTGGAGGAAAAACATCCATGGAAGTCCATTTTGTCTTTAATTTGGAAAGTAATTTTGTTCTCTTGAAGCCATCTTTTTGAGTTTGACATGGAGGTGGACACTGAAACATCTGAAACTCCTTTACATAAAAAAAAAAGTTTCATTTTTACCTCACTCTTTGCCATCTCTGTACTGTACAATTAGCGAAATGAAGAATTCACTGATTCAAATCTACATTCCTATGAAAGCAACGAGACAAACGTTTATCTGTATTTTTATGTAAATGTGTCAATACGCAAATTATACAGCTGGATGACGTCCATTTTGTTTGTGAGTATCTGTGTTGTTATTCCACTTTAACCCCCGCTGTGCCTCTAAATGGAGGATATGTTTGATAATGTCTCTGTCATGGCGACTGTTGTTTTTGTGAATGGAAGGCGGCGATGTGTGGAAACCTCTCTGACAGTTTTATATGACTTCTTATTTATTATATAAAGATTCAAGGTGACATCTACGAGTTGTACAAAGGAGGAAATAAACACATTTTGATAACCTCTTGCATGTTTTGTATGGGCAAAAACAACCAGGACAGAGTTAGAAAGAAAATCTAATTAAAAATGAATTTCTTTGATCAACAGCTTTGAGAATTATTCCTATAAACCCTGAAGATCCAGCTGTGAAGATAATGCCAAGAAAAGTAGATTTTGAATCTTTAATTTGTATTTATATTTTTATTTGACAAGTTAAGCATTACATAATCCCTAGTCTTATAAAACAAAGCCCTATTTGTTTATCTTGTAAAAATATAACACAGCAGCGAAGCCAATTTAATTTCCTGCACAAGATTTTGATTAATAAGGAAACAAAGATATGAAAGAAAGAAACATTTAAGCTGCAATAAATATTCAAATTATTTCGACATTAAATAAAGACACAATGTTGTCAATCTGACAACATGTACCCCTCCCTCATCGACCTGGGCTGCTGGTGTGGCAGCCCAGGTCGATGAGGGAGGGGTACATGTTGTCAGATTGAGGAAAACATCCACCAGGAGAGTTTTCTTGACTAATAGAATGAATTCTGGGGGTTGGAGCTTAGACTTTCCCACTTTTAAGGACCACCCTACTGAGGCTAAACTTCAAGGTTGATGAGGGGGGGGTAAATGTGGAATTTGAATACAATTCACCAGGAGAGTTTTCTTGACTATAAGGAATTCCGGTGGTTGGAGCTTCAAAAAATGTACCTCTCACGAAGGACCACCCTAATATACATTTCATGCAGTTTCTGGGGCAATTGAATGTGTTTCATTGTGCAGAGCATTACTTTTGACTGAAAAAACAATTATACCATTATGTTTTTGAACACCCTAGCATTCAGTTAGAAGTGAACGACACCAGATGTGTTAGAATATCTCCAGAGGAAGATATATATTATATTTTAGAAGCAATTATATTTGATCATGACACCATTTTAAATAAATATTTCAGTTAAGTGGTTTTTATCTTGACCTTTGAGCTGTTTAACCTGGAGGCAGATTTTATAACGAGGCACAAATAAGTTAACAACACTTTAAAGGTAGGGTAGGTAAGAATGGAGAAACCAGCTCGAGTGCGCTAGAATTTGAAAATACACAACCGGAAAAAATCTGCCCCTTCCTTCAGACTTCCTTACAGAGCCCCTCCTCCAACACACACGAACGCGCACATGACCAATGAGGGCACGAGATAAGTTTGTGCACAGATGTAAGGCTGACAGGCAGGTAGGCCATCCAGTTATTTTAGCCGGGTCGGCTCAGATGATTGGTCGTGCTTTTTACAGTATTACGGCTTCCACAGATGACATTTTGTGATGGATTTATTGTCAAAGCATTTAAGATATTCATTGCTATCGGGATGTTAAGAGCATTCCATGGAAAATAACAAGTGTTTCTGAAGTGAATTACCTACCCCACCTTTAATGATAAACTTAGATGCAAAAAAAGAAAAGCCCTGACAACATGTTGTATATGGACCTTGGAAGTATTGAAAAATATACCATAACCTTGGATGAGTATTGAAAAAACCACCATGAAGTCTTCTCTTGGTTTTTTTCAGTGTATCATTTA
The DNA here is from genome assembly GCF_902827165.1 of Trematomus bernacchii. Classification (NCBI taxonomy): domain Eukaryota; kingdom Metazoa; phylum Chordata; class Actinopteri; order Perciformes; family Nototheniidae; genus Trematomus; species Trematomus bernacchii. Next base: position 17,028,552 of record NW_022987593.1, read on the forward strand.
ATGTACTCTCACAAGTTGGTGAACAGGTACAACTTTGTCGCTCACGGTACTAAATCACACATCCATTGATAGTATAAATAGCCAACCTAATAATAATAGTACACATTTTCAAATACATAAAATCATCAAGTATCCAAGTTTTAAGTTACGGACATCAAATAAAAAGGCATACAAAATATCGCAGACGTTGGAAGTCCAGTTCGAAGCAAAAAAGAAAACCAAAAAAGAAAATTAAAAAAGAATGAAAATCACATTTTGGACATGGCAGTTAATTAGTAAACAGAAGGTTTGATAGAGAACAGAAAAACTCTAGACTTTCAATTGACAAATATTGCAACAGTTAAGCATTTCATATTAAAAAATAGTTACTGAAAGGGCATAAGTGAGTGTAAGACTTCCTGCACAAGACAAAGGCAACAATTTCTTTTTTTTTTGTTCCGAGTAGAAAAATGAAACACCTTTCCCAATGCCAGCGGCGGGAAGACCCCACCTCCTTTGCCTTTGTTCCACTTCGATTGTAAGGCATTTATGGATGAAACCATCTGATTTGAAGGAAGGCATACCTCTAACTAGTCAGTCTTTAACCCTTTTAAATTTAAACGGGGTCCATAATTTGGTCAATTTTATTAACTTGAGCACATTCGATGTAAACGCACTGGCCAAATCAAAAATCTTTGGGCTGTGTTTGCAGAAAAAAGAAACTATTAATCCAACATCGTACAATGATACACGACTCAGCGCTGCCCGTCATAATTCACTTTTTTTCCCGGGCACATGAGGAGAAAAACATCCCGGTTCACACAACTCCTTTTCACTTTTTATTGACACTTTATGGGAGGGGGGGACAGTTAAATTACCACGCATGGTTTTTCCCAAGAATAATACTTCAACACAATGACTTAAAAAAATAATAACAAGCCTGCCAGGATATAAGCTAGCGAGGTGGAATTAAAGAGTGGGGGGGGGGGGGGGGGGGTTGGCTCTACTGGATGCAGCAGTTATTGCGATGGCCGTTTGAATCTTTGAAGCGCAGGCGCATCTTTGGACGATATTTCTCCAGGTAGAACAGCTGCTTGCTGTTGAACGCTCCCCGACGCTTCCTGGAGGACAAGACGGAAGATTAGTTTATATTATTTGTGTCTTTAAAGGTCCCCTATTATACTGTTTTTCATCAATAGGTCTCAGATAGCAGCCATAAATAAACTACACAGAATCACACTACACACCTACGCCATGATTACATTCAGGCAAACTGTAGAATACAACCTCTTTGGACAATTTATATACTTATTGAAAACAAGCTACAAAATGTAATACCTTGGGAAATGCCGTTTCATATTTTTTAATAGCCTTCATTTTCGCTACATTGATTTATCAACTTTTAATACTTTTTAAGACCCCGCGGACGGACACCCTGTAATCTTAATGCTTTATCAATTTCTCATTTAATGTTCTGGAATATGAATTACATCAAGAAATACATTTAGTATACATTGTGACAAAATATATAAACACCTCAGCATTTATCCACCTTATATTTTTGTGACTTCCTATTAAAATCCAAATATCACTTCAAAGCAAACATGTGCGACCTATAAATATTCCCAGCTCTGACGCATCACGTACTTTAAAAGCATGAACCCACTCGTCGTGAATCACTCTCTCACTTTCTGATGTCCCTGTAATGACTCATCTCTCCCTGCTTCATCAAACGCTCAGTTTCTCTCAGAGATAAATCCCTCAGAAAAGCAGGACATATCAAACTCAGTGGTCAACTGAAACGCAGTTAGGGGTCTCCAGTTCAACGTTTGTCCACCAGAGAGCACTGAGGGTTTCTTTCTGGATATTTAAAAGCTTTTTGCACTTCAGGTTAGAATAATTGTGTTATTTAGGAGGCCGTGGGTCACTGGTTCAATCCCCACTGGAGTCAGCATATCGTTGTGTCCTTGAGCAAGGCACTTCACCCCAAACTTCTTCTGTGGGGATTGTCCATGGTATTGAGTGTATGTAAGTCGCTTTGGGTAAAAGCGTTTAACAAGTGTCATGTCATCTCAAAATGCATTGCCTTTGTTTCAGTATATTACTAAATAACGTTGGATTTCATTTCATCTAAAAACAGCAAATTTTCAAATTTTTTTAGAAGCTTTGTTGACTTTTTCTATTGATAGATAATTTATCAGTCGACCTGTTGTGGATACATTCTGTCTCAATCACCTTCATAATCATAGTTTGGAGGTGATTGAGAGAAAATGTTGTTCTGTATCCATCCTGGTCACAATAACCAATATAAAACAAATGACAAATTGTGGGTTTGTGTGAAAGAAATAATATATACACCAGGGTTTCCGTTGGCCGGTAATTACCGTTTTTTAGCTGGTAACATTTATAAAAAAACGGTAAATTCAAAACCTGCCGGTCAAAATGTCCGGTAATAATTAGGGATGCTCCGATCGATTGGCCGCCGATCATTATCGGCCGATATTCACTCTTAATAGTTTGATCGGTGCTCTATAAAGGCCGATCAGGAGAGCTGGATCTGATCGATATGGACATAAACGCGAGTGAAGTGTAACCGGACGAGAGAGAGATCAGATCAGCTGCTGAGTCTGACGGAGACACGCAGCTCTGCATGATCACCTGAAGCCCCGCCCACTGTTTAGCGAGCTGCATGAGAAACAGACGGGCTGTCAGGAGAGAGAGAGAGAGAGAGAGAGAGAGAGAGAGAGAGAGAGAGAGACAGAGAGAGAGAGAGAGATAGACAGACAGAGAGAGTGAGAGAGAGAGAGAGAGAGACAGAGAGAGAGAGAGAGAGAGAGAGAGAGAGAGAGAGAGAGAGAGAGAGAGAGAGAGATGAGAGAGACAGACAGACACAGAGACAGACAGACAGAGACACGAGAGAGAGAGAGACAGAGAGAGAGAGAGAGAGACAGAGAGAGAGAGAGAGAGAGGAAAAGAGAGGATCCGTTTCTCCCGTGTTATTATCCAAAGTTAATGTAAACTTTTGAATAATGTACTTCATCTACTACAAGTAGTTTGTTTGAATGTAATAATGATGTTGTTTGTTGTTTGTGGAATCATTTATTGAAAAATGAATCTAAACTTTTCGATCCGTTTCGATTATAAACTGAAGCAATATAAAAATGAACCCCATTAACTGAGTTTTAAACATCAGCATATCCGGTCATAGTCCGGTAATTACCTGCTAACGGAAACTCTGCTACACAATTCTTATTATTATTATTATTGAAACATGACCGGTAAGTTTTGAATTTGTCCGGTAAAATAAATTATTTCCGGACACTTGACCGGCAAGAAAGAATCCTAGCGGAAACCCTGATATATATATATATATACATTTGGGAAATGTCTATGGTTTGATTTCAGGCAAGGACATGACCCCAATACTGCCAAAACTACTAAATGCGGAAAAGCCCAAACAATAATTACAAAATATATATATACAACAGGTCAAATAAGAGTCTTTGCAGGTATTCATTCAGCCCCTAAAGTCCAGTTTTACTCAGGATTAGCTGAGAGTACTTTGATGCGAGCATGTACCCAATTTTTGTAAATCATCAAAACCTAAACGTGCAGTTCTGTGAAAATGTTTCCATGTGTGTCACTTACTGTCGAATGAACTGGACAGCATCTTCATATTTCATCCCACATTCAATGAGAGCGAGCGCCACCAGAACCGGAGCTCTGCAGGGGAAACAGAACGTCAGATAAACAGAACTCTGATATACATTTCACTCTGTTCATTCACCTCTCGTCTGTTCAGTTCATTCATATCAAAAACATGTAAATCTGAGAACAAAAACTTACTTAGGGACGTTTTAATAAGTTCCTATTTTCTCTCAACTATTTAAAGTTTGTATATAAAACACAGATGGACATAAGAGAAGTTTATGGAGTCGAGGAGCTTGACACTCGTGAACTGTCAACAGGAGGGCGGGGGTAGCCTCGCTGCGGGGAAGCAGTGTATGGACCTGTCAGTGTCAGCGCAACTTACAATCTTACATGATGCCAAATTTAACAAACTAATTTAAATAATTGGTTTAAACGGCATAAATAATATGGACGATCGTCCATTCTGTGATTCTCCAGAACACACATGTTATGATATTAGGGTCATGCAGAGTGAGATGAGATCGCTGTCCCTTTAAGAGAGAGAGAGAGGAAAGTGCTTTCCTCCGTGGTGAAACGATCAGCCCTGCACCACGGAGGAAAGCGGCAGAAAGTCGCCTGGAGTTCAAGAGAGCGGCGCTGCGCTGCGTGCATGGCTTCCTTCTGCAGGTAACGGGGAGACGCGCTCTGGCGGCGGTCTCGTTCAGGATCCGAAAAATAAAATTTAAATATTTTGCACACTTATTCCACTTATTCCTAGTGTGCCACTGGTTACGGTGCCGCGTGCCAGGGGTTGACGACCCCTGATCTACTCTATAAAAAAAATTCCACAAAGACATTTGGTTTACGATGACATAAACCACGTGTTACTTGTCTAGCGAATTCAAATACACCCTACTGTTTATTATTATTAATTTCCCACTATCCATTAGAGCTGCGAATGACTTGACTTATCGATTACCCGATTGACAGAGAAGTAATCAGTAACTATTTTGATAACCAAAGAGTCTTTGAAATATCTGCTGGGGAATAAATGTTTGCTTTCTCTATTTTGTATTTGGGGTTTGGACCGACAAAACAAGATATTTAAAAGACATTAACTTATTTAAATACTGAACAACGTCTATCGCTGTTTCTCAGATATTTAATCGACCCAAGTTGAATTAAAAATAAATAATCTGCAGATAGAAAAACAGCCCAACTATCAGATGTACAATACATAACTTATTGTTGATATTTTTGTTATATGTAAAACAGCATTTAGGTGTCACAGTACTTGTAGCCTGTTCAAAGACAAATAAATATAATCTAATATAAAAAGCAGCACATTGGAAACAGAGTATTCTGATTGATAAACGACTTCAAAATCATCTCAATTGTTGATATTCAACCTATAAAACAAACTGTCTCTATACCACAGACTGTACGTGCAGCAGGAAGTGTCAGAGTTTATCCGCCACATCCCCCTGACAGTAATCCGCTGTAAAATATGATCCTGCTTGATAAGACCTTAATACTTTAATCCAGGGGTGTCCAACTCAAGGCCCGGGGACCAAATCCGGCCCGAGACCTCATTTTATGTGGCCCCGCAAGAGCTTGAAAATAATATAAATGTTTATCATACGGTTGAATGCCGCTTTACAGAAGCATGTTGTCCATAAACTACATGTCCCACAATGCATCTCATTTTGTGCACTGAAGTGACTTGCAATTATTTGTCCCAGACTTCTGCTTTCAGACGTAGTCAATTATGAAGTTACCCTATCCGATAATAATCCAATGCAGAGTCAATCATGTAATATAAAACAAAAATCTGAATTTGCCAGTAACTACTATGAATTGTAATTGTTACTTTTGATTATCTTAAATTTGTGACAAATACAAAAATGATGTCAATCACTAAAATATACCCAGAGACATTGGTCTGAATAAGTCACTGACATATGTATTTATTGTGTTGGTTTATTTGTTATGTTGATCCTTCATGATAAGACCTTAAAGGTCCCCTATTATACTGTTCTTCATCAGTATATTACAGGTCTCAGATATATACAGAACCTGTCTCTGATTGGCTGAAACACCAAACAGATCATTGCAGCATCCCATAATCCCCTCTGTTTCAGCCCTGTTTCAAAAGTGCTGATTCTCTGTCTGTTACTTTAGATGAAAATAAGGAGCCCCTCCCCACGCCCCTCTGAGAGAGATTTGGTTAAAAAGAACACAATGGTGCTCTAGGAGGAGATTCAGGTGATAAGGTGGGGGGGGGTTACCTTGGTTGCTGATTGGCTAATGGTTACACAAGCCAAAACATCGTTATGACATCATAAAGTGGCCAAAATCTGATCAGCTCATTTTCAGACAGGTTTTTATAGAAATGGATCAGGACAAAAAGAGAGAGAATCTTTGTTCCTGAAACTTTCAGAATCTCTTTACACAGAGGGGACACATGGTGATGTAGAAGAGACATGAAGAAGAGGGGACACATGTTGATGTAGAAGAGACATGAAGAAGAGGGGACACATGTTGATGTAGAAGAGACATGAAGAAGAGGGGACACATGTTGATGAAGAAGAGACATGAAGAAGAGGGGACACATGTTGATGAAGAAGAGACATGAAGAAGAGGGGACACATGTTGATGAAGAAGAGACATGAAGAAGAGGGGACACATGTTGATGTAGAAGAGACATGAAGAAGAGGGGACACATGTTGATGTAGAAGAGACATGAAGAAGAGGGGACACATGTTGATGTAGAAGAGACATGAAGAAGAGGGGACACATGTTGATGTAGAAGAGACATGAAGAAGAGGAGACACATGTTGATGTAGAAGAGACATGAAGAAGAGGGGACACATGTTGATGTAGAAGAGACATGAAGAAGAGGGGACACATGTTGATGAAGAAGAGACATGAAGAAGAGGGGACACATGTTGATGTAGAAGAGACATGAAGAAGAGGGGACACATGTTGATGTAGAAGAGACATGAAGAAGAGGAGACACATGTTGATGTAGAAGAGACATGAAGAAGAGGGGACACATGTTGATGTAGAAGAGACATGAAGAAGTGGATTTTGCATAATAGGTGACCTTTAACCCTTTGCTCTCTCACCTCCCCAGGCCGGCCACACAGTGCACGGCCACGCAGCAGCCCGCCTCCTCCCTGAACTTCAGCTTCAGAAGGTTCAGCCAATCGTCCACGATCTGGTTAGAGGGCGGGGCTCCGTCGTCAAACGGCCAATCCTGGAAGAGAACAGAGAGAGAGGAGGAAATGATGTCATCTGCACTCAGATTCTTGGAAACCAAAACAAAAGAAGTGAGAGGCTGATCCAGCTGCAGGGGAACTCAGATGTTGTTGTGGGGGGAGGGGCGGTCTCTGTCAGGGTCTTCAGGAGACAGTTTGAGGGGTTTTTGAAGTGGTTACATGTGATGTTTAAATTAGGTTATTGATCAAATCAGCTTGTGTAGAATACGTTAGAGAAACAAGATGCTTGCTTTTTGAGGCATTAGATGAGACAGCGCTTTGTTAAGGACTGTTTTTAAGGCTGCAGAATTTAAAAAAGGACATTAATTGATCACTGTTTCAATAATAAAGTCATTTATAAGGCTGTTCTTGAAGAAAGAAATACTCTCCATGCTACGATTTAAACAGTATTAGGGTAGGTTTATGTCGTACATTTGTTCGTGTTAAAGCGCCACTTTAAATATTGTGTTATCAGAGGTGGGCATGTAAGAATCATGGAAAAAAAGCGTTAAAAAAAAAGACACATGGACAAAAGAAATGGCCGATTAGAGGCAGCAGCCCTAGTGATGTGTTATAAAACTAAACAGCAGAGCATGTGTTGCTTCCAGCTTCTGAAATGTGAGAATCAGCTGCTTCCTTCTATTTTTACATCACTGTGGATTGAATATATTTAGGTTTAAAACTGTTCGTGGAACAAAAGGTACTCTCTGAATCTGCCAAGTTGGGCTTTTGGAAATTAGGTTGAGGATTGTCCTTTCTTCTTATGGACCAATAATGATTTTCTAGATGTATAGATAAACAAATAAGGATGACTTAAGTGTATAACGCCATAAGTGTAACCCACTTCTTGATATCTACGTCACTTCTTATCTTTTAACAGAGGAAGAGGGTTCTCATGAGGATAGAAAGCACTACATATAATTAATAATATGTGTACTTAAGTCCTCTGTAATGCTTTATCTCTACTGTTTTAAAATAAAGGACTGGCTTTCTTGGCTTGCTTGTTGTTTTTGAAGCATTGTTTTTGGCATGGCTTGTCTAAAAATGTATAAATCTCAGGATAAAGTCACCATGTCTGCAACAGGAGGAAGGTACCCGCTGTGAGCTCAAATATATGATTGCATTTTGCCTGTTATGCATTTTATTGATTACAAATATGAGGGAAATTAGGTGAAACACAAGGAGAAAAGTGACTAGGCAGGAGTACACGCAGAGCTGGGCGACAAAATTGGCAAAACCCACATTAAGTTTGGTTTAATATATTTACAGATATGAACGTTTGGACTCACCAGAACTTGGATTCCCTCTTTCACCACCAGAGTGGAATCGTAGGTGGCCTCACACACTCTCACCACGGTGCTCACTCCATATTTCTTCAGCTCCTGTAAAAGTGCATCACAGGGTATATAAGAAAGCTTTCTCCAAATTAAAATGTCCCAATTTGGCATGAGTAAAGTACAAGTCACCTATTCTAATCACAATGGGATTTAAAGACTCAAATGTGTCCTAAATGACAGTTTATCTGCTCATGAACTAGCCCTGTAAGTTTTGTAATCTTAGATTTAAAAAAATATTTCCAAACACATTATCATTTGCTAATGTGGACACACTGTTCTAAGTTACTACAAAACAAATGTGTAATCTAATCTTGTGAATGCCTCTTGAATCTGGCTGAGCAAGTTTTAACTCTCAACCAATGACTGAGGCTCACCTCGATGAACTTGTTCAGGGTGACGTTGGTGGGATTGTGGGTAATGAGGAACCTCATGTTTTTGTAGGTGATCTCCACAGGGGCCGGTCTGTTCATTCGAGCCATTGTGACGTGAAACGTAAAAACAAATCTTCCACAGAGTAAAAACACTAATGTAAACACTTAGTTAAACTCGGAGGGAATGTCAAACAAAAATGTCCGACGAGCTTTCCTAGAAACCCAGAAATCCTCCGGTCTTCTTCCGATGTTGGCAAATCAAAAAGGCTTCGAGAGGCGAATTTAGAGAGTTGGCGGCCGAAAAAAAGGGCGTACAATCAGAACTGAAAACCTTCTCAATCGGAGTAAAACAAAAGAAAAGGAAGAAAAAACAAGGCTGGTTCCACCTTGATTGGGGCCAGGCGGAGCCGACGAGGGCAGTGTGCAGCGGGTGGAGTTACCCCATCCAGGCCGATTCTCGCTGGTGCTGGGAGGCTTCCCGGTCCTGCCAAGTTCCTGCCGGGTCCCTCCAGAGGCTCAAGTGCTTCGGATCGTTGAAGGCGAGTTCGGCAGTTCACTCGTCTGCATAGGCAGAGTGCTGAGCCTGGCAGTAGTCCCCACTGCCCTTCAGAAACTCCATAAATGTGTGACCCAGAACACCACAGAACTGCTGCAGGACACAGGGGGACACAAGGAGCACGGACACGCTTTAGAAACACAGTTATAGAAAGGACAGGAAGCATCTGTGGAGGCCGGTGAAGCTCTGAAACTAAGGCAACGCTCATTTAAATCCAGTGACAGAAAAATGATGGCGAACTATTCATGGATAAAGTCAATATTCATGTTTAAAAATGATGTTTGCAGCCTCTCCAATATAGAGATTTATCAGTTTTCTCTTGTTTTCTATGAAGACTGACACCCTTTAGTTCTCGTAGACAGGTGCATGGGAGGGAAAGTCCAAATAGTGTTATAGTTTTTATAAACTTCATTGCAAGTGAACTACAGTTTGCAGGTATCCCCCTTCACATGCCGTATCATATTAAAACTGAACATCTTTGGACTAACAAAATAAGACATTTAAAGACAACTTTGTAAAACTGGGATCTACTTTTTCTGACGGACATTTTATTGTGCAAACAATTAATAAGATTAAACGATAATGCAGATAATTATAAATTAAAACCCTGACTGAAACTAAGAAGCTGGGGCTGTACTTAGTCGACAAAATATATCTGCTGATTCATCATTTTCTGTAATTGACTTGCTCAACAAGAAATATTAAAGTGTCTCGTTACAGCTTTAGACATATATAGATGCGTTTGCTTTTCTCAAACAAACAGCTGAATAGTTTGGGGATTTTTCTAACCCTAATCCTTCAGACTTGTTTTTGACATTTCACAGAACAAACAAAGGATTAACTGCAAACAGATTATAATAATAACCACAAATAATCATTAAGCAGCAGCCTCACTTGAACAATAGCTGATTATTTCCAGAGCTGCAACTTAATATTTCACAACAAGCAGAGAAACCAAACACAACAGACTTCAACATCACGACTCAATGACTTTAACGCTTCATCAGACGGTTTTAAGAGTTTCCTGCAACTCATGCCATCGTGCACAGCATCAACAACATTACTAGAAATAAAATGTGTGTGCGTGAGAGAGTGTGTTAACGTTAAGCAAGTCGATATTCCCAATAGAGCTGCACGATTAAGAAACAATAACGTATTGCGATTACTTTGACCGCTATTGCAGTTGCGAAATGATTCACATAATCATAATTATCAGTTGTATTGAACAATATATTAAATGATTGATGGTGAGATTTATTAAAAGGATATGTACCCAATAAATATGTTTCGTTAAGTCTGTAGAATATATTTTTGTAGGAAGGGATACTTCTGAAGCTCGACAATAATTTGTTGAAAATAGTATTTTATCACATATTCAGCCTTTAACAAATATTGTGCTTTTTGCTATTCGAGTATTGAACTTCTCCACATTGCAACTACGTTAAAATGTTGATATATGGTGCAGTTAAAACAGGTTAAAACGGGTTGTTTTGTGACGGACCAACAACAAATGATGAGACGGATGAAGATGAAAAAGCGTGTTATATAAGGTGACACTGCAGCACCATGTAATATCTTATCTAATGGTTGATGGTGTACAATGGGAAGGATGTGTCATTTCTGACATCTAGGTCAGGTCTGAGAGCTGAGCCCACCATGAGGCCTTCAGCTGGGCTTTAACATGCACTTTATTATCATCACAAACTCCCTGCCATTTACTAATGTATCTGCCCTTTACGCCACTAAGAAGGATGTGATTACTTACTGTACATGTTTTTCTCCAGCTTATGCTGCAAAAACACTAAGCGGTTCAAGTGTGCTTTGTTAATCCTTTATGAAAAACAAGCATTTGGTAGAAAATCATAACACAGTGAACAAAAGGAAGAGTATATGGCTAAGAGGGAGATGTCAAAAAAAGACTAAAAAGGTAAAAAAGCATTGAAGTAGTGATTTAAAGGGCTGACATGTTGTTGCATTAAGGCTGTAAAGTGTCCTTTGTGTGGGGATAGACTGACTGGGCGCCATCATTTAACGTTAGAGGCCTATAGGCGCTGTCAGGAGCCGGGAGAAAGAGCTTTAAAATGAGGAAACACGACGCCTTGTTGCAGCAATACACAGGTGATAAGTGGGGGAATTCACACAGAAGAAGTCATTTGTATTTTCGACTTATTTCACGGTGAAATGCGTTGATTTTAGCCGACAGAAACTTCCGAGTGACTATCCGGGACCAGGCAGTGCTGCGCATCCCGACCATGGATAAAGAGAACTGGATACACCGTTCATTCCTATGGGAGCTTCCTAGTGGCGCATGAAGCACAGTGTGGAGCGACTGTAGACTCAGAAAGTACCCGTATGTAGGCCCACGGAGCATGCGCAGTTGAGTTTTTCTTCTGCTCTTGTCTCAGTCAAATTAATGGAGAGAGAAGTTAACTCTACATTCAGCTTTTAGATCATTTCACAACTTTTAAACCCTAATGATTTAAATAAGGGATATACAAGTGTTCGTGCTGGGTAGTTTATTTACATTAAAACAAATATATACGCTGATTTACAGACCTCTCTTTCCCAATGTAAGTCAACAGCTACCTTGCACATCTGTCATTTATATACTGTCCTATGTTTCTGCTCCTGTAGTATAAGTCTATATTGCTGATGCTGCAGTATTTTGCACTTTTATGGAACATTTTAATGTATCAAGAATATTGTATATTGTGTATGACTTCTGATATAAGTATTTTCTATTGTAGATGTGCTTATTGTTTTTATTTTATAATTGTTATACTTAATTCCACCTGCCTGAACACACTGCTGCTTTGTGAATTGATCTATCTTTCAATGTAAGTCAATGGGAAAAAGTATTTTTGGGCCAAAAGACGTCACGGGAGTTGTAGTACCACCGTTCGGCCACTACGTCATTTCAAAATCGGCTTCAACGGCCGGCGCACTTCCTGGCGGCTTGATTCCTGACCATGACGAACATCACGGAAACCGTTAAATCCGCTTAAATAACAGTGCAAATACCCATCTACCCAGTTCATATGACAGTTAATGAACACATGCAATGATAATAGTCAGAGTAACTAAGGGTTTTCACTGAGTTTTGAGCTAAATCAGGCCTTGATTTCACAGAAGAACGTGAAGGCCAGCTGGTAAAGATCACGTTCTGATTTAAAAACACAAACGGTTGGAATAACAACAAAATGGCAGGCATAAAACAAGCACGGTACTTACTGGGATATGCTTACTCATTGAAGATTGTAGCTTAATCATACAGCCGGTCCTCAGAAAAAGGTAAAAAATTGAAACGGTTCTCCACCATACAGTCCGGTGCTGTTTCTCCGAGCGGAGTCGAAGTCTCCTGGTCCGACGGTACCGTCAGGATGGAGAGAGAACAGTACCACTTCCTGTCAGAACTTTCAAAATAACATGAGAAAAGTGACGCTTAAACACTTGTGTCCGGCACATAGACTGTGTAATTATTAAGTAGGGCTACACTTATTAAAACATATACTGTTACTGGTATTGTTTGTTGTCCACCTGGATGTGTATTTTTGTAAATTGTAAATGTATCTTATTATTTGATTATTTTATGCATGACTCTTAATTAATATGTTGCTGTTTTTGGCTCTTTTTCTGTAAAAATGTAAATGTCCCCCCTGTGAGACCAATAAAGGTATGCTGACTACTGATGTACTCAAGAACAGCAATTAAGTACAATTTTGAGGTGCTTTTGCATTACTTGAGTATTTTCATTTTAGGCTGAAGCGCCAGAGAAAAACCAAGGGCAAACATTGAAGCCTACTCCACTATAGCCTATGTGTTTGATCATTTAAGATACTTTACAGAATGTGAAATATTCAGGTTCAGGTCTGCAACCTCTCGCAAGGTGTTTTGTTTCAATGAAGACACACCTTAAGCTTTATTTTGAAGACAAACCCCAAAATAACTTCCGGTCCCTCCTGCAGTGCATCCTTTCCAGCTTGACTTGGCCCTTTAAAACCCCACCCTGAAAAATTTGAGGTGTTCTGTCCAGACATCTCTCCATGCTGCTGGTCAGCTGGTGCTGCCGAGGCCTCGCGCCACTCTCACCCCCTGGAAACACACGTGGACCGCAGAGAAAACGTGCAGAATCTTCATAAAATGACCTCATGTAATCAAAATGGACTCTTTCTAACAAAGACAATATGATCATTAATTGTTGTTGACATGACACTCATTGTTACTAAACCAATAGCAGGTGCTACCAAACGGTTGAAATGTCATTTAGTGATAAAGGTCATGATAAATGTACTAAAATAAATAAAAACATGTAAACATTCACTGGAGCTAATATAATAAATGTAATTAAATTCCTTGATATATTTAAAAAACAATTATTAGAGTTTCCACAATTTCTGTGTGAAGTAAGCTTCTGAATAGCAATTTGATAATTTGACCATTGACTTCTATACTGTTTGGTAGAAGCATATTATTTAGCCAAGGTCATACACATGTAATTGCTTTATTTAAATGCTTTTATAATACAGACTTTAATGGGTTTAGGCCATACAGTCTTTGGTTTAACTAGGCTTTTTTAATTATTGGAGTTATTGGACAAATACAGGAGACACAAATGATAAAGTGTGTTATCTTTTCACAGTTTATTGGGTCAGATTCCACAATACACAACTCTAACCTTGTTACCATGTATGCATTCAAGTAAAAGCTTGACATTTTAAGTATTTACCAAAATCTATAACTGTAATGTTCTGCCTATCAAACATGTGATGCTTTATCAATGTCCAGGTGTCAATTCAACTTTAATTGTTTTGGGGGCTGCAGTTTGTGAAAATGCTAAATCATATATATGACGCGAAATACTGTAGAGTAAAAATAATACACATTGTTTTATAATCCCGATTGCATCACACAATCTCCACCTGCAGGGTGATTATTTCAGACCGTTAAGGACTTCTTATCCTCTTAAAGTTTGAGATTGAAAACATCTTGTGGAGGAATGTGTGATTTGATAGAAAGCTCCCGAACAGCCACTAAATGGACCTTGTGCTTATCCTGTCCTCTTAATCAATTTAATTACAAATAACAGATTAGAAAGTGATCTCATTATACTTCTATAATGATGGACAACATTGACCAAAGGTGATTCTTCCTTAAAGGTCCCCTATTATACTCTTTTTCATCAGTATACTATAGGTCTCAGATATATACAGAACATGTCTCTGATTGGCTGAAACACCAAACAGATCATTGCAGCATCCCATAATCCCCTCTGTTTCAGCCCTGTTTCAAAAGTGCTGATTCTCTGTCTGTTACTTTAGATGAAAATAAGGAGCCACTCCCCACGCCCCTCTGAGAGGGTTAAAAATAACTCAATGGTGCTCTAGGAGGAGATTCAGGTGATAAGGTGTGGGGGTGGGGGGGGGGGGGGGGTTACCTTGGTTGGTGATTGGCTAATGGATACAAGCCAAAACATCGTTATGACATCATAAAGTGGCCAAAATCTGATCAGCTCATTTTCAGACAGGTTTTTATTAGGGCGTTAACGCAAAAAAATATTAACGCCACTAATTATTTTAACGCGATTAACGCATGTGTATTTTTTGTCCTCGGCCGCCCCGTAGTTTCAGAGCGCATCGAGTTTAAAATACCATCTACAAGCTGATGCTGACAGCCCCGCTCCTGCCGCCCGCTTGTGGCAGACCACACTTCCACGCTCACCGGCAGGCCCGGACTGGCCATCGGGAGGACAGAGAGGGTGTGTGTATGTGTGGCGCGAGCGAGGCACACCTTACGTGTTGTTGTTGTTGTTCGCATCTGGTGCTAGCTAGCTGAGCTAACGGATATAAGGAGCTGTTTCAATGAAAACAGAGGAGCGACATTTCGCCGACAACTGCGCCGAGCACTTGACTTTATGCAGGTAGCCAGACAGTGGGACATTGTACGAAAAGTCAGCACACTCAGCACGGATAGTACGCGCAACATGATTGCAGCGTCCAGGCAGCTCCCGTTCGAGCATATAGCCTTGAGCTGCACATAGCTCCAACGATCCATCACAGTGTCTCCACATTCTCACACACACACACACACACACACACACACACACACACACACACACACACACACACACACACACACACACACACACACACACACACACACACACACACACACACACACACACACACTTTGTATTGTATTATTGTATGAGAGAGGTTCCAGGTTGAATTGAGGCGAATATTTGTAATGTTCAGGTTGTTGTGTTTAATATTCATGAGAATATTTGTCATTGTTCAAATGATAATAAACAAACATATAAAGCATATTTGTCCACTCATATGTTGATATGAGTATTAAAAACTTGAAAAATATCCCTCTAAGGTAAATTTAGAACAGATAAAAAATGTGCGATTAATTTGCGATATATCGCAATTAACTATGGACTATCATGCGATTAATCGCGATTAAATATTTTAATCGACTGACAGCCCTAGTTTTTATATAAATGGATCAGGACAAAAAGTGAGCAAATCTTTTTTCCTGAAACGTTCAGAATCTCTTTACACAGAGGGGACACATGTTGAAGTAGAAGAGACATGAAGAAGAGGGGACACATGTTGATGTAGAAGAGACATGAAGAAGAGGATTTTACATAATAGGTGACCTTTAAGAAAACACCCTCTTGATCAGACAGTGATTTCCCTCAGACAGTAGCTCTTTAATGCACAGACCATCACTAACAGCGAGCATTGTCTGGTCCTCTGGAATAAATATGTTTGCTGCCATATCTTTCTGGAAGCTCAAACAGAGCTGCTGAGTGCTGCAGTTTCACTTTGCAATGACACAAAAGCACCTCTGAATGGTCCTCAGGGGCAGCCAATGGGCTCCAAGCAGCAGCAGCAGCACAGTGTCCACCAGCGGCCGCACACTGACAGTTTCCAGCCCGACTCCCGTGGGTGTTGGGGGGCAAAAAGAATTTTCTAATCCGTCACCATTGTACCAATTGTCTATAAAGATTATGTGCGAGTGAAGCTCTGCCTTCACAGGAGGGGCTATCAAATTCCAAATCACAGTTCATGAAAAAGAGTCCAAACAAAGAAATGAATGACTCAGAAGATTTCAAGGTAACAACTAACTTTTTCATTTGTGCATTTCTAGATACATCGCTCTTTGTTGACGTTGTTTGTGATCTTGTCTTTGCTTAGGTCATTTTAAGCAGATGCAGTAGCAGTAACAATGGTTTGGCTTATTGATAGCTACCTGCAGGATTATGTTTTTATGTTTGTTTAACCATGGTTGAATGCATTTATTGCAAGTTGCTTAAGATATAAGCGTCAGATCAATGACATTTATTTGTAATGTCTTTACTCTTATGCATTACAGGTTTAACTCCTTACAATCTTTGGTAACTTGAACAATCTCTTACCGTACTTGTGATAGACCCGTTGTGTGTTTTCCAGGAGGGCGAGAGTAGAAGCAAAGACCAAATCGATGGCACGAAGATGAGCCTGGGCAACAGGAAGGGGGTGAGGGTGTCTGGGAGAGATTCATCTCCCGTGGACTGGAGCTCAAGAAGAGGAGGTCCGTCTATCATCCATTCTCCCACCACCAGCACCCCTTTACCTCCAGAAACTCCTACTCTGATCTCCATCAGCCCTTTGCCTCACAAACCCCCAGCGCGGGTGGAGATTGAGCCTGCCGTCGAGGACGATTGGACTACAGGGATGCTCTTAATGTCTTTCATTTTTGTAAAGCACTTTGAATAGAGTGCTGCAGTAATGACGTATTTTTGTAGGCCGACCCGGAAGTAAGCTGCGCAATGGGATTTCTCCATAGGATTTTGGAATATTGGAAAAAATAAGATCTGTGGAAAACGAACCTGTTGCACGTTTTGTTCAGATAATCTCCACATGTCTACGCAACTTTTATAATTTTCGAATCATAAATCTAATGGCCAGAAGCAAAATGCTAACGTTATGCTATAAAGGAACTACAGCCGAGTACAGCAGGGTCGCACGACTTCAACGTCACGCCAACTTAAGATCCATATTCAAAAATACAGATTCTAAATGGTACGAGTTGAAGCGTTTGTTTGAACAGTTTGCAGGAGGCAGGTACTTGCTTTCAAGCAGAACAGGGCAAACAAACTTAGCGGGAGTGTTTACATGTTCGGCGTAATGACGTACAACGTCCTCGACAACTTCTGTAGTCCTATTCAGCCACTTGTTAACAACCATCGTTTTTCAGACACGTAAACTCTTCAAAAAATCACCAGCGGGGTCACTGCTGAGGTATTTAATGTCGTAGAACAAAACGTGATCCGTCTCTTAAATTTGTGTCGACCACAGACCTTATTTCCAGCTATTTTCCATAACCTAGTTAAAAAAACCCATTGACCCTAACCCGAG